>NC_052944.1:15331522-15632944 GCF_013358895.1 Oreochromis aureus | reverse complement strand
GCCTCAGGACTGGCTACAGGATGTCCTGGGATAGATGTGTGTGTCTCTCTGTGTGTGGGGGTGTGCGTATCTGCGAGGTTAGAACTGTTGCGGTGTTGTCGGACGAGAGAGGGAGAGTGCTCTCCCCTACCCAGTCTTATTGAAAGCGCTGTTCTGAGGCCAAGGCTTTTCCAACCACAACTAATTGAATGCATCTGCACACAGCTACATAATGATCGCTGGGTTTCTCCTCAGCTCACTTTTTTTATGTTTAGTTTGAAAAAAAAAAAGACAAAGCTGGCCTCTGTTTCCTCACTTCTCTTTCTGTCTTTCCTTTTCTCTCTGCCTTTTTCACTTGAATTTCCTAAAATCAGGGCAAAAAAAAAAAGAAGAAGCACAGGGGGGAATATTTGTCAGCAGTCGTGGGATGCTTTTATCCCACTCGGGAGGAGAGGGAGGAGGAGAGGGAGGATTCACTTGGCTGATGTCGCACAGTTTGTCTTCCACATTTCTAGTAGCCCTGCTACTTCTTTCAGTGGGGCACAAAGTGACTACACAAGACAGCGGCAGTCTGAGAGTAGCTGCATGAACTGCTGAATTTTGTCCAAACCGTGGCTCCCCGAGGCTACAAAGCCTTTCTGTTTCAGATTTTGAAATCAGCTAGATATATAAAGATCCCCTCAGTAAGGCCTGTTGGCTCTTAAAATAAAGAAATATAGTAAGAGATTTAATTACTCTAGTTTTATTAGTTAATGACAGTTATGTTTTGGTGGCATAATTCTGTGATTTTATTGCACTGACAAGTCAAAAGATGAATTATTTTGGGCCTAACAGATTCCCTTAGATTTGGTTTGGGAAGCATTTTATCAAAAAGACAGTAGCTTAGAAATGTAGAAGAATGAGAGCCTTGTAAGCATAACAATGATACCTTTCTGAAAGGTTACATGCTATATCCCCAAGAATAAATGTTCTTGTCGGCTTAAGGAAGTCTAAACAGTCCTCGCGTTGATTCATCATGCTTCTGCTTGTCGCAGTTGTTTTTGTTTTCTGTGGTATGATTTAGCGGCCTAGGATCTGGCCCCGTGGAGCGGGGAGAGACACCGAGCCAAGTCCCTCAGGACTAAACACTTTCACCGAATGCTCAGTCATTGTCCTCATCTGGCAATGATGCGTATTGTGTGGGGGGTCTATAAGACTTTACTGACGATGTCAGATGTTTGGTTGAAGCCGTTTCTGGCTAGGCTCGGTAGGAACGAGGACGAGAAGGAACGGGAAAGAGACAGTCAAGGTTTTTAATGCGGTCAGCCTTGTGGCTGGACCGTGGAGGTTCAGTCTCTGTCTGTGTGTGTGATTGATAGAGGCCGTGACTTCCACTGAATCTGTTTCGCATTTCCTCGCCGCTGCCAGAGATATTATTAATTTTTAAAAATAAACCAAAAGCAGAGGAACTACAGTTTTTGGAAAACCCAAGTCATTATTTTAGCCCCGTAGCACACATATGAGTTTCCTGATCGTCATCGAATTACGAATTATTGTTAAAATTATATCTCATTGCTATAAAAAACGTATGTCTCCTGTGATAACTTGTTAATAAATTTTAAAAAAATCTACTTCTCTTCGGATGCCTATTTTAAAATGTGGCACCACCAAAATAGAGATCCTCGGACACACACACACACTCATACTAGGCTTCAAAATGAAAACACAAAACAAAACACCACCACCACACGCTCTCACACCTGCTCTACGATTCCCAGGCAATGAATGTGTGAAAACCCTCCATTCATCTCTCGCCTTGGTTAACCCCTCGAGGGAATGCCACCATCTAGCATTCCGCAGGGAAAGATCCGCGATCAGATGTCATTTGGTATTATCTAAGGAAGGATTCTAATCCACAATCTGCCCGCATCTGTTTGCTAACGTTCCCCGGCTCCTTCCCCTTTTTTCCCCGCTGCCCGTGCGACTCTGATGTGTCGGTGCCAGCGGACAGATGGCGAGCCCCTCGAGGAGCGGTGGCACCGAGCGTCTGGCCCAACCCGCGCATTCTCTCCAAGCTTTTGTCAGGCTGGAGAGTGCGGGAACAGCGTGGGGGTTTGGGCTCCCAGCATTTGATAAATACTGAGAAAACACACTGAATGAAACAAGTTTGCATTGTTTCCTATTCAGTTTTATTAATCAGCCGCTCAAAGCAATTCATCAAATGAAACTGATACATTAAATTGAAACCAAATGACTGTTATTGCGTCAACGTTGCTTAAAATTAATTCCCTTCACTGGTTGTTTCTTGCCATTACTTCACATTTGTTCCAGGAAAAATGAAGGAACACAACGCAAACATCCCTCAATTTAAGTATGGCTTAAGTAGGAAACCATCAGCCCCTACCACCCCTCCCTCCCGATGTGTTCATCCAGGTGCTCGGAGAAAAAAGAACACATTTCTTGACCGTTGCAAATGGCTCTGAATATTCAGCGTATGCGTATATCTGATTAAATCCCTCTTAAGAGCCTCTGCAAAACGTCTGCCACTGCACGAGGAGTGCTAACAGTGCAGTTTTATCCCGATGCATTACTAAATGAATGTGTTGACCACAGGGCAAGGTTAGGTTGGTATTGGCAGAGATAGCTCTCAGCTGGATTGCCGACACGTGCGCTCGCATAATGCATGCAAAGGAGACACAGTTTGTGCGTGGCTTTTTTTGTTGCAGTAATTTGTAATCTGTATGTCAGGTTGGCATGTCTTAAAACGGGGAGAAGGGGTTAGTGTGCGCGCTGACGCGTGCGTGTATTCGTGTGTGTGTGTGTGGGCGAGTGCTGTAACTTCATTGTAATTGCGACCCTTAATCAATAAAAACAGTTAGCTAATGAAAAAAGTCTGCATGCTTGAGGGCATGCGTCCTGAATCTGAAAGTGCACTTAGAGTGAAGCAATCATTATGGACAGGGTGCATGCATCCAGTGGATTGCATGGCTTCATTGGTTTACCAGGTAAAAAGAAATAAATAAATAAACAAGCAAAAACAGTAGAGACTGCTCACAGATGAACTTCCTGTTTGATGCCACTCACATTTTCTAACTAACTAACTTCGTTTTGTTTTTTGTTTTGCTTCCAGGTTAGCTGTTTCCACTAACTGTAATGCATGCTTTTTATTTGCTGTCTGTTTCACCTGTAGCTGTTATTTTATCTCAATAAGTATTAAAAACACTGACTCAGTTTTCATTCTTAGGATTCATTTTGGAGCCTTTTTTAAAAAAAAATCTATTTTTTATTTCCCCTGCTCCTGCCCTAGGCTCTTTTGCATGCATGTGTGTATACAGTGTTGAGTTGTAGTGTAATCTGAAGTGGAAGTTGTCTTGGCCCAGTGATCTGACTGCTAGGTTTCAATTGACAGCTGAGGAAGTGTGACTGGAGCGTGACTCAAAACGGCAGGCATTATGGCCCCAGTGCCACTGACGACACTTTGGGGATTACTTGGCAAAGGTAACCTTTTCATTCTTTCATGCCGTCTCTCTCTGTCTCTCTTTCAGCACATGCACAAACACACAACATATAAGCATTGAAATGAGTAACTCAGTATAATGTATGATTTCCTTGATTGTCTCCTCTTTACGTTCACATATAAATGCAATTATGGGGCCAGTAGCCGTGGCTGTTATTGCTGCAGATGTTAACCTTTTTCGAGATGAGGTCATGCCTTTGATAAAACACACATTTCCTTGTGTCTCCCTCATGTTTTCGTTCCCCCGCCCCCTTTCTGTTGCTTCATCTCCTTTTCCATGCCTTAATAGTTTTATACATTTCCCAGTAACTTGTTCTTGTTTTGCACTTGAGAATTCGATTAGCAGAGGATTCCCTTTATTCAATTTTCCGATTTTTGTAAATGCACACAAACACAAACCTTTTTACGAGAGGCGAAGGTCACTTTCTGGTCATATCTGGTGAAAAGCGATAAATATAAATACCAATATTATATTTCGCTGCATAACAACAACAGCTATAGAAATAAAGCCTTCCTTCCTCTTGGATTTATTCTTAATAAAAACAACAAAATAATGCTTTGATAAAACTAATTAGACCAAATGAAGTCAAAACATGTGGAAATTTTAAAAAAGGAAGTCATTTCAGGTCAGATTGTTAGCCATGTGCGGTTAAGTTGCTCACTGTATTTAAACAAGCTTAGCTTTGTTTAACTTTGTTCTCAAGTCATGCTTTACTCTCTGTAACTTAAAGTTACAGACCCCCCCACCTTCCACACACACACATACACACACACACACACCCCTCCTCCCTCGCTTCCATACTGTATCTCTCCCTCTCTGGGGGAAAACCTGAACCATTTCACCATGGTAGAGCGAGCAAGCTGAGCTAAGCCTTTTCCTGTTACGTCTCCCCTTTCCCCTTTCCCCTGGATATGTACAGTGTGTGGGTGTGTGTGCGAGTGTGTGTGTGGGTGTACAGGTCATTTTGCGCTCGCTGAAGTTACAAATGTTTTTACAAACACAAACGCACACAGCAGAACCCCTTCGAAAGGCCTCCTAATGGGCCAGTAGAGATAGCAGAGAAAAATGTCCCCCGCTGCAAGCCTGAGGTCTCTTTTTCCACTCACACTCCAGCTCACTCCTCCTCCTTTCGCCATGTGACTCGTACAGTAATAAGAAAAGATAGAATAGATCCCGACTGGATTCAGTTTACATTATTACGAGGATGGGGACAGTAATTCTATTACACTTTTTTTTTTTCCCTCTTTGATGGATTATTTACGCCCAATCGTTCAACATACAGATGAGATCAGTTTGATTTCTCCTTTATCTTGCTCGCCCCTTTAAATGGAGCGCTTCACTAGGCCTCTTCAGTACTAGCCCTCAAATTAAAAAGCTGCCAGACTCGCATGTTGCTATTGTGCAGGAAATGGGTCAGCAATCCATTAAGATGCCATTAGATAATCTAATTTAGGGAGCTAATCCTTAAACGAAGCACACTGTATGGCCAGGCTGTGCTCGCGGGGAGTAGAATTAGTGAGCTTTGGGAGCCGGACAGGGCAGGGGGAGACCATCTTGAAGGTTACCTAAGGAAACGGGGCGATGGAGGTCAGGTCTTTTAGCCATGCTCAGGGCTGCTCGTGTGGAGACAAAACCTAGAGGAATCTAAAGCTGCACTGATGCAGGTAAAGATTGCAACAACAACAAATAGCTTCAAATAAAATGTTTGTCTTTATGTTATGTCTTTTTAATTATTTAAAAGCTACAGGGGACAAAATACCTGACTTGTGAACATCTAACTTCCTGTGAATGGGGCCCTTATTTCCTGCACAGTTTGAATTGCAAGTTCAGTCATAGTAATGAGGCAACTGATCCCCCCCCACACACACACCCTAATGCATGCACCCTGCTTATAGGATGCAGGTGCGGACAGGCAGCCAGTTTAAAACTGATCTGTGCAAAAAAAGTGCCTTTTTGTAGCTGTTTGACCCCCCCACACCTCCTAAACAATGTAAGCCATTACCTGAGAGGCGTTTCATAAGAAAAGCGAAACATAGAGAGATAAAAGAAGGGAAGGAAGGAAGAAAGAAAAGGAGAGCGCTGCAGTCCTTGGCCGCTCTGTGCGCTCTTTGTTCAGAAAGGTAGGAAAAACTTAATCCCTCGTTTCCTGTCCGATGATTTTTGGCAGAGTGAAAGAGAGAAGGAGGGAGGGAGGAGGATAGAACGAGGACGGGCTGGACGGTAAAAAAAAAAAACTGCTAGAGAGGATTAGCCTTCAGTCTTTTTTTTTTAACACTTTGCGCACTGAAACGCAACCTAAAACTTGAGTGATGTTTGCTTTTGTTTTGAATGCGTCTCCTCGGCTCTTGTGTTTTCTGTCTTTCACTCTTTATTAGCGACTCGGGCCTCTCGGGCCGTGAGGTGAATTGAATTTGCACTTCCATTGTTTTAAGTAAAAGAGCGGTGACTAGTGATTTGTAAAAAATGCAGACTGGTTGATGAGTTGCTTTTATGAGCCCAGACAGTGTTGTCTAATACTGAAGTTTCACAAAGAGTCGAGTCTCTGCACAGGAGCATCATCAGACTCGAGGCTTGTCTTGTGTTTTGTTTCATGTGAAGAAAAAACCCCAAAAAACAAAACCTCCTTGTCCCCCTGTTTTCCTTTTCTTTCCTTTTTTCCTTTTTTCCTTCCACTCCTGCGTTCCTCACTTTTATCCGTTTCCTGCTCTTTTTTTCCATCCATCACGATTCAGCTGCTGCAACAGCGTGCTGATGCTTCGTATGCGTGCATCGGTTATTGGTGAAAAGTGTAACACAGGTATTTTCATACTTAGCGGGAGTGATGCGAGAGGTGGGAGGGGGTTAGATGAGTGCACACTGGGGCCCTGCGGGGAAGAAAAGAGGAAGGGGGGGGCTAATTATCTGACATCTACGTTGCGCAGCACCCCTCGGGAACAACATGCTGTTTGTTCCCGCTCGCGTTTTCAGTTAGCACCGTTGCTCCCCAGGAACAATCACTGTGTTGTTTTGCCATTAGCGTGAGATGAATAGGGATGGAACAGCTTTGTGTAGGGACCCCCACACTTTTTACCCACAACCACTCCTCCTTCACCGCCGCCGCCGCTACCAATCGCGCTCCTCCTCCCCCCATCGCGCTTTTCTCCACCGCCGTTAATGCACAGAAGAGCGGCTGCGTCACGGCCCTCTCACACGATGTCCTTCACTGGGAATCAAGTGGGATCCCCTCAGCTTAGTTTAACGAGCTTCTTTTTTGTTTATCTGTGTTTGAACAAACCAACAGCGAGACCACGAACCTCGATGACAGCAGAGCTGGTCATTAGCGAAGCAGCGTTCAGGATAACTGAGTGAAAGAATCTGATTTTGACTGCAAACGGCACAGGAGTAATCTCTTTGTCTCTCTCTCTGTCTCTCTGTCTCCACAGTCCTGGTACCTGGGCGAGCTTAGTTCCATTCCAAGTGTCGAACGGGACTCCGATTCTGCCAACAAATGTCCACCAGAACTACAGCATAAACATCATTGGTGAGCCCCTGGTCCCCGCCGAGACAGGGAACTGATCACACAGAGGCCGGATGACCCCCAGGGTGGATGGATGGGTGGGGGTGTTGGTAGTGCGGAGCTAGCACTACAGGTGTCCACAGCCATGGATGAAACCAGCAAAGCAGCAAGCGCTGCATAACCCTCTCTACTATCCCCCCCCAGCCCTCATCCCAGCCCCTCCTTGTTCCCTCCCCACTCCCGTCCCTCCCGATGATGGACACTGGCCCTGAAGTGAAGATGAGGGTTCGTTCAGAGGAAAGAAAAAAAAAACCAAGAAGCTTCAGGTCTGCTGTCTCCTCACCCTGGCCCACACACACACAAACACACACACCTACCACCCACCAGTCAGTTGTTGTGTGTTGCAGAACTTTGCAATCCATTCAGATACTGTGATGTATAGATGCCTTAATGTTTTATTGCATGACACTCTAGTCTCTTAGCGGCGATTCCTATTATTTTTCCATGTTGGAGGAAGATGTAAAATCTAGATTTACAAACACACACACCCACACAAACATGCATAAGTGAGGGGGTCTGCATATTTGACAACCTCTGCCTGGTGGATGGCTCAGAGACTCTAAGCTCTCCAACTGAGACCTCTTGAGAAGAGGCTTTCCCGCATCAAACGATTCACTGTGTGCACCATAGGAACAAAAACTTGTGAATTCAGAGTGTTTCTTCTTCCATTTGATTTCAGTTTACTGTGATACGACTCTTTGTTCAGAAAAATGTGTTGACTTTGTTTATTCTTTACTGCTACTTACTTCATGAATTAATGTAAACACTTAGGCCCCTTTCAGACATGGCTTCACGGGTTTGTCAAAGCGTTTAAGACACCGGTAACTCTTACGTGAACGCTCCTCACGGCAGCGCCGCAGACAGCCTTGGTATGTGCAAAAGGCTTGCTGCATTTGTGGCCGCAAGATGTGGCTGGCGATATTTAGTTCTCTTCGCCGCCACAGACCGTGTTCACAGGAGACATTTCCACATGACAGGATGATGGCTCAGTTTTCATTAAGTGTCCCAGTAAGTCATGGCAAGCTGGGCAGTGAGCAAGCAAACGCAACAGCAGGACTTCCCGACCTTTTTACTTTTTTTTTAAAAATTGGTCCGAGCCAGCAGCATCTCTGAGATGGGCACAGGATGTTCTTCAGTGGCAACGCTGGACGCCAAAAGCAAACCCTCCTGGCTGAAAGGGCAACAAAGTCTGCACAAGTTAGGATGGGTGTTGGTGGGGTAAACTACCATCATCTGGAGCGTCATCCAGCATCCTGACAGATAGCAGTTCCTGTCCTGTGGGACATGTTTTGGCTAAAAACCGCACCAGTTCACAGCTTTCCAATTGTAAAGTGATGGTTAAGAGGTTACCTAGAGCGTTAAATGGTGACACCAGTGGGTCCTCACAGAACATCTGCATGTTGCACCTTTTCCTGCTTTGACATGTTAAAATATCTGCTGTGAAAACAGTACAGGGTCTGTTTACTGCACGGTGCCGCCGTACCCCGCCCTCTTCTGTACGGTAAACTTGTGCGTGCCTGTCTGTCAGTACGACTGAGACCTGCGCCGTGTTGAAAGCTGCCCGTAAATGTTAAGATGCTGTCAGATTAATGGAGAGGAGTGCATGTCTGAAAGGGGCTTTATGAGTAAAGGTTGAGAACTCTAAATGCAGTTTTCAAAACAACACTAAATGCTAGGCTTGAGATTGGACCCCTCACGAAAGAATTAGCATCTCCTTTAAAAAAAGGAATATAAGAAAAAAAAATGCGACAGAGGCAAGTGCAATTGAATTTTTGAAGGGAAGCTATCAGTCTGTCAGCCCTAAGACTCTAAAGGAAGGGGGATAAATATGAAATGTTTTATGGGTAAAATGTTTGAGAAAACATCTGAATTTGATTTCAGTCACGATATCCGTCTCCTTGCGTGGAAAAAACAACAAAAAAAAGTAAAAACATTAAGTAGGAAAGGCAGTTGAAGGCGAGCATTAAAGCTACCTGTGCAGCGCTGAGCAAAACCAGCACTTATTTTGAGCCCTTCCCATCATTATGGGGAGATTTTTTTTTTTTATTTATTTCAGAAAAAAAGAAAAATCGTAAGTAAAGAAAACGAGATGCACATAGTGTAAAAGATTTCTTTTTTTTTTTAATGTTCACGATGAGATCAAGAGCATACGCATTTGGCCAACAGCTTCTAAAGCTTATGTTTACGAAAAAAAGAAAATAAGAAGTGTTAATTCATGGGAAAATTTGTATTATTCATGCAAATGTAGCGTGGGCTTATGGGTAAAGCTACAGTTTGTGCAAGGTTAACTCTAAAGTGGAAGAGGTTGAAAGCTGAAATTCCGAATCCAGGTGGTGGCAAATCCCCGAAATCAAGAATTGCGCGTGGCGTGTTCACGGCCATTGCCTCTCCAGTCCAGACATATTTATATACGAGGAAAAAAAAAATCTCTCCAGTACTCTTAATTTGCACGATGACATATAGTCCACATTACGTGCCTTGCCTTTGAATATAGAGACATCACTACACTTGTTTTTTGCTGCATTTATCATTATAGAAAAAAAATTAACATTTTTATGATAAGAATTGTTTTGTACTCTGAATGAAATTGTTGATTTTTAACTTCATGTACTACTCTATGTCACAGTTACATTGCATATCAAGGCTGTGTATAGTTGCCGTTTTAAAGTTTGTAATCAACCAGCATTTTGTTTTTGTTTGTTTGTTTGTTTGTTTGTTTTCAGTATTTTGGTGGTTTTTCTAATAACCTGTCATCTTTTGTTTTCCTTATGGTTTTTTTTTTTTCAATGCTCATTTCGTTCATCTTCCAGTTACTATTGCGGAGGGTGGAATTCAGAATTATGAAAATTATGCAATACCAAGTTTTGCCTATGTAGGTAGTGCTTATAGATGCGTCAATTATTAGAGGCTAGTTTGGAGATAGATAATATTGTAATGCATTTATTTTGTTGATATCGTTGTTTGTCGTTGTTGTTGTTGATGATGTTGTTGTTGTTGTTGTTGTTGTTGTGGGTGGGTTTTTTTTTCCTTTTTTATCGACCAAAGTGGGGACTGCTTTCTATGCAGTGTGAGACAAGGTCTTTTTTTTTTTTTCCTTTTTTTCTTTCTTTAGCTTATAGGCCTACCGAATGACGGTGAGACATGGTCCCGTGTATTATGAATTTGGGAGATTTGGGAGGAGGGGTGGTATTTTTCTAGAAGTACTTATCTTAAAATGATGCACCCTTGGGCTTGCTGCGGCTGCAAAGTCACTGATTGGTCTACTGTGACTCTTACTTTCAACTTTCCACCTGGGGTGCTAGCATGTGACCTTGAAGGAGCTCTTTTTTCTTCTTCTTCCACTGGAGAGACAGCTTGACTTGAGCGCGACAATCATTTGAAGAAATCATTTTTGCGTAGAATCCCGTTCTGTCTCGGCTCCCCGAGAGCCACAGCCGATGGCGTCGCGCGCGTTTTTCCGAATCTTTACGCCGTGCTATTCTAGATGTCGCCGAATGCAATTCCCAAGTAGATGCCTTAAACACATCAGTGAAGTGGCCTGTGACCTGCGCAACAATCACACACCGACTAATGCTAGTGAGACCTGTTGAAATCAGTTCCAGACAGGCTCAAGCAAGCCTTTAGAAAGTATTTTATAAGTAGTAGATTTGTATAAATGTATATACGATATGCACATATGTCAATTCCTGAGACGCTTCCCTAGCAGAAGCCCCGTAGAGTATGTTAAAGGAAATATTGGACTGCAGGAGTGTGGTGTCTTCTAACTTCCTGTCCAAATGCCCCCAGTAGAAGCTTAAATAGAATCCACTAGGAGAAAAAATCTAGCACTTAAATAGCACATAGGCAATCATTTCCCCCACCCCCCATCCTCGTCCTACAGTGTTCAGAAGTCAAACTAAACCTCTCAGGCGTATTACAGGGCATTATTTATATCAATCGGTACCTTGCCATTTTTATTGTAAAAAACAATTTCTCGCAGAAAGCTGCAGCGCAGCCAGTGCTGCTATGACACCTTTTGCACTCTTTCCCTGCAATCGTGAAAGAAACGTTTTCCTTCGGAGAGTTCCCCCGAGAGCTCTCCGGCGCCAGCAGAGGGCTAAGGAGCAGAAATCGTTGTTAAAAAGTAATCCTCAAGTCAAGCTCAATCTCTCCGTGTTCACCCAGATTTCTCACGCAGAAAGAAAATGTTTGAAAAAAACAAACCGAAAAAAGTCACCCCGTTGTAAGTGCACTGCTCTTTTTTTCTTGGTTACTTTTTTTTCTTTTAAAAGGAAAAAAAACTATAAGTGCTTTGCAGCCTTTGGCCATTGGAGACCCCACTGAAGTGCATTGTCCCCAAGTGTGTGTGTGTGTGTGTGTGTGTGTGTGTGTGCGCAACTTAAAAATGTGTCAGGGTCACTGTGCTGTTGTGCTGGTGTCTGTTTGAAGAGGAGACTGTACATAATGGTAAATATCCTGACTGCATCGATAGCTGCAGTCTGCGGGGCTGAACTCTGCTTTGGCAGCTTGAGCGTGCATGCAAGTGCGTGCAAGTGCGTACGCGGTTGAATTTGCGAGCTGGATGTATGATCGAGTGCCTCCGACACTACACAGCGATAGAAGATGAGGGTCTTTCTGTCGAGGAAAAGAAAAAGCCTGCCGTAGGACAGGAGTTTGTACACTGTAAACTTTCGGGGGAGTTCTTCTTTGAAGCCCGCATTTGTAAATGTTCATTTCTGGGGAAAATGAGTCAATTCCATTTTAGGAAAAAAAAACAAGAAAAAACAAACAAAAAAATGTTTTTTTAAATTTGGATTTGTTTGTTTCAGAGGCTGGATTTGAGTTAGAACTCTCCAGGTTTCCCTGATTAGTGTTTTCATCAGGTGTTCCTGTATGTAAAGATAAAAGAGGGGGGGTCGGGGAGGGAGTGTGTATTCTGTACTGACCCATAAATATTAAGAAACAACAACATTGAAGGCTTTTTTCATTCTTATTAATATTATTTCTGAACTTGGTTAGTGCTTAGATATTTCCATTTGGGAAAGACTTCATGAATATTTGAATTGTTGTTCTTTCAGTAGTGTGGCCATAGAGCGTGTGATGTGATTTATCTCGGGGGTTGGTTTTTTTTTTTCTTTGGAAATGGGTGTGAATTCTTGTCCAACAAGATTGTGGTGTGAGTGTGTTTCTTGTAGCAGCTGGGAAGTAAACCTGTAAGGAAAAGGCCCCAGTTTGCACCTGACCTTAAGTGAGAAGCAGGGTAAAATCTGCAGTGACAAACATCCTTGATGAATCTGTCGGATTGTTGTTTTTTTTTTCCTTTTTCTTCTTGTTCTTAAAAAAAAAAAATCAAAATTGTCGCAACGTGATTGGTGCTGCATCTCACCGTATATCTGGCAAGTTTGGAGCCGTGCGCATCGTTCGCATGCAGGCGATGCTGTTTTAAGAATTTCCTAAAAGAAAGCATCCACTCATTTTGCACTTTTGTCATTTCACATGTTGTCAAATCCTGATGTACTATAGGAAACCCTCCATTCACACTACAAACAAATACTACATGCTTTTCAGGTGCTTCAGATTAGGGTACTGTACCTTCCAGCTGAGCTAGTGTTTCCGGGTTAAAAAGTCAGTGTTCAACCCATCAGCAGCTTCAAGAGCCCCCATTCAGAGCAAATACTGAGACTGGAAAGTATTATTACACTGATCGCTGCGATCGCAGAGAAACAGGACGACTTTATGCAAGGAGGACCTGTGGCACTCATGCAATATGTGAGATTGTTCCTTTTTAACTGAATGTCACACATTCTGTAGGGACTGAGAGGCTTGTACACATGCAGACTTAAGAGAAAACTTCATTTTCATCCTACATGAGCAATACACATCTTCCATACTTTGGCTAGCTGCTAGTCACTTGGCATCAGGTTGTAACGAAACATGAAAAACCAGCATTTTTACAGGATGTAACATTCACCAAAAGGAGACTAAAAGATAGCAATGCAGTGCCTGTTCAAGCTGTCCAAGTGTCTGTTGTATACAATATGTAGAATGTGATAGACTTAACTTTCCTACGTGGCGAGAAGAAAACGGCGTCACACCGAGCAGAATGTGGCAAACGCATCTGAAAATATGCTCTTTATCACTTCTTTTGGTGTTTTTTTGTGATTTATTCATTTTCGAATTACGTCAGCACACGATGCCCACGTCGGATTTGTTCAAAAAAAAAAAAAAAAAATAGGAAATTCTTCTTTTTTCTTTTTCTTTTTTTTCAGGGAGGGAGGGGGGAGTTGGGCGGGAGGGTCAGTGCTACATTAAGCGCAATGACGGAATTTCTTTAGTCACCATTTTTCTCTGCAGGGCTGATTTCTTTTTGGGTCTTGTGGCACTTTTACTTCCCTCTGCGCACACATTTCTATTTTAGGAATCACGGTGGAATCTATATATATATAAATATATAAAAGGAACAACAACAACAACACCAACAAAACAATATGTAAACAGTCTCCAGTAGTGATCGTAGTTACACTGCAAGTGTGTGCAAAGGTCTATGTATGTATCTGAATGTACGTTTTAGAGGACTTTTGGAAAACCTTTTTTTTTTTTTTGTTCTTTTCATCTTTTCATTTACAGTTTAGGAGCCACAGGTGTCCATTGTGAACTGTATAGCAAAGGCCTTGATATCCCTTCTTTTATTGATTTTTATCAACGCCACCCAATAGGCGATGCCTTCAAGCTAGTTACATTTGGTGCAGGGGCTAAAATTGCCACAAGATTAAAATCAGTGTAAATAAGGCTCAACTTTTTGTGATTGTTACTGTTATATCCAGCCTATACTGCTAGCAGCTGTTTTTACTGCAGTCAATTACTGGAAGTGGATATATTTCCTATGCAAAACTGTTTAAACAATAAAATGAGCTATGCTACAAAAATGACTTCATTACTGTGGCTCTTTCTTGTGTTTATTTATTGCGTTTGGTCTTCGCTGATTGTGAATGATTGCAATTTGGCACATAAAAGTCCCAGTTCGATATCTGATGACATTAACTGAGAATGGGTAAGGTGACACAGCTGATGTCTGTATTCAAGACAGCTGGCCGCAAAGCCACCTTTAAATTTAAGGTGGCTTTGCGTGTCGCACAGTTCAAGCCAATGGTTTCTTTATTCACATTTAGACCTGCGTGCTCGAGATGATCCTACAAAGTCAGTAGTAGAGGAAACTTGAGTTTTTGCCTTACAGATATTCTTTGTACATATGCTCACCTTGTTATCTGAAACTTTGGCCATGTTTAATAAGAGCATCTACTCTCACTGGCCTTTTTGTTAGGAATACCTGTTCAACTCCTCATTGAGACAAATATCTCATCAGCCAATCAAATGGCAGCAACTCAGTGCATTTAAGAACATGGTCAAGAAGAGCTGCTGAAGGTCAAACAGAGGATCAGAATGGGGAAGAAAGATAATTTAGATGAGCTGCTCTGAGTATTGCAGAAACTGCTGATCTGCTGGGATTTTCCCACATTTTTCCCACTCAAGGGTTTGGAAATAATGGTCTAAAAACAGAAAATATCCAGTGAAAGGCAGGGTGAAAATGCCTTATTGATGCTTGAGGAGACTGGTCAGACTACTGCAAGCTCATAGGTAGACAACAGTAAGTCAATTGTTACAACTTAGGTTGCAACAATTAGGTTAGGCACCTTTGAGATGTGGTCGAATGGGAGATTCTCATCATGGATATCGAGCCGATAAATCTGCAGCAACGGTGTAATTCTGTACACCTGTACTTCATGTAGGCACACCTAATGAAGTGAGTGTATGAGTGAAGCAAGGGAAAAGAAAACAATTAACATTATGAGTTCTTTACCTAATTAAGACAGGGCTACACAATGTGAGTGTGTAAAAAGATTTCAGAATACCCACACACATGCGCATTGGTGAGGTGTTTTTGGAACAATACATCAATAGAAGTATATGCAAAATGACATCAGCTCAGTGAGGGCACTGACCATACTATTATGGTTAATGTTTGCCATTTACCGTTCAATCACAAGCATCCATAAAACTGCTATTCAAATATAATCCAGATATGGGTAGAAGGAATCGAGTTTACCTGGAACAGACATTTAAAAAAAATGATTGCTGATTTAAAGTGAACTCAGTGAGAAAAAAATCTTTTCTTGGAAATAATAAAAGAGCTTCACTGAACCCATACTAATGCTTGTGTACATGTGAGTTTTTGCTGTGTCTGTACTCCTTTGGTGAACGCACACATCATCACCTAAAGCTTCTATCTCCTAAAATCCAGAGTGGCAGTCTGTGAAACATCTAATCTAATCTACAACTACCATAAAAGAAGATAATACATTATCAGTAGGTATGACAGGGGGTTACTTGGATCTTATAGACCTTAACATCATGTAGGTAATGTGAATGTGTCGAAGTGTCCACAGTATGCATTCAATAAAAATTCATTGCATCACATTCCTGAAAGCAAGTCCCAGAGACCAGAAATCCTCAAAGATGTATTGCAATCCAAGACAACTGTAATGTTCAGGTTCAGGTTACGTCACTCAGGAAGATTTCTACGAGAACTCAGACTGGAGGAGGAAAACAGGGATAGAAGCTCTTGCAGGGGTGGAATAAGGACAGTGTCAGATCAGAGGAAAGACGACTATTTGACTTTAAGTATTAAACTAATTGGATTTCCTTGATTCTTAGAAGTGTGTCTGTGACAGTTAGCTCTGAAAGCAAACATTAGTTTTCATGTCCTGGAGAGATCCCATGACCCCGCATACCCATGCTCCATCAAGGTATTACTCCAGCTAATCTGCTGTAATACGCCAATCCCCAAGGAATGGGAGACAGACTTCAGTGCTCGGACCAGAGCACAATCGGTCTGCTGGGACCTCGCGGGTCACACAAGGTAAGATCCATCTGGGTCACTGTGTCAAGCACATGAAGCTCTGATCGAATAAGCTTTTCTAATGGGATTGAGGACATTGAAAGAGGCAAAAGTCAGGCTAAAGCGCCAATTAAGTCTCATTACGGACCTGTGTGATGTGCTCAGGGCTCAGCTGGACACTTGATGGCAACAACAGGAACTGTCAGTTGGTGCCCACAAGACCAGGTGCCCTGACTTCAGCACAGGCGCCCTCCTAATGGTGGTTAAAGCGCTGCATGTTGCATACCAACAGCAGAAAAGCCCACCTGGCCTCAGGCACAAACCAGAGTTCATTTGGCTATCATTAAAGAGGACCAACAATGTGGCACGCTGATATAAAATTACCCGATCTATAATGGTAATCATTATGCCATTTATCAAAATTGGCCAGTTGAGTCAACATCTGGCTTCAATAGGGGGCTCTTGTCGGTGAGGGTCTTGGCACAGTCTTGTACCCTACATATTTTCCACTCTCTTTTATCAAGGCCTGCTGTCAGTGATTTGACGAAGCTAAATAGATGATGATTTGGCCCTATTATCTTTCGCAGGACTCAAGCAAAGGGGATTTGTTGATTGCTTTTGTGTTTGTCCTTTTTCCCCCCCTTTTCTCTTTCTACCCATATAGATCCAGGAGAGGTAACGGCGTCTTGTGGCTCTCCAACGTGTGTCTGACTGTGTACCGAAAAGAGGATGGCGAGGGGGAAAGCACAGAGAGTACTCTCACACAAACCTGTGAGTGCAGGGGCTGGACTGAACCGCTGGATTCAAGCCAAGGCCGGCACAAAGAACTCTGTCACATCCCCAAGTTTTATGGGAGGAATATAATCTTGTGTGCTGTTGGAATCAGGTAATGAATGAATCTGATCCTGTCGTCGTTTGGCATCAAAGTACGAGTGTAATGTACTTTATCTAGCAGGAAGTAATTAAGGCAAACTTTGCAGTGATTTATATTACTAGAGTTTGGTGCAGATACTGTTGACACTGCTTATGATTTCAATAGCAAAAGGAAACTATAAAATAGATTGCAAACTGTCAGCACTGCTCTCTCTCTGCAAATAAAACCCACAAGGGGAGAAATTTCAGGAGTCAATGTTTTGCTTAAATGAATTGTTTTGTGGAAATATTGGACTGATACACTTTCATATTTGTCTGCTGAATATAAAGCTGCAGCCAGAAGAGATCACCTTCTGGCTATACCTCTGAAGACCATGAATAAACACTGGACCACTGCTGAAGGGATTCAAGAGGTGGCTGTAGCTCTACGGGTTCTCAAAGCCTAATCAGAGTAGCTCACTATATGTAACAGGTTATGTTTTTGGACTGCTAAGTTAGCCAACTTAGCACTTGGAGTGCTAAGTTAGCAGCTAATGCTACCTAGCTTCGTTAGCAAGGTTCAGGCACAGACTGTATGAGCATGTTACAAAAATACACATATTAGCTATTAGCGCTGATAAATTGATACTTGAATTTCAATCACACAGTGCTTGCAAAGGCACCAATGCCACAAGCATGGTTGAGAGGTCCAGTTCTGTGATTAAAATTAGCTGAGGTGACACCTAGCATGTATTTGCATCTAACTTAAACTTGCAGTGTGTAAAATCTCACCAGTAAATGTCAGTAGATTGCAAACTGCCATCAGCTGAGTCCTGCATTCTTGCCCCTCCTAATTCAAACGCATCAGGTGGTCGCTGTAGGACAAAAAGGTCTTGCCGCCGTTCCTCTATGTTGCGTTTAGGCTGTCAGGTTGCTGTTTACCTCAGCTGTCAATATGTGTCCATGTTTATTTACTCTGGAGAAGGCTGTAAAACTTTGTTGAAGGACTTAGATATCAGCTAATGAGTCACTTCTGACCAGTGGCGGCGATACCGAGGTGAGTTTTTGACGATGTCCTGAACTTTTCTGTGGTTTTGCCGCTGCTAGCTGGTGTTAGCCTCAGTTGGTGTTACTGAAACTGTCTTTTAAGTGGATCTAAAATGGTTAGACTTGGACACAAATAAACTCTCATATGATGTGAGAATTTAATGAAACTGTTTAATCAGAGGGAAAGTGGGATTTTTTAGGACGCTCGAGCCTAACGTTAGCTAGCATAATGCTAGCTTAGAACCATTGGTTGATGTTTAGTCAGCTCGTTGTCAGCTTTGTGGAGATGGGAGGGTTGCATTTTTAATCTGCTGACAATAATTGGGCCCACGCCTATCTATTTTTGATACATTAATTACAAAATTTTGAGAACGCATCAATTTGTAAATTATTACATGCTAATCAATGCATATTTGTTAGTTTAACATCTTTTTTTAAATTAAATAAGCTAAAAAAGTGGCTTTCTTTATCTTTAAAAACTAATACAATGTAAATTTATAAGTTTACAGCTGTTATAAAAGAGAAAAGGCGCTATAAACAATTTTTTTTTTGCACCAGGCTGTAGACAGCTGCATTTGTTCTATAAAGATGGGTATTTTAACTATCTGTTGTCTGTGAGAATTCACTCAGAGACGTGAATGTCTATTTAAATATTTCCCCCAAAACAGTTGTTTTAACTAATTAACGACAGCAGGACTTGCTTCGCTAAAAATATTTGAGACTTGTAGCGTTTTAGGAATTTCGCAAAAGACAACCTCTTTCAGTGAACAACTTCAGCCTTCATGAAGGGACCCTCAAGATCTCAGGCAACAGCCCGCGTTTGTTTGCAAAAATGTAGTTGAAGAGAGCTCTGGGAATAAAAGAGGGCTGTCTAAAAATGCACTAGTCCTAAATAGTGCTCTCGGCTCTGTGTATTCCCACACAAATTTGCATAAATTTCATAGTCTAAGTCATGGACTGTGGCTCGAGCGTGTTATTAGTCTATCTATAGGTGGTAGTACAGACCGATCACACTGAGCCTTGTTGTTATCTCACTGAAAGCACCCCGGTATTACACCCTGCGGATTGAGAGTGGGTTCTTAAGATCGTGGGATTTGTTCACATATTAAAGCATGTCTGTTTGGATGCGCGGAAAAGAAACAGGTGTTCAGCGTTTATGTGTGTGTGAGAGGGAGAAAGCGGGAGAGCGCCTGTGTGTCTTTGTGTTTTCCTTCTGATGTTTGTTCGAAAGCGCGCACGCACATGGGATGAGAACCCATCATTCATGTGTGCGTGTGTGCGTGCATTTGTGTTTGTGTGTGTTTGACTTGACAGAGGGGTGGGGGGGTGCTTTATTGAAAAGTACTCCTCTCCTCCCCTGTTCAACATGCTGGATTAGCACCAGCAGTTTCCCATGGAGCCGTCCCTCCCAGCCCCCCTGCCCATTTGCATAAGGCGCAGACAGGCGGAGATGTGACAAACAAACCTGGCACACACAGTGCCGGCTGCCTCTCGTACGTGAACTCTTTTGCCTCTTTCTCGCCTTCACAAGAAAGAGACACACAAGATAGGGCTCGAGCGAGCCCACCTGCGTACGCGCTCCTCGGGATAAAGATGTGTTTCCTGAGTCCAAACTCTGCTGCATAAATAAAATTAAAAGCAGCGCCAGACTGCAGTTTGAGGCCTGTATTCCTCCGGGTGATCATAGTGATTCACAAGTGCAGGAATGTGAGCGGCTCAAGGAGGTGAGAAGAGCTTTCGTTGCTCTGTCATTTGGACAAAATTCCCCCTGAATCAAAGTATCCTCCCCCTCGTTTTTCCCTCTTCCTCCAAGATGGTAATGTTCACCTTAAAACATCTTTACTGTACTGTAGCTACATAACACAGCACTCTGCACCGCTGTCTGACCGCCAAGTTCCTATCAAGCCCCTGATTTATGGCGCTTGATGCATTCCTTGGCCCTGGCGAGCAGGCAGTTTAGCTGAAATATGAGACGAGATGCAGAGAACACACTCAAAGTGAATTTCATTCCAGCCTGCCTGCATACTGCAACGCTGCTGCAAGCCTTCACATTTTAGCAACCTGAGGGATTTTTTTTCCCGTTCTTTTCTAAATATTTCAGCAATGTGGCCCGTCTGCCTCTTCAGCATGTTGCGTTGGGAAACAATAAAAGTGACCTGTACCCCAGATGTCATAAAGCTCACAAAACCCCCTTTTGTTGTTGGTTGCGGCGTGCAGCTTTCAGCCTCCCAAATTACACCGGCATTAAAAACTACAACCTTCCCCTGTCTACTTACATGCAGAAAATTGCATGCAGATGTATATAAGAACAGAGAGCAACACCTTTTAAGTCGTATTCTTTTTCTTCTTTTTGTTAAATGGCTTTTTTTGCTTTCGCAGCAAAGAGCTGTAATCAATCAAAAAGGCTTTAAGGGGCACTTTGTCTTCATTTGGGTCTTAATGTAAAATTGCTGATAAACTCAAACGAGATAAGCAAAAGCAGACATTTGTGAACGGGGACGAGTCCGTATACGATGAGTTCACTGCCGCGCCTGCTTTGCTTCGTCTGCTCCCAAGTTACAACACTGTGATTACATGCTTTATTAAGTGCTGAAGTGCTCTCCCTGAGTAAAAGCAGATGTCACCGCAAGTTCTGTCACTGAGTCTGGATCGGGGTGCCTGTGGTCAGTGTCTCAGCCCGCCCGGAGCTCCCTGCGGTTTGCCATCAATTCGGCTCGCAAAATCATCGCCAAACAAAGTTGGTGAAAAAAGACAGACCAACAAAGGGCTTTTTAGAAAAAAAAACAACAACAACAAAAAACCTCACTGTATGTTTCTATTTCTCCGAGCATAATACAATATCAATATACAGGATGTTAGGAATTAAACAACTGTTCAAACAAACGATATGAGGCGAAAGACAGATGTTCGCCCGCTGCACAATAATCTGGCCTGTTATGAAAAGCTTGCAAGTTAAGCAAATTTCTGCTGAACCAGGAACCGATTTGTGTTGCTTTAGAAGCGTGGTGCACACCTGCCGGCGGTGCCGCTGCAGACCCAGTTCAGCAAGAAAAACACGAGTTTTGCTGTTTGCCGTTCGCAGGGAGAGAGTACAGTAACCGTCCATGGTGCCCTTGCGTTGTCATGCACGCTCACGCTCGCTGAAGCGTCCTTGAACAGCACGCTGCATCCATATCAGCTTCTGCCACAAGCTGCTATTCGGTACACGGGGCTGACCTTTGACCTCTTTTTGAAGGAGAGCATATCGCTTCACACACTCAGTTAATAAACAGATAAATAAACCAAGAGAGAATAACAATAGCCCTCTTCTGACTTTATGAAAGCTCGGATAATTAGATTAGCTCGCTTCGCTTTGCTTGGAAGTCTCATCCTGTGACTTACCTCCTGTTTCTTTTCTTGCTAATGTTGAAGTGTCTGACTTTTCCTGCCCTCTTCAATTGATAAGTTGATTGATTTTATTTATGATGTCTAGCCATTTATTCCAGCTACAAGAAAACCTTTGGCAGAAATGTTGATATTTTTCACCAAAAATAGTTTTTTCTTTCTTTTCTTGAATGTCTTTCTCTAACACTGCACTATTAAGCATAATATTATAGTACATTTTACTACATTAGGCCTAGCAATAGGCCTAAATTTGTCATATCAAAGGGACAGATCGCACTAAAATGACGTAGTTGTTTTAAAACGCATAGGTTGTCATCCATCTCGATTGTCTCGATTGTGGGAGTTGTCCAGTTTTGGAGTGTTTTGGAGTGAAGGGCTCTTACTTTGTGCTAAAAAAATGCATTTGAAAAACTCGGCAGTCTCTTTCTACAAACCGCGAGTAGGTTACTTAAAAAAGTCCGGCAGCCGTGCTGTGGGGAATTTAAAGTGGGAGCTATTATCTTTCTGCTGTCTGCATCTGTCAACCAAAAGAGTTGCGCAGCTAGTTAACATTACAGCTCAGCTGGTGTTTACAACCTGTCAACACAGACTGTAAATAAAAGATAGATGCAGCCGCTGTACGGTTAGTAAAGTATTGTTTCTTTCTCTTTTGGTTTTTGTTTTCTTCTTCCGATGTCATCTCCATGTTTTGAAAGTGGACCTAACAAGCAGAGCTGTTAATCAAACAGCAGAGCATACTGTGCTTTTTTACTTCTTTTTTACTTTAACAGAAATCGTAATGAGCAAAATCAACATCATGCTGTTTTCGGTATGATTTGAAACTGGCGACTGACACTGTTAACTCCTTATGAACGTGTGTACTGAGGGCGTGGGACAAAGGAGACAAATCTGTTCCCTGTAAGCATCTATACCAGTGTTTTCCAACCACTGTGCTGCAGCACATAGGTGTGCCGTGAGAAATGATCAGGTGTGCTGTGGAAGATTATCTGGTTCCACCCGATTAGTACTCTAAGCTACCAGCGTGAGTAACGGGCAGAACAATTACATTCTCTTCCACTAGAGGGCAGTACAACTACCTGCTCTAATTAAATGGGTTGCCAACTGCCAGTAGAACAGAAGAAGATGAAGAAGAAATTACATAATAGTCACGCTGTTAGACGACGGAGTGCGTAATAGCAATACATAAATATTTGAAAAGAATAAAGTAGTCAATTTCGACCCAGATGAAGGCCCTAGCATGTGTAGGTGTCAAAAGAAAGAAAACAAAGGTATACTGGGGACAAACAGAGCCAATTCCGCTGTGCCTGGTGCGCTGGGAAAATGCTTTTTGTGACATTTTTGTTTGGCGGTGTGCTGTGTGATTTGTCTAATGTGAAATATGTGCCGTGACTCCAAAAGGAGAAACACTGATCTATACAACCAGAGGAGTGGCCTCCTGCTGGACAGTAAAAAGAATGCAGTCATTTTTATACAGGCTTCACTTTCTGTGGAAGCCCGTTTCTGCCACTAAAAAATAAAATAAAATAAAATAAAAGTATCCATCAAATTTGAGTTATCCTTCTCAAAATTTTGAGTTATCTTTCTCGAAATTTTGACAAAAATAACTCGAAATTTTGAGTTAGCATTGCCAGTCAGTAAACTACGTGAATGACGTTATTTTCTTGTTACCTGGAAGGATATGGATCTGAAAACCGGATTGTGAGCTACCAATTAATGGCAACAAATTGGCGTTGGCTGATAATAACACCATGTGATTCAGCTAATAACACAAGGATTTCATCATTTGTGAAGCCACGCTGAAAATACGCAGCAATTTACGCATTCATGACTGGATGTAATTGTGGCGTGGGTGTGGTCTCTGGCCGGCTGCAGAGGAGGGGTGACACAGTGAGCTCCCGGGGCGGCGCAGGGGCAGGGTGAACAGGTGTGCTGGGATCTGAATGTGATTGTGACTCTTTATATGTTCACAGTGACAGTCGGAGGGAGAGGAGAGCGGACGTGACAGCAGAGAGCGGGAGTGTCTGTGTCCCGGTGCAAAACGAAAACCACAGTTGTAAATAAAAGTATTGCTGTCATCACACTCGTGTCCAATGTATGCATAACGGGTCAAACGTTACAGTAATACTGGTAGCTTAGCTGTAGCATTTGTAGCTGAGGGCTTCAGCTTCCGGGTGACAAGGAAATGACGTCATTCACGTAGATTACTCATAACTCAAAATTTCGAGTTACTTTTATCAAGATTTTGAGTTATTTTGTCAAAATTTTGAGTTAATAAAAATAACCCGAAATTTTGAGAAAGATAACTCAAAATTTCAAGTTACTTTACTTTTTTGTTTTATAGTGGCAGAAACGGGCTTCCGTACTTTTCGGATCTGGACACCGCGTCACCTTTTACATCATGTCTGTCTCGGTGAGACAGTTATAGTGGGTGTATTTTGGAGGAAAATATATTTTTTCAGTAACCAGGTACTGATTTCTGTAAAAAGTCATTGCTGATGAGTTTTTTCAGAATTATTATTTTAGAGTGAGACCCATTTATTTTTATTTTTATGTTTAAGAGAAGGCAAACAGATATCTCAGGAACCGGGCCAATCAGACCAAAGCACTCTAAACAGCTGAATCCTGGCTTATCTTAGGTCATATCCCACCAATATCACAGCACAGTGCTTTTTCCGAGGAATGAACACATCGTATGTTGTCAGGTGTTTTCATTCCTGAGAACAAAGTCACTAATAACTATTTATGCAGAAACCAAATGAACAACTCAAGGCAAATTATTTTCTTCTTCCCATATGTGTTACCCAACACTCACAGGGAACAATGTTAAGGATTTACCTACCATAGTATTAATTAATCATCGCACATCTGTAAGCGTGTATGCCCATTTCTGTGCCTGTTAGTTTGTTGACTTGTGTGTGTGTGTGTGTGTGTATGTGTTACAATGGTGCTTTGGCACTTTGGCACCTGCGCTACATTATAAACCTAAAGGCTTGGATAATAAGCTGCAGGTGCACTCCTGGCAACCAGGGAGGAGATGATGGGGTTGTGGATGGTGGTAGGGGGGTGGGTGGCACTGCTGGAGTGTTTGTGTGAGTGTGTGCTGGAGGGGGTGGGGGGGAAGCTGGGTCACCTGCTGTTGTTGGTTGGCGCTCAACATTAGCAAATATATGACGTCAACTTGGCTCCTATACCTCGTGTACATCGCACGCCTACTGGACTTTGTTGTTTTTTTAAACTTCTTCCAGGAAACTGGCTTCAAAGCGCTCAGGAAAGAGAAGCGTCCGTTTCGTCCATCCATCCCTCCTCGTCCGCGCCACTGTCAATAATTATTGATGTTAATTACCGTGATGATTAGGGTAATTTCTTTATGGCTTTGTTGGCAGGTATGCAAAGCAAAAACGGGCCTGATGGAGCGGGCTGCAGCAGGGGCTTCTCGCATTGACGCCGCAGAGTCGAAGTGACAGCCAATAAGGAGACAATCTACTTCATGAAAATCTAATTATGTGATGAATGGTGCAATGTATAGACTGTGGCACGGTAATATTATACTCCCACCTGTGAACGTGCTAGCTGGAAAAACTGTTTATGTTGTGGGCTGGCTACTTTTTTTAAAAACACTGCTAATACCTTAAAAGTGGTGTCCACAAACTTCTGCCTTACAAACACGAAATCTGTGGATTCA
Source organism: Oreochromis aureus (assembly GCF_013358895.1). NCBI lineage: Eukaryota > Metazoa > Chordata > Actinopteri > Cichliformes > Cichlidae > Oreochromis > Oreochromis aureus. Next base: position 15,608,072 of record NC_052944.1, on the reverse strand, counting down.
AATGTAAAAATGAACCTAAATATAAAGCTTCAAGCATAACAAAATAGTTTTGTGTTACTATAGCTTCAGAGTCTCTCACCTGCTTAACATTTACTGTACTTTCTGCTCTAGCCGGGCTATATTCTCCGTTAATGGTTTCCAGACTTGGTCTTGGCTGAAGCACATTGTTGTGACTCAGCCAGATCTCTCAAAACTGTGACTGACTTAGAAATGTTTGTATGCTTTAGTCAAGAGTGAATATAGATGTTCTTGGTTTTCATACGATCTGAACACCACCAGGGTCAGGTAGAGCCACAAAACGGGGCTGAACTTTTTAAGGCTTTAAAACTTTCCCCGAGTGTCGCGTGTAAAATGGCCCTGACAGCCTTCAGCTGTGTATTCTTGTCATAAATTGTATTAGCTCTGAAGCTGTTTGCAGCTTTACATTAATAAGGACCGTCAGCCCACGTGAAACGTGCTGTCTCGTTATGAAACATATCAAAATGACAAATTTGAAATCCTTGGTTTAGAAGAAAGGTAGTGAGGCAGCGTGCAACATATGGCGCCGCGCGTCCAAACCTGGCAACAGGCAATGGATTAACAATGAAGATTTGCTCTAAATGAAACAAAAACCTCTCTCTCTCAAAAAAAAAAGCCCGTCATTAAAAGGGCTGCAAGAGCAACCTTCACTTTCATGTGCCCAGGGGAGTATATGAGACAAGAGAGGGAGTCCTTTTTTGATTCTTCAGCTGCATTTGGAGAAAGACTGGAAATGCATTGAACTCTTGGATCTTGTCATCCGTGCTTTCCCATATGGCGTATGGATCTGGGCGCAGATCGAAGGATGAGACACACACAAAAAAAGAAAAAGAGTCCCATATGTGTGTCTTTTTCTCTTCATTAGCTCCCAGTGAAACAGAAGTACTTCCTCAGCAGCTTGATTGAAATTAATGTTGTTAAAAATGTCAATACGGACGCAGCTCATTCACTCGAGGACCTGACATCACAGAGAGTTTGACATTGCGCTGCGAACAGATTTGAATATGTGGAATAAATGGCATGTTTAAGTTGCCATCCTTTCTTTCTCTCACTGCTATTGGTAAAAGTGAAGGCAGGACCTGTCACCCCTCTGCGCTTAAGAACGAGCCCTACGGGGTGGAAGAAATCTCCATGTCGAACTAACCTGACATGAAACTAAGAAGTGAAGATGCTCTTTACACCCTATATTAACTTCTAAGAATGTACTATGAATTGAAGCGTGTTTATTTACATATTTATATGAAGCATGCCACCTAAAACCTGCTTTAAGTGAATTTTCCCAGTAAAAGCAGTAAGATTCATTTCTGGTACATCGACACCTGGGGGACATTCCTCGCTCCTCGACAACTACAGGCTTCACTGTATTATTTGAGTATCTCTTATTTGAAGCAGGTACAGTGTATGGTTGTTTTATCTCGGTGGAAACAGCTTCCTGCTGTAGCTCGATAATGGTAAGAAAATGCTAAGTCTAAACCAAGCAGCTGCTTCTGGGGATGCTAATATTCCCCCCTACACTCTGTAAGGAGAGGTAATTTTATACTCTACATTTATATTCTAATATGTATTACAAAGATATATTTTATTAAGGATGAGGCAGCTTTGAGTGACAGGTAGACAATATTTTGTAATGTTAATCACTCAGCTGCACTTAAAGACTCTCTAAAGGACTCTGCTGTTCAGTTTTTGTTGCAAGTATCTTTTGTGTTAGCCAAAGTTAGCATTCCGCTTATTAGCGGCTAACTAGCTAGCTATTGCTAGTGTTAGGTGACAGTTCCCCAGGCAACTCTTACCTCTTCATAGAGTAATGGCTAGCCAAAAAAGGATGGAGATAGCAAGGGTTACAAAAAGACTTCAGGCCCTATTGAAGTTATAAATGCAGCTTTCTGTCAAGACAGTTAAGTTGAAGAATAACTTAAGTCCATTTTAAAAATCGTTGTCATACCATATTTCAAAATGGAGAATTATCTGAGGATTATCGACTATCGTAAAATGCTCCACAAGTGACTTTCCCCTTTATTGTCATAAAGAGATTTGATTTAGATAAAAAATAACAAAAAGGAAACGTGAAAAGAGTGTGTACATAAAATTTTTTAATATATATTTATATGTATTTATGAATATATTTTGTAGTTTATGCTGTGTGTGTATTGTAAACTACAGCCTAGTTGTTGATATGGTTGGATACTTTGTTGCTGACTGAAATCGCCACTTAGGTGGTTTCTGAAGTTTTGAGCAAACCTGACATTTGCAAGTTTAAACATTTATGACCTCCACCAATCAGAGACATTGCTTTTTCAGTTCAGGACAGTAAGATAGAGTAATTCTTTTCTACAACACCGCAAGTAAAATGAATAAAATGCTATAGCTCGAAGTAAGTCTGCTTTGGATGGTTACAACTTTTTATGAGAGGAATTTTACTACCCCAACTTCACCGTTAAGCTCTATTTTACCAAGCTAATTGATGACATCTGTGGCGGCATCTTTTAAAACCAAAACAATAAGCAGAAAGAGGCAAAAATGAAAAAATGCTAGGTATACCTGAGGGATGATCTTCTCTTCTTCACTCCGAGTTAGATGTTTTTACGTTACATATTACACAATGGCTCAATGTCATTTGAGCCATTGTTTACCTAAGAATATGAAACTAGGCAGCTTTGAGAGACATTACATGTTAATACTTGTAGCTTTTTAAAGCACAATTCTTCCAAAGATTTTGAGGAATACATTTCCTGCTGTGGTTTATGAGGTAGAAGCCCCCAAAACTTTAGGATTCAGCTACTTAGGTTCAATCCATTAATCCCACAGCTCTATTCCCACCGCGGTGACCCCTCCCTCTGTTAGCCTGAAACAAAGTACCCATTGTACCAATGCCCTCATTCTCCCTGCAAAACCAACACCCTTTTAAGGATTTTCCTATCCCAACCCCTTCTAACCTAAACGTTAAATTAGTCACATCCAGCCGTAACTGAAAATCAGCGTATATATGGATTTATTTTACCTGCCAAACACCACTTATCTAAATCGTAAAATTGCGTTCGACCTTATTATCTGCACAAAGCACTTAAAAGTTACCTGTGCTGTTATTGCATTTTGTCCTTTCTATTTTGACTTTCAGTTGCTGAAGTTGCTGTAAACTTTTTATTTTGGGCCCTTTTTTTTGTTGGAAAGCAGAAGCTCTCCTTGACATTTGAGGAAATTAGGTGGGTTGCTGCCGTCATCATGTGGGCATCTTTATTCACAGATGTTTCACTCACTTAGACCTATGACAGCTTCAGAGGCCCGACAGGAAATTCCAGCTTCCTAAACTCATTCGGTTATGACAGCATTTTCTGCGCAGAAAGGCACGATTTTTTTCTCCCATAGACGGTGTCGGTTTGCACATGCCCCCTCCCGCTCACCCCGCCTTGACCCTTTTTGCCTACGTCCTTAGAGGGATGGGCATAAATCTGCTGTTACCTTGAAGGTGTTGACACTGGGCCCAGCACCAGTGAATTGCGCTGCTGCCTCAATTAGCCACTCAGGATCTTGTGTCAGAGCCATGAGGACACGGGCGGTGATGTGATACCCTGCAGCTGAAGCTCTGTCACTTACCTGGTTGCTTCATAGTGTGCCTTAACATATCATGTGCCCGCAACATGCTAACACATATATGCTCTCATCTCTTTTTACATGGATCCGGCAGAAATGTGACCACGGCGGGTGAGGCGGTGGGTGGTGGGGGAGGCCTCTGCAGGTCCTCGACTCCTCCTTAGGTGAGGAATGTACTTTTCTAACCAGGCCTAACAGGAGGTGGGAGGGGGGAGAGAAAAAGTTACAGCTGATGTGATGTTAGATATTCTCTGGAAACTAGCTGTTGCCAGCAGGATTAAGGTTAAGGAGCATTCTGGTGCTAGATCTCCGCTTAGGGGCGTCTTGTAGCTCGGAAGGAGTAGTGTCGGCAGAAGGGGGCGAGTGTTCCTCCCCGTTACCCCCTAGCCACCCTCCTCAAACTGCCATCTGATGTGAGGTAACATGTGAGGGCGAGCTTCCATCTGTCCACGGTATACGCTAGCAGAAGGTGCAGCTAATGAGGCTTGATTTGCTGCTGCACCTGCCTCCAATCTGGGGGGCGATGGTAGTGGTGGTGGTTGAGTGTGAGGTTGTGTATGTGTGTGTGTGTGTGTGTGTATACTGGGGATGCTCTATCTCACCAGCCTCCACTCCTCTTCCACCCGCCCCCTCTCCCCCTCTAGGTGTAATCATTGGTTAGCTTGTATGGGAGCGCCTGCAGGTTGATGGACCCTGGGAATTCATTAGGAAGTAGGTGAGGCCTTGGGTTGAAAGGGCCTTTTGACCTGCCTCCAAACACCCTCACATTACAAAGCAGAGGACGATTCAAAGGGAGAGGGGAGTCAGCCAACTTGTCGATGCGCCTTCCCTGCTATCACGCTAGCCCGTCTTTTGTTAAAATAAAACATTTTGACTCTCACATTGTTGCCGTTTTTTTTCCCCCCTTCAGAAAATCGATTTATTCAGACACAACTCGAGCGCCAGTTGAGTTGTTGCTTCAGAATTAAAAGCAAATTGAGGTTGATGAAATGCAACCAAAAACAGGATCTTTCTTTGGTAGCTGCGGATGAGATTGTTTTCCTTCCCAGATGGTGTTAGGGGGAGGTGTTATGTCCACATGTTAAATGCAGCATGTTTATCCCCCTTCCCTGTTCCCTGTCACAGATACCATTTGATACAAGAGCTCTTCAGGGGCCAGTTATTCCAGGCCATTGAATCCAGATCAAAACCAGCCCTGAATTTTTCTTTTTTTTGGGGGGGGGGGAACGACTCTGTTTTCAGCTCCTCGTTTCTTTTCTTCACTGCTTCTTCCCTGGCTCGGTATTACGAGGCCACAAATATGACCACCTCTCTTGGGTCGACTTGTCATGCAAAACATGTAATTGTGAAAGTTTTTCTAAATATGTTGTTTTTGGCAGTAAATTTCAGACATGGTGGGAAAACGAGGGGGAATTCTGCACCCTGCGGTTCGATGTAAGTATTTTGGACGGGGAAAGGACACAGAGAAAACCAAAGAGAAAGAGCTTGTTGCCCCGAGGCGGCACTTATAACTGGTAGTAAAGCCATCACTGGGAAACCGTCTTTAGAAGCGGCGTGAATAATCGACGGGATGATGTCATTGCCGACAAAAAGCTGTGTGCCACTTTAGATTATTTTCAAATTAGCTCCTCCATTCAGAAAGGACTTAAACGTGGAGGCCCAAATTAGAACTCGCATATTAATGACTGACCTGGAAAGACTTGTAATGCTTAACATATTCACTTTTCATTTGGAGATTAGAGATAACACTCACAATCACCAAACATCCTGGGAATCGACTCAAGGATGTTCTTAGAGCTAATATTTTGACTTTTACCTTCTCTCACATGAGCGTGCTCGAGACTGTGAAGGAGATCGGCATCCTTGACTGGCATTAGAGCCGTTTTCATCAAAACTTTAAGGCCGTATTTTAAGTCGCCTGACAACAAAACAAAACAGTATGGACTCTATAATGGTACTTGAGCCCTGCAGCCACTCCATAAATTGCATTTTAAACTCATCCCCTCTTCGAAACCTCTAAAAAACAGACATCAGAGTTGAGAGCTGTTATAAATCAGAGCTTCGTCACCAAACGAGTCGAGAGCTGAGATAAATCCAAGTCCTGTGCTTAAATTATGAGCCAGCTCCATGGGAAAAGAGTTTATGCTGCGAATCTGAGAATGCTGATCATCCCATCGGGCTCATTTGTTTACTTTTAAATTCCCTCTTTTGTGGGTTTGGAATTAGAGCAATGTTTGTGCTTGCACTGGCCAAGGGGGAAATCACTTGAGATGTGATTAAGAAAATGGATACTGCCCTCTTCTGGCAGCAGCAGTAATCACTTCTAGGGAGTAAGTAACAGTAATTTTATTGAATATCAGTGTAAGCTGGCATTAAAGTTGCATCTTATAATTACAGCAGTAATCAGTGCAGCGCAGAACAAATCACCAGCGCACAAATGGGGATGTTAAACTACTTATTTGAGCATTTGTAGTACTGACTGATAGTGAAATGTAACTGTTAGTGTTGTTTCTCCATAGTTTTATCTGATTACATAGAGATCGTTTTTACAATTCACATAAGACTTTGGAGGGGAGGCCATCGGGCTCCAACCAGGTAACTGTCCAAAGCTTTTAATGACCACTGCAAATCATTCATGAAAGCGAGGTATAAATCCCATATGTTTCCTCTGCCTCGCTCTTGTGTGTAACGGTGCTCCAATCTTGTGGCTGACGTGGGTCAGATCTTCAGGCAGGTGGCTGGGAAACGGAGGCAGATGGGCCGAGCACGCCACCACTGAATCTGTGAAGTTCTCTCTTCAGTTTCAAGCTGCACCGATGGACCCTTGAATTATTACCGGGCCCCCCATTCATAATTAGCCCGGGCCTGGTGGAGACTAAAGCCCCACTAATGACGCCTTTGTTGCCGCTGATCTGCGGCGCACAATCAACAAGAGAGGACGTATGACTGGAGAAGCAGTCCCACACTGAGCGATATCGTGCCTTTAGGGCAGCCTCTCTAAAACAATCACGCACGGTTTCAGCTCTCCCCTCGTTAAAGATGAGTGTTCACACGGGGCGTGAGACAGAGCGGGTATGTGTGACTGAGGGAGAAAGTGACGCTTGTAGGTCCAAGGATATGCCAGTTCCCACAGGCAATATGTGGCTTTTGATAGGCCATTAGTGTCTTTAGTGTTAAAGACTCCTCCAGCCTATAACAATCATATTGAGCCTACATTAATCTCTCTCTCTTTGTCCTATAATTATATATAATAATTATATATATTTAAGTATGTACTCCAGCACCATCTGGCACTTATCAGTTTTAAATGTTTTTTTCTAGAATATACTATATTTTAGAAACTATTTGTCACATTTATAAAATGCCAATAGGAGGGCCTTTTTAAAGCTATAAAAAGTAGATACTATGATACTATATGTTAAATTTAGAGAAGCTTAAATAGAAGCTGAATTGTTGCCATGTTGTATTTTCATTCTTTCTAGCATTTGAGTGAATATTGATTGACTAACAGGGAACAGGCTCTGATGTCAAACTGTTCTCACTGGACTTAAATTTGATATTCAGACAATCTTCATTCAGACACAAAAGACACATGTACAAATCTTATTTTAACTTCATTTAAAACCCCAATAGTACATTTTTAAAGCAGGTTGAAGAACATCACCTGTTTTCTTGATGTCTTTTAAGTCTCCCCCTCCTGTGTGTGATCCCCGTGAATTTGGAACAAGTCAGTCTGCAGCAGACTTTAATAAAGTGTAGAAAAACAGTTATCACACATGCAGAAATGCTGCATTAAAAACAGTCAAAATGTTCTATATTTTTATCTATTGTCTTGTGTATAAAAACATTTATGTCCGAGTAAGCTGCTGTGGAGTATTTGTAGGAATTTTTTATTTGTGTAGTGAAATAAAAGTGTAAAGTACTATTCATGAAGTTACACAAAACTACAATTTCATTAAATATTCTCTTTTTTTTTGTCTGATTGTCACTGAAAAATATTGTGTAAATATACAGTACAATTACTGTTTAAATTGGGGGAATCATAAAGGAAAGGAATTTTCCGTATGAATTTTCCATGCATATTGTGATTCACCATTTAAGGAAATGACCATAAACAAAACAAAAACTGATGGAAAAATAATAGAATATTTTCATTTTTTATAAAATATAGTGTACACATGATTGTTTTCTCCCATACTTATTGGTATTTAAATAATGTGCGTAATTTCAAACATCTATTACATCTACAGTACCTAAGGCCTATCCCATTTTTGCCACATTTCACTACAACAAACACCATCCCACTGCTTCCATCTGCCAGCTCTTCTTCACCTTCTTCTTTGCCCTTTTCACCCATCATATCAAAAACACTCAAAAAAAAAAGAGAGAACCCACTCCCACTGATGAGTGCAAGGTCACACATAGGTCTGAAATAATCTCCTACTTTTTTCCTCTTGGTCACGGCACTCATCTTCTACCTGGAAGTGAGTTGGAACGGAGCGGCAAGGAAAGGAGGGAGGCGAGGATGGAAGAAACAGAGCAGGAAATGAATCGCATCTGTGCTTTCTTTTCATATCAAGGACTTCATTTGACTTCAAAAAATGTTTAAGTATTATTTCATATGCATCACGTCCACATTGATGCTGGAGTCATTTAACATATGAGACAAACACAGTTTCCTTTAGAGTGCGCACTTGAACATCACTTGAGCCTCCGCTGGTGAAGGAGACTGAATTTGGCAGCTCCTGTCATCTTGGCAGCATGGTGGTACCAGCATCTGTTTCTGACTCACAGTGGCATTGAGAAGCTGGAGGAGGGAATGGATTTATTTTTTACTTTTGGGAGAAAACTTAAAAAATCCTGGTCAAATATGAAGTGTCTAATGGCTCTTAATGTCTCGCGGGGATGACGGCAAAGTGTTCCTTTGTTTGGTGCTGCAGTGGAGGTTTGTTGCTTAGTAAGAGAAGTGTGCAGATGTGCTGAATGAAGCTGAGGGTGCTTAAATCTATCCAAGAGGGGGTGGATCCCAAAGTCCAGAAACTTGGCTCTTTTTCAAATCAAAGTGTATTTGTGCATTTATCAGTCAGCACTGACATCCTGTGTTAAAAGATTTCTCTCCACCCACTGGTTAAGTCCAGCTTTGAAGTCACATGTGGAAGGATTACCAATCTATACATGCCAAGGCAGGGGTTAAAAAAAAGGAATATACTCTGGATTCTTCTTAATTATTTCTCAGAGTCAAAGGAGTGAGTTGTTGGCTTTGACAGCACAGTCAATGAAAATGAGCTTTAGGATTGAAACACAGAGTTGGGACATTGAGCTAAATTCAGACAAACTCAGCAGCTATTTGGATTTGTCTTGTGTTGTCAAAGGTTATACTGACTTCACCCTTGTGTTTGTCTGTTCTGTTACTTTCTCTTGCTTCCAATTTAATTTTGAAGATTTTTTCCCGTCTTGCCTTTGTTCTCATTCCATCCTCATTAGTGTCCCACTGAGGTCGCCTGTGCCTCTGAATGAACACAATGGAGCTGGGACTGAGTATGGAGTCAGCATATCTCTGCTCCTGTTCAACCTATATGCCAAAGAGATCTTTCGGAATGCTGGGCTTGCTGATAGCGAATAAGGATTTTGTATTGTTGGGGGCCAAAATACGAACAACAACAAGATAACACCCTTTTAATAGCAACCAACACCCAACGCATGAATAACCTACTGAGAAAGCTATGGGACTACTACTCAATATCAGTGGTCTCCAACCTTTTTACCAGTTTAATGTCAGACAATATTTTCACGGACCGGCCTTTAAGGTGTCGCGGTTAAATACAACAAAATAAAAAGCTACGACCAAGACAAAAACTGTGGTATTTTGTAAATATAATAATAAACTCAAATTCACTGTGTAATTGTGTAACTTTATTAGCAGCGTCCTCCTGAAATGCGCCAACAACATTGAGAGTAACATCCTCCTCTCTGCCCCTAAATGCTCTCTGGTCGCTATGGTAACGTGTAAATATTTCTTTCAAAATAAGACACACAACTACAACACGGGAAAAGACCCAGGGAAAGCGAGTTAACGATAAAAACCCTGAAAACCATAAATTTCACACCCGATTCTCAACTCTCAGGGCCTGGTACCAAATGACTCTGGCCCGGGGGTTGGGGACCGCTGCTCAATATGTCTAAACCCCCAAATCCTAGCAGCTAAAAACTATACCTTCAACACAGACAACGAGAAAATAGAAATATTCAAAAATTTTAATAATGAGGCCACATCTACGTTGGAAATCAAAAGGAGCAACGAGGAAATCACTGCATAAGGTCTTCAAATCTAAGGACATTTCTCTGATTAAAAGAAGACTTACACATGGTCAGATTTTTTTCGTCGTTATCAATAGTTGTGACAGTTGGACAATAAGAAACCAGGGCTCAATGAGAAGTCAGTGCTTTTGAAATGCGGTGCTGGAGACAGATTTTATTAGTACTGTGGACAACCAGTAGGACAACCATTCAGCTGTGGAAGAAATCAAGCCAATAATGTCACTGGAAGGACAAATAAAGTAACTACGACCTGCTGAATTTTGGACACATCATTAAAAAACAAAATTACAAAGGGACATCATGATTGGAAGAACAGAAGCAACAGGGTGCAGAGGAAGACCAGCAACGGGTTGGCTGGACACCATTTTGACAATGACAGGAAGTAACTTTGGATGGACTTGATCGACTCAAACAGGATTGGTCTTCCTGTAGATTATTTATCCACCAAGTCAATGTGGACGTGGCCTTAACTATGCCTCTTTACTCGTCTCCCTGCTGCAAATTTCGTCTTTTCTCAGTCTTTGTTGGATCATTGCAGCTCCTACCTAACCTGCTTCTTTTCCTCTTGCAGCAACTTTTATCTTATTTTTTCATAACGTCATTAAAGACAGTTATTTTATTTCCTGATTCCTTCACATCCTGCATGTGGGTCCATTAAAAAAGCTTAAACATTAAAATCCTGACAGGCTCAACTTAGTCTAAAAAAAGCTATCTTGGCTTCTTAAGACAAATAAACTAATAAACTTCACATGTTTTTGGTTCTCAAATCTTTTCTCAATCATTAAAAGAAAGAATCCAGGTGGAATTTAGCTGAAATTAAACGTAACATGATTATATATAATCAATAACTAAGCTTCAATAGCTACTTTTTTCCCCCTTGGTGATCCATCAACAGCCCCCACCCTCCACCCATCCAAACCCTTTGCCAAATGCAAAAAACTGTAGAAATGTTTTATGGTATACCACATGGCCATCACTGTAATGTAGCCCCAAAACTCATCTCTACAGAGATTTAAAACTTCTCTCTTTTTAATGACTGCCTGACAAGTGTTATGTTGCCAACATGTTTTCCAAGATCTAATAACTCAGCCTTTGGCTCACAGCTCTTTTGAAACTGATTGTTAAGATGTTGTTACAGATGTGCAAATGCTGCGAAATTAACAATATCTGAGCAGCGCGGCTCACTGATTACATTGAAACTAAGATGCAGGAAGCCAGCTGTGGAGAAGCCCTCTATGGTTTTTGGCATGTTGGAGCCACTATTTGCAGCCAATTGTTCGAGTCTCTGTTGTTTCACAGATCTGAGCAAAAGAGCATGCAATGATACAGCAAACTGATTAAAAGAGGACATCACAGCACTTGAATGTGCATTTGTGAAATGAAGATAAGAATATTAGGACTTTATAGAGAAACCCCGAGTGTTTTAGATTTGTGTTATTCTGAGAAGTTTTGCCGAAACACATATTTTTATTACATGCCAGTGTTAAACGCCTCATGGAACTATTTAAAAAGGGATTTGGAAAAAAAGGCCAGAAGCTAACAGTTTCCAGATAAGATTCCACTTTTCTCAGCACTTGCAGTTCCCCTGCTGACCTTCCTCCTGTCAGAAGAATACACATTTACCTCATCAACAGTGCGAGGCTCCTTAAAGGAAAGCTGAAAATCCATAATGTGAAATGTGATTTCTTCTTGTTTCCGGACATACTTCTTGTTTCGGGGCAAACTCGGGGCAGACAGCCACTGTGCCTAGTAGATTAGACTTCTCCAGTTCTTCCTGTTTCATTCCATCCAGGTGCATACTGGGAACGCTGCCATGTATATCCCTCGGTGCACAACAGTACAACGCAGCTGTGGAAGCCACCTAAATTTGATTCCTCTCGTTGTAGCCTAGCAACGGTGGGTATTAACGCACACAGGCTGGATGGGTGCAGTTCTGGTGCCAGAGGCAGGATGGGCGCCTGGTTGCAGCTCATTGGCAGATGACATTGAGTGAAAGCTGGCATTCTGAGATTAGGGGATCAGATGCTCACAGCGCTCTATGCAGGAAGTAGGATGAAATGTAAAAATCAATGCCAGGAGGGCTTGACAGGTCCTTTACACTTGACGTGCAGATGTACACAGATACGCCATACATAATGTTGTTACACAGCGCATGAACCCGCATGTTTTAGTTTGCTGTACACTCTAATTTGCTTTTTGGAAAGAGAAATTTATTATCTGGTGATGTAAATCCGAAAATGAGCATTTCAGAAATCTGCTATCCGATCTTGGCTCGTCCTGCAGATAAGACATTTGAGAAAATATTCTGGCACGTTTCCAATAGACGCAAATTCCTACCGTCACCTTTCCTATTGATCTACTCAGAGTAAATAAGCTAGTGTTTATACTTGTTGTGTTAAGAACATTGCACAGGGGTGTCCTGGCAGCTCTGCTGTATAAAGTGTGCGCCTTGTAAACATGACTTCCTGGTCTGAATCCAGGCCAGGACCTTTGTCACTTGTCTGTGTTGTGTCTGTTCCACCTGCAAAAAAATACCATGCCCACTCCCCTCAAAGCAGCCTTTGGACGACGCGGCCAACAAACACACCTCTTGTGGATTTAAAACACAGCCTTCGCCAGCAGCACTTCCACTGGCTTGAGGCCGCTGAGCGGGGGGAGGCTTCTCTCCCCTGAAAGCATTGGCAGCTACGCTAGCTTCTGTTTTCTAGAATACCAGATGCCTCACGCCACATGCTTCAGCCACTTTGATTTCATCTCTGTGCAGTTGTTGATCAGATCTGTCTCTGTTTGACACAACCTGCCTCCCGTCTCCCTCGTAACTTTCATCTTTTCCATGCCGGGCAGGCAGGCGGCCGCGGCTGTCTTGAGATGTCACCCGGTGACGTGCAGTGTCCATCTGGTATACGATGTAATGGGCCTGGATGAATGAATGGCCAGCCACTCCACTGCTTCCTTTATGATTCTCAGCAGTGGTGCTGTCCAACTTTGATTCCCCAGTTATTAGGGAATTGAATTCCCCACTGAGGCGACGCCCAGAGGAGAGGAAGAGAAAGAGACACACAAAAGGAGTGTGAAATCTGTGGCAGTGCTACAGAACATACTGCACAGCCCACCACTGCTCTCTTCCTGGAGCCTCTTCTCTCTTTGTGTTACTCTGTAAACACATTTGCACCACAGCCACTGCTTCAAAATGTAAAGATTTGCAGCAGCAATTCATTGTCAGGCATGATCTAGGGCGTTAAAATGCATGAATGTTGACTTTTGACATAGGTGGAGAGGAAGTCACTCAGTTTGAAGAGCAGCACGTCCTCTGAAGGTCACATAATGAAACAAACATCCTATAACAGAGACGGAGTAAACCAGGTGGATAACCCTCAGGGGATTTTCCTTCATCTTAAAAACTATTGACGGTTTCCCTCTGAATTTAAAGGGCTCCTACTGGATCCCATCACAAGGGGATTAAAAAGGAAAAGGGCAACTGGGATCACTTGGAGAGCAGACCCCTTCCACTTGAGCCAACACTCAAGCAGGGATGAAGTGGAGGCGTAGAGGCAACCCAGAGGGAAAGAGCGCAGAGGGAAGGGAGAGACGGGGAGGTGGCATAGTTTGGATTCCCAATATGTGTCCAGGGAATCCGAAGTGAGGCCAGATGGCACAGGCCTGCCGGTCTTTGGGAATCACAGCATACGGCGGCGGGATGCATGGCAGAAGGTAGCGGGAAACAGTGCCGGGGTCAGCTCTTGATGTTGGACGCTCCCCGGAGCGGTTCCTTCCATCCCTTTGAACAAGAGAGCATCTCCACACAACTGTGCCGCTTCTCTGCTTAATGCGGCAGTTGACTTCAAACGCAGCGCTATTCCCTCCTGCCCAAAACCTCCCGAGTTCGAAACATATGTTATCAGACCCGATGAAAACACCGTGCCAATAATGTGCCACCGAGCGCCACGTATGGACATATGTGTTCTGTTTCAGCTGCAACTTTCATCTCGTACAATTTCATTCGACTCGCTGGCGGAGCCGACATGTGGGAGCTACGTCACAAGGCCGGAGCGAGGGGCGGCGGCGTTTCGAGGTGCCTGTCGTGGCAGCGTGCTTCGCCGTAGACTGAAGCACAATATGATGGCGGCCAATTATATATCAGTCAGCTTTCGGAGACAGATGTCCAATATAACCTGGTTAGCGCTAATAGGCAGATTTTTAAACGAGTAATTATTCATCGTTCGCAGACCAGTAAAAGAGACGGATGCTAATATCTGATGCTGAATGTGTGTGACAGGTGTTACCACCGATTTCCCTCAGTCTCTCGTGGCAGCCACCACTACGCAAACATCTTAAAACATGTCTGCATCCACGTTGCAGTGATCTCACATTTTTTGACACATACTCTTTGACTTTGGGGAAGAAGCAGCCCTGTATGTGCATACTGATTATCTGCCTCTATTTCTGTCGAAATAACAGTTTTTTGGAAGCCAAGTGTGGTGTTATGCTTGTTGTTGCATCTCCATATCTGTGTATAGACTAAGATCCCCTCATTATTCTCATTAATGGTCCATCTGTCATCTTGGCAGAAGCCCACTGGTATAGAGTTAGCTATGATTAACATTTAATCTATATGATTTTCTAATGAAAGCAGGGGTACCGCACTCGGTAATGATTGATTTGTTTCGCTTTTTTAATAATGGCTCGAGTTGTTGGAGAAGATGTTTCACTGTGTGCTGATTATGGTGCCATTGTTTTCTTAATTTCATAAAGTGCTGCTTCTTAATCTGAATTTCCTTATTGTGTTTTTTCTGAAGTCGTCATTGTGCACGTCGCAGGGAGAATGAAAACGCTGTCACTCATGCATGAAGTGCTGTTTTGTGTTTTTTTGTAGTTTAGCTTGTGACATGTCAATTTTCCGAGGGCCATCAAAAGGATTACGGTTTTCAGTGAACTGAAAGTTCACACACACTGTGCGTTTGATCGATAATAAAACAGATTTGGAGAGTCTGTCTAGTATTTCTCTGCAGGTCGTACAAGTGCAGAATAAAAACGACTAGGATTTAGTAAGTAATTAAGATGAGTCGGTCACATAATAAAGAAACAAAGCAAGTATGAGGTCAAAGTCGCGTTTGATCTGTTTTGCAATCTGTATTCGAAATTCGCATAAAGAACAACTGTAACAGGAGAACAAGGAACAAAACAGGTAGAGGAAAAAAGAACAGGGCTGCTTATACTATAGGTGCCATATGTGCAGAGCAGCAAGGAAAAAACTGCAGTAAGATTACACCGCAGAAAACCAGAACTGCATTATCATAATCCCCTGGGACACTGCTTAACTTCAGTTTTACCATCTACAACAAACTAAAGCTACACATGGAAATTTCCCAGATCCCAAAGCAGTATCTGTCTGAAAAACTTCTTTGGTTAATTTTAAAATAGCATTAAACACAGAAAAGCTGAAGAGAGTCTTAAGCTGAGATCAAACATCGACATTTATTTGTCTTTGATTTACCAAAAGAAATCAATGGGATGCTAAACAATAGTATACTTAATAATGTGTTAAACATCCAGCACTTTTTTTTTTTACTGAAGAGCGAAACAAATAAATTATACTTTTCAAGTTGCAGTGATTAAAGTATGGTCTAATTCACAAGTACAATTCAACTAACACAATCTGACTCACTTTTATTGAACACAGTCAGTAATCTTTCACAGTACAGGCTGGAAAATTCAACCGAACCTCGACCTCTGCGCTAACGACGTCTCTAATAGTACAGGGAGTCAGGTGGTCCAATTAAAGAGAAGAGATTAGAAGTGGGGGTTGTTCTTGTGTTATTCCTATAAATAAGTGCATCAAAAGTCTTCTTACTGACGCCAAAGTCTGCACTTCAACAAAAGTGATTCAGTTTGTGTCTTGATCACAAGAGCGGAAGCTGGAAAACAATTCAAGAGGACGCGAGTGTTCACCGATCCACATTCGGACACTTTGTTTACAAGCAGGGGAACTCTTGACATGATTCTTGGTGTGATCAGCAAGCAGCACCAAACCAACTTCAAAATAAAAGAATTGAAGTTTTTAAAGACTAAACAGATTTTTCACATGTCTGGGACAAATGAGAGACAAAATGCTGAACACTATATGTAGCTGAAAAAACAAACTACACAACGTCACCAAACCTGTGGCGATTGGTGGATGGCTTCTGGGACTGGAGGCTTTGCTACTAAGGGAATCAAAGTTGTATTTGGGAAATTTTAGGTGAGAATATAAAAGGAGAGGGTTGGTGATGCAACAAGACAGTGACCCTATATTTGTTCGTGTGTTAATACCCAAGTCAGATTGTGTTTGTCTTCAGTTTGGTTGTAAAGAGCCAGTTTGGAAATCCCGGTAATCCCAAATGGTTAGCAAACTTTCTCTTTATGACACTAAGTTGTGTTGCTGTTGTCTGCATGAGAAACAGATCTGTAACCTTCCATAGGCTCACCGAGACATCTGCTGTACATGGCAACATGAATAGAGCTTTTGGCTTGGGTTCAAGGCTCCGAGAGTGCCTTTTGTCGGTGAACGGTCTATTGTGGGTGGATAGGAGGATGGTGTTTACGGTCGCCGCTACCTCCATGGCCCCCGCAAGGAGGATAATGAGATACAGTTGTTATCAGTGACAGCCGAGGGCCACGAGGAGTTGTATCGGCCCGGTGCCTCGACTCTGATCCTTCCAGAGTGGGAGGCAAGATTGGAATGATGCTAATGTTCACTTGAAAGCCTTTCTAATTACTTCTTAGTGGGAACTGCACATGTTTAACTGGAGAGATGTGACATGAAATTTAGCATATAGTTAATAAGCTGGTCCGACTGGTCATTTTTGCGCTATTTTGCTCATTAGTAAGTTGCATAACTTGCATTTTAATTGACCACAGCTAGTGTTAGACTCTTGAATAACTTTAGCTAAGTCTAAATTTAGCTAAAGATACACAAGGCTAGTAAAAAGTTGCTTAGAGATGTAGTTCTGTAGGTCAACATATAACCTCTGTGGATAGAAGAATAGAAGTCAGCATGCAAATCCCTCTCATCTTAGTGACTCATGTTAAATTTCCCAACTTAGCAGCAGAAAAAGAAAATTATGTATTAAAGCCTGGTGTAAAAAGTGGTATTGTGGTATGTGACAAAGTGAATGAGCAGCAGCCGAACACTTTCATCCTCACCACTTGCCTCATAAATATGAATTTTATACACCACAGTATATTATTTTCTACATGTGCTTATTTGCTATGTTTTGCCATTGCCAAGGTAACACTGCTTCACTTACTATTCTGGGTTTGTTTGTGTTAGCATTATGTTGCAGTTAACATCAAAGCAATTCCACAGATGAAGGCAAATACAGTCTATCTTTTATTGTGTTGTAGATGTTTCATGTCATTTATTCCTTTGTTCATACTTTACTATTGTTTCTTTGTTCTGAGCCGTAGTGGAGGTAAAGTGTTTGGGAAGGAGGCTCCTCCGCATCTCCTGACTTTTATAGTGCTGGTGATTTCATGGTCAATATGACTGGGCTACATAAAGTAGGAATGTTTTCTTTTGTGTGAGTTTTTTCTTGTCTGGATCACTGAATCACTTGTCAAGAGTATTTGTCTTATTGGGAGCTATTTAGCTGTGTAAATTAACAAGTTATTGAGTTACAATTGAAGTTCAGTAAAACACAGAAGAAACAGAAGAAACACACAAAAAAAAAACCCTACACAGAAGTATTTTTGTGGAGACATTAACACAATGAAACAGCTGTGACAAGCTAACAGTGACAAGCTAACAGCTAACGGCTACTAGCTAACATGTATATATAAAATTATATGACTTATGAGATTAAATCACATATTACCTGCATCTTTTTCTACCTTTGTGTTTTATGACAATTTGTTATTTTCTATCTCTGTTGTGTTTTATTTAACTTCTGTTGTGTTTTGTGTTTTTCTTTTTCTGGGTATTTCCTTAAGCAGTGGTGCTTTTGACCTCTCAGGGCTACCATAGATTTCGGGAGTTTTTGGTTTGACTTTTGCACATCATGAAGAACACTCTAAATAAACTACTCATCTCTGGGAAAGCATTTCAGCCAGACTGTTTTACATGGTGCAAGGACAAAAATGTTGAAAGACTCCTTTAAACTGTATTAAACTTTAAGTTATGCATATTAGGAGCATGGCAGCTGGCAGGTAGGTTTTCAGTACATGCGGTTGTAGCTACTAGCTGTCTGCTAAGTGATGTCACAGGGACATTTTTATATAGGCACAATAAATACTAGAGCCCTGGGCTAAACTAATGCTTCCCACTGAGTAGGTCTGTGAATATTAGTATAATGGAAAGTATTCAAGCATTACTCTGTAAACTGGCATACTATTCGGCTGACAGAGGTCTGGTTTAGAATTAAGATGTTTTGATCTAAAATATACCTTAGTTTGAACTTTGACATATCTTTTACTCACCCAGCCTCGCTCTAATCACAGATGCCATTCATTCTTATCTCAGTGCTCAGACCAAACATAAAAGCGAATCAGTAGTAGAACCCTTCACCCAATATCCTTGCTGGATGTAGCACAACATCTTAATTGATTTGTTCCAAAACCAGATGAAGTGACTCACAAAAATCTGCACTATATGCCCTCAGATAAGTGCAAAAAAAACAAGATTTCTGCTTTGAAGAGTATCCAGCAATTATATGTGGTATTTGCGGACAAACACCATTGTTCATGGAATTTAGGGTCGAAGCCGAGGCCCTTACAGATGATTTATGTATTCAGCTGGGGATGGGGGAGGATAAAATGGGCAAATTTCATCTGGCTGTAGAAAGCTCCAGCCCAGCGGGCCTAGAGAAGGCTTAAACATAAGCAGGACGGGTGCCAGGTCCTCTCCTCGGCCATTGTGCTTTAATTAACCTACATAGGAGCTGACTGCTTAAATGTGCAATGATAGATAAGGCCCCTTGGATGATTGATTTATTTACTGCACATGCTAGTGATTTCCATAACATTACAAGCCATATGAGGCACAAAAGTCATTAACGCTCAATATGGCCGTCAATGTATACAACATACAGTAAAACCTGCTTTCAGGTGGAGGTAAGCTAATAAAAACGCAGTAAATGGAGGGGAAATTTTGGCTTGAAGATCAGCCAAGGTCACTGATGTTCCAGTAAATAACAGCGAGGACAGGAAATGATGGAGAGATGTTGAATTCACGACTTTTGGAGACATTGTTTTACAAAAGCACACCAGGTCTGGCTTTGTCAAGTGAAGTCTGGCATGGGCCCAGCAGCAGTCTGAGGCTGTGATTGCAGCCGAACGTCTCCATCAGAGAGCACTAGAAGGTAACGGTGGGATTAAAATGGGCACTGCTGGCACATACAGGCGGGCAGGGTGTTTCTTTTTTTTTTTTTTTAGCTAGGCCATTGTTCCATATGTGCTCCACCTGCGCCTCTCAGAGCCTCGCGCCAAACACACGGCCGGCAGGCTCCACCATCCTCGCTGATTGGAAGTTGCCATGGTGATGCTGGAAGCCGGTGCTGAAAATAGGGGGGGTGTGCTGTAAATCTCAACATGGTATTTTTTTAATTTAGGAAATTGGCAAAGGAAGTGTAGTAAATGAATCGGCGTTAATAATAATTCACATATGGGACAAAACACAATTAGGCTGCTTTTGGCTACAGGCAAAGAGAAGACAGCTCCCTCTAAAATGTGATCTCATCTCATCAAAGGCACTTCAGCTTTCCCAGTAGTCCTGAGTGAGCAGATAGTACGGCTCCATGTGATAATGATGTTTATGGAAATAATATGACTGAAAGTTATCACTGGACACAAAGAGCAGCGAGATGGAGACATCAATCATGCAATGATGACCCATAAATTGATTCCTTATCAGCTCGTGTAAATGGATGGAAAGAGTGATTCAGTGCTTTGGTTTATTAAATAGAAAACTCAATTTTTTCTCCCTCCCCCTGTGGAATGCTCACCCACTACCAGTGCTGTTTTGTTTCATAAGTTAGCTTTTTTTTTAAAATTTTTTTTTTATTTTTTTATAAATTTGTTTGGAGTGCAGAGGAAAGCCGAGCAGCAAAGCTCACCCGTAGCTTTTAATAACACGATGGCCACCATCCAGCTTCAGACGAGTCCTGGGATTGGCTGATCCCTTCACACTCTGGCACCTGGAGCAAGCCTGAAGTATATGTATGTGTGTGTCTGTATGTGTGAGTGGGAGAGGGAGAGGGTGAAAGAGGCTGTCATTGGTGGCTGCACTATTGGAGGCGTGACATGACGAGAATCAAAGGCCGTCACCTGCAACCGAGTGAGAAGAAAAATCATTAAAATGGTTTCAGGCCAAAAGCCTTTGCATAAAATCCGAAAACTTTTAGTTTGGGAGAGGAGAAAAAAAACATTTTCTCTTGGTTTTAAATTCAAAGTTCAAAGTGCATTCAAGGAAATTCTTGGCTTAGGTTTTGGTATTTGCAGCAGGTGTGAGGGAATACGTGAGGAGAAAAACCTTCCTGACTAAAAGTGTCTGCGCTCGAGTTTGTATTAAAAAGACAAAGCCGCAGCGCTGCCTGCAACACTCAGTGGTGACCCACGTATTTGCTTATGATTGGCACCCCCCGTCTGAAAACGGCTGTGCAAATATGATATGTACATTTGCATGTTTGTTGTCATTCATTTCACCATTAATCCATAATCCAAACTAAACTGGCGGTAAACAGCATTGCGGGGGGAGGTGTTTGATTGTTCAGCTGTGGCTCCAGGATCATCCAGTGATACATGCAAAATGGGGCTTTGGGTCAAGATCACAGCACAGATAGAAACAGATCAACAAAAAAACATCTCTGCCGTTTTCTCTGCACAGAAATCCTCAGCAGCGTTTTCTATATTTCTCACGTTGGTGTTGTTTATGAGACTCCTGCGCCGGCTTAGCCGGTGCGGAAGTGACCTTTCCGAGTCATTGAAAATGCAGAGTAGCTACAGACAAACTGACCTGCAGAGGAATTAGCCGCTGCTCCTTTCGTCTCCTGCAAACCCAACAGCTTGAACACGCCTGGGCGCTGCCTCACAAAGGCGCTCTACGGAGGAGGCCTATTAATCTTCCCAAAGCCTCAAAAAAGCAAAAGAGTCAGTGTGGGCCCCTAAGTCTGGTGCCCGGGGCCCTCAGAACGGGGGTCCTTGGCAGGCTCTGTGGGGTCAGTCTTGGCCCTGGATCAAATAGGTGGGGGTGGGACAAGGGCACAGGATGGTGTACCTGTGCCCTTTAGCAGATGCCAGGCTGAGGCCGGCTCCGGGGAGAGGCGAAAGGATCATTCCTGGTGCTGCTGGCCTTCACAAACATCAATCAGGATGTAGCTGTCCTTCCTCCATCATTAAAGCGGAGATAGAAAGAGGGTCATTTGAAAGCGCCGCAGCTTCTCCGTCTGATATTTAAGGGCCCGGAGTGCGACTGAAGAGAGTGAGTGACACCTGTGATGCCGCCACTGCATTACAGAGAGAAATATTTTATTAGGAGTTTAATCTTCTGATACATGAAGCGATAACAGCTGACAGTATAACATGCAGATTGTGAGCGTGAGTAATTATTTGCCTGCACTCTGAGTAAATATTGAAGCAAAATAGGCCCGTTCCATATTTTGAGCCTCTTGCGGCATGGAAAAATAGCAAGGAATGAATGTTAAATCTTCAAAAATATAAGTATTTAGTAGTTCCCTACAAAGTTCTCCTGAAACACATTACACATACTGTTGCAATGGATGATATATTCCTTCAGAAAGATGTGAAAGGAAAGAGGAAAGGTTGTAAAATTTGCTGGCTTCTAGTGGGTGGGGCTTTTAAATTAAATCAGAGGCCCAGGTGCAAGAAGGCAGGAATGAAGGGGGGCTTTTTCTTTTTTTTATTTTACTTTAACTGAGCCAACACCTGCCTTTAGCTTGGTTTACCTTTTTAGGACTGGCCACAAGCAGCAAATCTTAACAAGAATCTCTGCATTAAGTACTATTTAGGCCGGCTGCTGGTGCTGAGAAATCTACTTAAGCTAACCTGACTTAAGGTAAGCCCTAAATAACCCAGTGCCAGCAACCTTCAGTTACTTCCTGTAAATCCTTTACAGGCACACCCGGTGTTAAAAAAGTAGAGCTTCTAGTCATTCACTGTCATGTCTTAAATGTACATCCATGCATTCAAGTGTGTGTGTATTGTCAACAGCGTGCACCACACCCAGTGTTACTCGGAGGGTGTAACAGTCTGTCACAAACGTTAAAAGTTAGGCACTGAAATAATCTTTTATAAGGGAAACATAAAATTATAAAGTGCTGTAACTGAAAATGAATTAATTACTCAATAAACTCAATTATGCAAAACCATAAATTGATATTGCTCATCTCAATATACAACATAAATGAATGAGACCAAAAATAAATCCAAAGCCATTAAATAAGGTTACAGTTGTGAAGCCTCGAGTTGTTTTCAACATCGCCGTCAAGCCAGAGGCACATCTGACCGAGGAGCTATTGAAGACTGTAATTTGCAAAATAAGCATCTAGTTGGATTAAATGAGACTTGAAACAGATATTTTACATCATAAATTAATGAGGAACCTACTGGGGTCAAAGATCAAGGGACACAGGGGCTGTTTTTTTATGGTCTAGAGTCTAGACAAAAGGGACTTTTTTTTGCCACCAGTTGGCAATCAGAAAGAACGCAGGTTTAAGGCACTCCTCCTTAAGCTTCACTTTTCCAGAATCTGCATTCTTTTAAAAGAATTATACATGTGGCATTGGCACAGATGGCATCACGGAGGAAAAAAAGCAAACAAAACACCAGTTCTCTGCACAGCAACTCCGTCTACCGTGGACACAATTCACGCAGAATCTACCTCCAAATCATCATTTTATTACAGTCCAGTGATTTATTCTGGTACATTTAAATGATAAAAATGTAACTTTCATCACATTTTAGAGCGCAGAGATTCATAATCAGTAAGATAAAACTAATAAATTCAGATTATTTCCTGATGTGTCTCCTCGTGTCTGTTTGACTGTTTGATCCCTAGGGGTGTAGTTTTGAAGTCAGCATATTTGTGGAGGGGCTGAGGTAGAAACCAAATGATGATTTTTCCTTAAATAAACAGTCTGTAATCAAGTTTCCCAAGCTCTAAATGCACAAACAATAAAGAGGAAACATTTAATTTGATTTCTGTCAAGTAAATCTACCAAAAGCGAAACCCTAAAATTATCCTGTTATTGCCTTAATGCTTCACTATCCTTCAGCTGGGCCTAATGCCTCTTAAACAAACAGACCTTGCTCAGGCTTTTCAGTGTTTGTAAGGACTTGTCAGAATAGATGTACCCTGCTGTGGCTGCTGCTCTTTTCCCCCCACAGCCTGCGAGGACTGAACAGAGCTCTACTGTGCCTCGGCGGACATTGAAATTCCCCCGACGTTTGTACAGTGAATTCCATTTCCTTGCCTTTTGATTCATACTTCTTTTTTCCTCCTCCTTTCCCCCTGTGAAGTACCTTTTTGTCCCCTGTTTGAACTTGGGTGAAGAATTCATCTGCAAGTGGAGGTTGGGGGTCAGACAAAACGGGCGAACTGAATGACTTAAGGAGCGGCGGAAAGGGAAAAATATGAGGAATGGTGGCATGCATTGACAATGAATAAGATTAAATAAGGTCTGCAAGTGATGGCTTCCTCTGTTAATGCGATTAGTGGAAGTGGGCTGTTTATATAAGCGTTAATGGGAATTCAGTTGAAAGAATTAATGGTGATGAATATCCAAAGTTCAACCAATCCGACCTATGAAGAAGAAGCTCAGAAACCGTTACGCTTTAAAAACATTGTTTTATTATTAATGTTCTTCTTTATTCGCTATAACACGTGCTCACAAGAGTTATGGCAGCTGGTCCGCGACACAAACTCATCTAACTGGAAGCTAAAAAAAGAAAGTCAGCATGAACTCCTGGATTGGACGCTTTGTTTTTGCTCCTGTGCCATACACTCTAGCTGCTCAGCTTTTTCTTTATAATCAATGCTGTCCACATTTACTGTTGAGGTCAGCTCTGAGCAGCTTGTTCTCATCGCAGTGAGGTTCATCTATAACTATATGCGGTTTGTGGATTAGGGGATGAAAGAATGCCACTGACTGTGAAATTGCCTGATTTTTATCGGGGATGTTGGTGAGCAGCTGTGCACAATCCTCTGCCCTAATCTCGGGGCTGGAGAGGGGACCGGGCAAGGAGGGGAGGTGTTTGTGTGTGTTTTTGTCTCCCTGCATGTGTGTGTGTGTGAGAGAGAGAGTGTTGCGTGCATGCCAATGTTGGAAAGGTTCTGAATGGTTGTGTTTATGCATGATCCTTCAGAAGGCTAGTTATCCCTGATAAGTTATCCCAGTGTTGTCCCAAAATCGGTGGTGCTACAGGGATGCAGGAAGGATTCAGTAGATGACTGTGGCGACAGCTTGGCTTTTCATGTTTCAGTTGGTAAAGGCCAGTAAAAAGATATGTCATAATAATATTATTGATGCATTGACTGTATAATCCTGTCTCTCCACTATCTAACCAAGTCTAGTCCTGGAATAAGGATAGAGAGGAAATCTAATTAAAGTTCATGTTGCATAATAGTGAATCCATAAAACTGTATTCTGTCTACAAAGTTTCATATTAAATTAAATTCAGTTTGACTTAGCACTGAGTCACAACAACAGTCACCTCAAGACACTTTATATTGTAAGGTAAAGATCCTAAGGTAATACAGAGAAAACCCAGACAACCCCCTCTGAGCAAGCATGTGGTGACATTGGGAAAGAAAAAATTCCTTTCAACATGAAGAAACGTCTGGAAGAACCAGGTTCTACAACTTCCTGTCCATCTATTTAAGGAGACAATATGCATGGGGCATTCGAATGTCACTAAACTCTGTGGTGTTGTGCTCAGTTTACTGTTTTAGCTCTTTTGAAACAATCCTCAGATATGCAAAAGGCCCAGCAGCAACTGGGAGGCAGACAATTAGCAACTCAGTCATGGAGCATGGAACAACTACAAAGCGGGATATTTTCCTTAGAACGAGCCAAAATGTTCCTCTCACCCATAGCCTCCTGACTTTACGGCAGTAAAGATATTCACAGGTGAAAAAATGATTTTTCATCTCCGTTTCTAATTTTCCTCTTAATGACAGCTAGGTGATTTCTTTTTATAGTTAATAATTAAATTTAGGCTTACTGTTAGGCATTATGTAGCAAGTGGAAGCTGCTAACTGTTTGCTAATTACTCTGCTAGTTACTGAACTGGACCTCTTTACAGTTTTTGTGGTGCTGGTGCCTTCTGGACCATTTTTAATGGAGTTAGCTAACAAATAGTGTGGTTTGCCATGTGGCACAGCCCATTCAAAAAGTCCATACTCTGTTTTTGGTATTTGAAGCTCTAGTATTTTACTGAGTTACTTAGCCTTGCTAGCCAAACTTGCTAGCATTAGCGGAAAACTTTACACCATCTTTTCTAAACATGGTCACTTCTGGCAAGTTTGCCATTATGTTAAATTTGAGATTTTAAATCACACTTTACAAAGCAATGTGTGATGCCATAGTATCTTTTATTTAGCCTAGTCTATTATTCATACATAGAGTGGTTGAAAATATATGCTAAAAAAACAAAAAACAAAATAAAGTGCATTACCATTTATTACTATTTGAAATGTAATTAGTTTTCTATTGTATATTTATGGATTTTTTTAACAATGCATTGAATTTTACAATTTATGGAAATTCCCATAAACTTCTGCAAAAAGTAGACAATGTACTGGCAAAAAATTTGGAGGCGATTTTACATGTTTTGTGGATTTATTGTTTAAATGTCTATACTTTTACTAAAATTTGCACACCACAGTAGTATAGCTCTTTGGAAGTCATGTTCATACATATACATTTATGCAATTAAATGTTTTAGAGATTTCAAATGTTTATAGTAAAATACACATTTGGTAAAAAACTCCAACTCACAATTGTATGAAGTGTGACCACTTTTTGTGACCAAAAAGAAACAAAGTTACAGAATAGAGAAATACAGAAAGTGTCATTTTGGTCAGTTAAATAACATATACGATCAATGTAGGAAGTGTGTGTGTAGATTTATGTTTCAGAAACATCACAAGAATTTTTTTTTCAAAGTGGATGCAGAGTACAGGGTTTGTCAGTCTTTGATCGTGTGTTTGATGTATTGCTGCCCACATATAGAAGCATGTTTTGTGTGGGCAATGCATGCCACTGAAGTTCTCTATCTCCTTGTCTCTCTGACTAGGGCATTATTCCATGTGGTGGCGCTCAGAAATTTGCATACACAATGATTTGAGGCCTATCTCGGTGGCCGTGCCCGATGCACGGACTGAAATAAACTCAGCAGGTGACAGGCAAACATATGCCTCGAATGCCATGGGGTCCCGAAGCCGGATCATCTCCAAAGGCTAACTGGCAGGTCTAAGTAGAGACGGCATTAATACATATTATTCACAAAGAGCATGATTGAACAGAAAAATGTGCCCGGCGTGTACCCAGCTGCTTTGTTGGCACACAGCTCAGCCTCTGCCTGGGTTTCAAGACTGAGCTTGGATTTAGCCATGCATTCACTGAATTCCCCATGCAGCTCTTATTCATTCATTCAAGCACAGGCAGGGCTATACCAACAAACTGGTGTCTGTGAGTGTGAGAAAGACTGTGCTCATATGTGCCAGTTCCTGAATGGGTGTGTAAATCACAGCAAATTTAGATTTTTGACAAGTATGTACCGTAAATATTTGCTGTTCACAAATGTGATTGACGTGATTTAAAAGCGCCGTTCTAAGAGGGTATTTATTAAATTTGTAAAGCACAGAGATGGCTGCATTGTGGCAGCTAAACAAAACGATTTTCCTGGCAACATCAAGCTTCTTTTACCCTAACATGCCTAATATTTCTGCTCTTCGCAGTAAGCCGGCTTACAGCATTCATTTTCTTTCCTTCAGATTCATATTGACATTTCTTGGCTGACGCGAAGATCGAACACATGCTTCCCGTTTGCAGCCACAGCAAGAAGTAATTAATTGATGTGCTCATCTTCTGATTACATACATCAACATGTATGGATACATTTTTCCAAAGCTTGCCACCCAGTCAATAGGAGGTCACAGGTGCATCTGTACTTACAGATGTCTTCCAACTGTGGGTGCGATGGCTATATCTAGAGATATGACGCCCTCTAGAGGGAAACATTTGGAGGTTTTACATGCCGAGACTTGCTGGTGTGAGAGCTGCCTTTCTCTAGAGGAGAAGCTCATAAAAATGAGAAACACACAATTTCCTCACTAATTATTAAAATTGTGGTTGAGTTTAAACATTTACAATTGTGAGCGAATTGCTGCAAATTCAGTGACAGAAAACCGTTAGAAGCAGTTTAATCTACAAAATTACAGGAATACTAACATCTAAGTTTTCAAAAAGCAAAACTATATGATGCTGAAAATCTGTCACTGTATTGTATATTACATATAATTATTCAAACTGATGCACTGATACAAGTTATCCTATAACAGGAGGGATAAGCTGGATATGGACTGTGTAACATCCTTTCACTTCACATTTCTCTGAAAGAGAAAACAATAAAGGTGTTTATGTATTACAACAGATCATAGCAGGTATAATTCATAATTGAACAGAATATTAATAGTGTCATTGGAGCCAAACAATATGAAAATATAACAGAAAACATGAGTCTGACTGGATTTCATACTCACAATCGATATAGGACTTGCATTCACCGTTTTTCGGATTTTCGAAAAAAAGCCGACTGCAAAAGAATTAGGTGAATTGCTGCATTATTACATTTGCTCACTGGGACGTCAGTGTACAGTATTTTCTTTGTTTCAAGCAGAATAATCAACAGATGCGATTAAATGATATATTAATGCAGCTGAGCCAAACTGTCCTACTGCAAGTGAGGTAAACGCACCTGCTGTCCTTTAAGCGGCTTGCTGTAAAAATCAGACTCCGCTGGTTGGTTTCCTCTTTGACTTCCATTCACCGCAACACCTGGGGGAGAAATTATCCAATATGCACTGCTGAACAGAGAATCGTTCGGTAAAAGAAAATAAAGGACTCTCATTTAGCGCTGGTGAAACTCACTAGATCAAAACACTAGGCACTGGGGATTTGATTAAATAACACTTCCCGGAGGATTAATTTCCCAGCACTGCGACTGGAGCTCGAGAAACTACAAAGGCATGCAAACACTGGTTTCCTCTGCGCGCGCTGAGATAAGTTTTTAAAGACTTACTTGCCGTGTGATGAACGATGTTGATTTTATCTGTAGGGAGAGAAGACTTTTTAAGCCATTTACAGTATACAGTTTAATACACTCATTTGTATCGGGGTTATTTAGTCCATATACTTATTATTTTAAAGAAAACCAAAAAGTCTCTGCGATGACAGCACAGTTTAGCCCACATAGCAGAATATTTACCATAGACGCTGTCATCTGCCTCTCTGTTGTTTATGATAGTGGCTCTCAGATGGCTCAGCTTCTGCTGTAGAGACAAAGATCAGTGCTTCAGTATTAGACTGACTGTACAGAAGGCATCCAGGTCTTTATACATTCTGAGATTTCCATGATGGATCCGTGTTATGTTTACACTGGCTAAGACAAAGAAAAGAGCGCGTTTCGCAGTCTCGTCATAAATCTTTCGGTGCTTTCGTGGAGGTCCAGTGGAAAACATACTGCAAATATAGTCCAAGTATGCAACAACAGAGCAGAACAAAAGGGCGGAGGTAGTTTTACTGACGATATTAGTCTGCAGACCAATAAATCTGCTCTCTCTACTGCAATGCATTTCAGAGAGCAATATACTTTTTACTCTTTTTTTACATTTATATCCTGGGAGGTTAAGTTTAAAGTGAAGTTTAGAAATTTAGCCTTTCCTGCATTGTTAGCGATTACAGCACCACATTTCTTAGCTTGCAAAACAGGCGACATTGGAACCACCAAAATGCATGGCTCAGGGCTTAAAAATAGGACTTTACAAACGATGTTGATGTTAAGGTGCTACCTCGATCATTTATCACAAAGTCTGTTCTAAGATGTGAAAACTAGTAGGAGTTAGATCTGAAATTCCCAGATGAAAGCTCCTCATATTCAAATTTGTGTAGCAGAACTGGTGACTCTTTAGTTGGACTTTGATACAGTGCGAATCCTGTGGCTGTACTGATTCTTCTCCTCGAGTCTTACATTTTGCAGGTATTGTGACTTGACTTCAGTGTTAGGCAGGAAACAAATTCCTTTAGCTTCTACAAAGGCATCTACCGCTGTTTTACAACCTCATAACCTGTCTGTGTAACGCACAGCAGTGCACCGTAGACCAGACCTTAGAACTTGCCTCAACAGGAAAAGCACAGGTGTTACTAATAACATTAAAAATGTGTCTCAAAAATGAGACGGTGAGCCAACAAAACCGGGACCCTGAAATGAAAGCAGGTACATGGAATTAGCGCATCATCTGTTTTATTATTTCCTACTCTGACGTGCCAGAAAGTATTAGGCGAAAAAGGTTTGTTAAGGCAGATGGAGCCCGAGCACTTCATTGTAAATTAACATTTATATTAACTGCAGCCTGATGAAATTTACAGTACTGTGCAAAAGTCTCAAACCACCCTTCATGTCTTTATATTTTGCAGCAATTTATTCAAAAATCTGAAAACATAACTGGAAAGTGTATAAGGAGTTTGTGCAGTTCTAATGAGCTCGAAAGTGAGTATTTAGCACGACCACCTTTATTTTCCTACACACACACACAACTCTCTGAGGCAAGCTGTCTTGTCAATAATCCTTTATTTATCCATGTAAAAATCTCATTGAGATTCAAATCTAATTTCCAAGAGAGACCTGGCATCATGGCAGCAAAAGTCAAAACACAAACACACTAGTAATTTCTTTAAGGAACATATAAGGGTTAAGTAGTTATCAGGAATAGTTCTTCAGGCTTCTCGAAGGACATTCAAAGCTCCTCTTTGGATGTTTTCTGCCTTTTGTTCTGTTCTCTGGCTCGATGATCCCACATTGCTTCAGTAATGTTGAGGTCAGGATTCTGGGGAGGCCAATACATGACTGATTATGTTCCATTATTTGTGTTTTCCTTTATCCAGTTATGCTTTTACTTTATTATCAGGGTGTTTGGGATCACTGTCATGCTAAAAAATTAAGCCTTTTTCAATCAGACACTTTTCAGATTGAATTGTATGGCGGATCAAAATCTGATGGTACTTTTCTATGTTCATAATTCCACTCATTTTTACAAGATCCCCAACACCATTGAAATGCAGACCCAAACCATGACAGAGCCTCCACCCTGTTTTACAGATGGCTGTAGACTCTCACAGTTTGGATTCATTACTCTATAAGATGTCTTGCCACTGATTTTAAGTCCAAATTGGGATACCATCTCTTCCTGTTTCCCTTCCTTTAATAAAACTCCTTGACAGCTACCCTTCCACTGAGACCATTTCTAAGGTATCAGTGAACAGTTGATGGATCAGTGGAAGGTCCAGATGCATCTCATGACCTGTGTTAGGTCTTTGGTGGATTATTTTTTTCCTATTTCTTAAGGACTTGACTTTCTGTACTGCTCACTTTCTGTAGATAGTGTCACTTCTTCTTTTTTCCCCCACTTCTCCAGTTTTTTTAAGTCTTTTATGGAGGGACGGCACATCAAGCCAAGGTATGCCAAGTTTACGGCTGATACCTCTTTGGGAATCACCTTGTTGGTGGAAAACTACATTACTTTCCTACCCTGGTGTCCTAGTGTTGCACAGTTACCTGATAATGAACGGATACACCTTCCCATCATTCCCCTATCTGGAACTTAACAGCAAGTAACTTGTGTTGTGCTTCAACAACAACATAAGACCCCAATGCAGGGTAGTTTGCCGAAAGCTGTAGATTTGACAGACTTATTTTTTAAGGCACAACAGCTAAAACCACCCAGTACATGTGATATGTGCCGTTTGGTGTTTGAAGAATGTGTGCGTAGAGGCTCCTCGAGTTGCAGATGTAGAAAAAATAGAGTAACTACAGGAAAAAACTACAGCGAAATATTGTAAACATCATTTCTGCTACTTTTTGGTGCGTAACAATACTAGAAAACAGTACCATGTCAAAATTTACATGCTACACAAATAAGTGTACAACAAGAGTGTGATACAAGACGTGTCTGAAATGAGGAAAACTGTTAATTTGATTTAAAGTGAGCTGCTGAAAATAAGAAATCCTCCTCTTCAAATGTGAGTTTGTCATATTTTTGGCCCCTCTGGGTTCCTGTACAATTCATAACAGAAACCCTATTTTGAATCAGCGATTGTTCACTTTCTTTTTTCTTGCCTACAGAGATCTTCAAAACCCGAGGGACTGTTTTCTTTATTGTGACACATGGTTCCCCAGATGCATACAACACTTGCCTGATTATTCAGTATTTGTATTGTGTTCAGGTTTGGACCTGCTTGCTTCTTTCAGATCCCTTCATGTGAGTTCGGTCAGAGCGTGCAGCGATCCTACCTGCTGCTTTGCATCCAAGTCTTTCTGAACATGTTGCCAGTCGCTGAAGAGCTCGAGAGCCTCGTCCACAGTAAGTGAGCCCGCCTTCACCTGCTGCTGGAACTCAATGAGCTGCTGAAGCCCGTCTATCTGGTTTGGCACAAAGGTGTCGTAGGTGGTAGAGGCGCTGCCTTCTCGCCCGCGTGCTGCTGTAAACGACAAGCCCGTAAAAACAATAAGCAGGAATTTTTCAACATGTTTACTCCTGTAGATTATAAAATAATCATAATGCAAGTCCTAAAATATCCATCCATAAATTAAATAGCTGATTTCTAGTTGGGAGAAGATAGAAGGAAGAAAAGCCCGAGTGTAATATCAAAGCAGCTGGTATCCATAGTCGGGTAATGTGAGTTCGCCCAGCACATCTGTGATGTCTGTGAGTCACGGAGATCGTAAGTAATTTTCGTGGTGAGTGTGATGATCTGTGGACCTGTCATTCAGTGTCACTAATGGAACAGAGAGGCAGACAAATGGCTTCATCTCTCTGTAGGTGCTCACTATTGCAGTTCATCCTTTTTTTTTTAAAACTTCTTGGCATGTGGCTGTGCTTAAATCATTTTATTGCCTTTTTTACTGCCTGTGTACCCATTACACTGCTGCTTTAATTACTGCCTTCCCCATGCTGATTACTGGAATATTAATCAGTTTAACAGAACACTACAAATTATTTCATAGCGTCTCCATTAACTTATATCATCCAGCAGGTAATTTTAATAGACAACAAAAAAATAGAGGAAAGTATTTATCCAAAAATGATTGGCACAGTCTAATCTAAAGTGACGATACCAGTCGTAGCCAAAGAGGGAAATACAAGCAACTGTTTAAAAGACATCGCAAGCAGGAAAAAAGCATTCACTGCTTATTCTAGCTGCAGGGCTTGTTTGTTTCAAAGTTAATGAACCGCGACTGTCTCTGTCCCAAACAGAGCAAAGAGTAAAAAGGCAAAACATATCAAAGCTACTTGCATTAGTATGCAGGCGACTGCTTAGTCAAGCCTGAGAATAAAACCCTGATATATCTTCAGGATTATCTCGGCATGGGTCTGGAGACTGCAGATTTTTAACAGAAAGTCTGCTTTACTGAGGGCATGAAGTTTGAAAGATGCAGATGTTTGGATATCTCAGTGGTCAAAGCTTGGATTTAAAGCAGCACACAGGCAGAAATAAGGGAACGCTATCGGAAGAATGTCTTTATGCAGTAGTAGTTAATGGAGTTCTAGCTCTAGTTCAGGGGTCTGCAAGCTGGCTCGCGTGCCCTTCAGCTGTGGCTCATGTGAGCTTTGAACAAAAAATATTATAAACTATATGAATAGGAAAAAAGATTACATCTGTCATCCATCTGGCTGTCTAGCGGCTAAAGTGGCTCTTTTGATGTTGGAGGTTGCCGACCTCTGGTCCAGTTTATACACACACAGCCCCCAAGCCACTTTGTTGGTCCGCTTGTTCAACTGTTCATTAGTGCAACTAATTTAAGAGTCCAACCCAGTACCTAATAAAGTGTGTATGCATTTAAATGATACCAACTGAAGGGCAAATTGTATATGATGAAACAGGATTAGCACTGTTTTTTGTAAAGAATCACAAACGACTGGTTAGCACTGGTTCCCTAGTAATGTTACATAAGTTACAAATATTCAAGTAAAGTCCACGTACCTTAAATATTGTACTAAATGACTGTTGTACGCATTGATCACATGTTACTTATTACTCTTATTACTATATATTACTCAACACCTACCTTGTTTAGAGGGAAGTGAGTAGAGATCTCCATCGCCTGGTGTTTTCTTCCTCTGGAACACTGTTGATACACAACAGTTTTATGTAACATTGTGCTAATAATGTGGTAAATATCTCTGTAATTTTCCACTAATTATCTTATTAGATAATACTACTAGAATGACGAAAACCAGATCTGAATCTAATTTCTAATTTGCGCCTGCATTTTAACTGTCCTGCCACACGATGGAGCCATGATCTAAATTTCAAAGCACCCTGCTTGTGGCTTGTTCGTAGCTTTAGTTAAAAAAAACCACCCAGCACTGTTTCAGAAATGACAAATGAAATGACATCTGAATATATGTTTAAAAATCTCGAAATAAGAAATGCAGGATCTTGGCTCTTTGCAAAGAGACACAGTTGAGCTCTGAATTGAGTTAGACACTCTGAATGATGCTTTTGGTTTCCTGTCAGCGCTCTGAATGAAAGACTACACTGTTTTAGCTGTCAGAGGCGGGGGAGCTGCGGCCGTGTGACCAACGCTGGATTTCAAATGCAGCATCCACACCCTGGAAGATAATCCCAGCCTCTGACTCCGTCCTCTGTGACAGCATCTCCTCTTTTCCACTTCATGCTCAAACACGACCTCTCTTTCCTGCCTCGCTTATAATACAAGCCCGGCTTTGTGGCTTCATTCGGCCTCGGAGTGTCCATGTATGTTGCATGTGCGGAACTGCCTGCCCATGGGATTGAATTTCATTCACGTTTTCGGCCTCACTGAGCCCGAGACGTCGCAGCTAACAAAAGAAGACTCCTCAGTGTTTCCACTTGTGCCGTGTTCTCCAATAACTGGCTGGTTGCCTAATCCTCCACCGAGCCTCATCTCTGCCCTCACATCTTTGACTGCGGTGGTGGGAGTTAGGGGCAAAATGTGATCCTTGTGTGGTTTGAAGCTCCTCTGTCTCAATAGATGGAAACCTCAAAATCCCTCTCCTTTCTCTTGTGCGCTCTGGGGACAAGGACGATGGAAAACATGTGTAATGACTTATTCTGGCTGACTTGGCCTTGGTCTGGCCAAGATTGGTTGCAGATGGCAGCCCGGTAGTTCCCTCTCTATTACTGAGAGGATGGTTGGGGTGCAGAGAACTCAGTGGTGCACTCAATTCCTTGTTTTGCTTCGTAAATCCCACCGGGAACGGGGTCGGCCCAGTAGATACAAGCAAGCTCAATAAAGAAAAGAAAGAGGGGGGCTATTTACTGAGCCGCTCTAATTAATTTTGTGCATTTTGAATGCACGTGAATGCGAGAGGCAGGCGTAATATTGTCTGCGGTAATAATTAATTGCGGCCCCACGTGTTCATTTTTGCATTTGCGAGACGGAAAAAAGAGAAGCCACAGCTGTTTTAATGATTTATAAGCCTTAATAATACCAGTCACTTTTGGATGTTTCATCTTCATGAAATATTCACACAGCTGTAATTGAACAGTTAGGGACTGCAGGCTCTCAACGCAGGCAAATGGGTCTTTCTCCAGACTCGCTCGTGTTTGTTTTGTGACGGGGAGCGACTATGTTCTTGCGGTTTCTGAAATCAAAACAAACTGCATCACAAAGCAAGCCCTCTTTTCTCTATTCAGCGCTCTGCTGATGGTGGCGATGCACATTCCAGGCCCTTCCTCCCCCCATCCTGCATAACTCAGAACCAGAATCATCACTATTGTATCTGTCTGAATGAGTGATGCAAGAAAAGAGTCTCAAGTTACCTTGAGTGATGTAAGGGGTTTTGCTGTCCATCAACTGGGTGCCTTCAGGCCGGGGTGTGGGTGCTGGTGGGCGGTTGGCAATGACCACCGCTTTTGCTTTAGCTGAGTTCAGGATGGTGTCGTATTCACCATTCACCCCCAGCGGTGCGTAGAGATCTTCATCCTCCCCCTCTTTTTCCTCCACCTGTTGCGGTTTCTGTGTGTCTGTGATGGAAAGATTCCCTGAAACACAGAGTGTTTACTGCACTAAAGCCTCAGAATCATAATGGATGCTGCACATGCCGTTTTTTTGTTTTGGCTTTTTTTTTGGCCACTTGTCATTTCACAGCTGATCAGAAGCAATGCTACACGATGTCCCCATCATCGAGGGGAAACCACTCAGTGGTCGGAAATGAAAGGAAACACAGCGTAATCATATGCCGGGGGACATAAAACAATTCCATTACTGGCTTTCCCTCTGCCCTCCCTCCACTTCCCATCAGTTGCTCACTCACCTGCATTGCACATCATTTCGTACACGCTGGCGTCGTCATTGTCCCCGCCTGAGCCGAACATATTCTGCAACAACAACAGAACACCGAGATGCATTTCATGCGCCTGTCCAGGAGGCAATTTTAAAGGATATTTGTCATGCATTGTGATACAGTGCAGCAAAATGTGAGTTTGGTAAAAAAAAAAAAAAAAAAAAAAAAGTGGATTACTCCTTGGCTCGCCCTCCCTACTTTGCCCGCCGGCTCTTTTTCTCACCTGCGTTCTTAGGCTTAGAAATTGAAAGCTCAGAGCACAGATGACGCTCCACACACCACCACAGGCTGATATCTTCTTCCGTGCATGATTTGATATTCAGCATTTCATGTCAGCTGTGACAAATGTCCAGATTATTAATCGAGCTTTCTCACAGCATCTGTTAGGATTTGTGGAAAAGCAATTTCAGGGGGCTATAATGTGAATTACAGAGGTGTGCTTGTTACCCCGCCTGGTGGCTAACAGAAATCCGTTTTCTCTCTGACAACAAAAGCCGCAGTAGACTAGGCCTCTTCGCTAATAGCACGCTGAGGGACAGACAGGGGTATGATCAGGGTAATTATGAAATCAGACTATCTTCCCCTTTCAGTCTAAACATATCATTTAGTGAGCAATTCAAGACCCCT
Organism: Oreochromis aureus; assembly: GCF_013358895.1. NCBI lineage: Eukaryota > Metazoa > Chordata > Actinopteri > Cichliformes > Cichlidae > Oreochromis > Oreochromis aureus. The sequence continues at coordinate 15,571,921 of NC_052944.1, read as the reverse complement.
TTGCTCCATATCAGACCGCATCTATAATTAGGATGAGAAACAGATAATGATTTGCTGCCATATTTCAACTTCTGATAGACATGCACATTCTGATATGACTAACAGAAAAAAAAAAACCCAATACCACTACATTTTTAAATAAAAAAAAGCTTTTACTGTTTTGTGGCTTTTGCAGCTATTTGATTACGGCAAAAAAAGAGTGAATATGCAATAATATCTATTGATTGCACCTGACCCCGCTGCCGCTTTAAGAGGATACGTTTCGAATGCAGCAATGTAAATCTGCAGAATGCATGAGATACAGCTCATTTGGATCAAAACATCCACCATATAACCCGCCCTGCTGTGTGTGCCGTTCCCAAGCAACACAGCAAATCATGACTCAATTAGAATATTGCACTGTTCCGAGTACTGCAAATTACACATTGGCTGCCATGAATGCATTACTTAACAGTAGAGGTTCATAACAAGCCCAACAGGTGGAAGGGACGGGTTAATTACCACCACTCGATCATTGAATTTTAATAGTCAGATGCTGTGCCGAAGCACAGTGTGGTATTTTCAGGGGTAATTCTGGACCGAGGAGGGGTATTTGTTTACTAACCACAAATGCTAAATCATTTTAAAGATGCTTGAAACTGCAGAAGCCCCACTCATTCCAGACAAATTCAATATCAACCTCCGCAGTGCAGACAGTATACATCTAACATGGGATAAGGGCCGTAAATCTGCCTTTAACGGCTGAAATGGCCAATTCACGAGCTTGCTCTCCGCTCGGCTCTCAGCTTTAGCGTGTTAGCTATCTTTTTGCATACTGGTGTCAGGATGGGAGTGTTTGATGTGTGGCAGATTGCAAAGTGTAAAACTGAACATCACACAAGTGCTGTGCAGTTAGAAATCTGTCCAACTTGTTGTTTTTTTTGGCATAGAACAGCTAGTTGAGCTGGCGAATAAATACTTCACACTTCTGTATAGCTAATTTTGCTCAGGAATGTGTTACCTTCGCACTTTTCTTTTCACACAAAGCCAAACATGTATTATTGAAGGCTAACACAGCAAGCATAAATCAGTTGTGCTTACATCAATCTGCTGTCAGTGGCAACGCTAAGATGTCGGTTACATGTTTACCATAGTTGACCTATTCTTATATTAAATAACAAACAACTGGGAATAATGTTCCAGAGGGAGAAGGGTTTTTTTTAAACCAACATTTTACTGTAAAGAAAATGCCTACTTTGATATATCAATAATGAGTGACTGCCCCAACACTGAATTAAGCTAGCACTAGCTTATGTTAACGAAAGCGTGTATCAGACAGATGCTGATAGTGACATTTTCCAATGGCTCATCGTATGTGTTACTTTGTCCTAAATGAGGCTATTAATTATTTGTTCATTGATTTCCATGGAAATCTCACACGGCATACAGTTAGCATCTCAGTGTTTACCTGAAACGCCGCTAAAAAATGTGTAAAGCTGCACGTGGGTGTTCAGATGAACTCGTTTTCTGTTAGTTAGAGGACATGTGGACTAAGGAGCAGTGAGAAGAAAAGACTATGCAAAGTAAAAGCTTGACTATAGTTGTAATATTCACTGAAAACATTATACAACGTTAACACTTTAGAACTTTTATGTTACTATCAACATAAATTGACAGTAACATAAGCATTATTGCACAAAAACCCATCCATTCATCTACTTTCTTCCACTTACCCAATTCAGGGTTGTGGCGATTCACGCTCACATTCACAGCTATGGGCAATTTAGACTCACCAGCCCAACAGGTGGAAGCCCAGTTAACCTAACCCCACTAACTTCATGTTTTTGGACTGCGGGAGGAAGCCAGAGTACCCAGAGAGAACCCACACAGACACACGGAGAACGTGCAAACTCCACACAGAAGGACCTGAGCCACATGGTGGATTCAAACTCAGGAAGTTCTTGCTGTGAGGCAACAGTGCTGACCACCAAACCACATTAATAACCCCATATCATAAATACAGTTTGAGTAAGTTTGAATTTAGTTGTGATTTCACTGTGTAGAGATCTGTTTCCACAGACGTGCATTCGAAATCCCAGCTCCTCCTGAGGAGTGTAGAGGTGCTTCAGTGGATAGCCACTGCCATATCTACGTGTATATGTCTCTATTAATATTTATCATACTATGCTGAATAACATCGTCATGCTAACATTTGCTAATTAGAAACAAAGTCGAGAGATTCATCATGTAGGACTGTGAGATAAAACAACAACAACCTAATCTATTTCACTAGAAACTTTGTCCAGCTGATTGAACGATGTACGAATTCAGGGTATTGCTAAATTCAGGCTTCAGCTTCTTCAACCTGTTAATATCTGCAAAAGCTTTTGATGGAGCTCCATCCAGTAGCTGAGATATTTCAAGCATTTCTAAACCAGCTCTGCTAGTCTGGATGAATAAGGGCTAAAAGTGCTTGGTGCAATGCAATGGACATGCAACATATAGTCTGGTAATGAGTGCTAAAACAGCGTTTTACTTGAGGAATATACAAATGTTACGCAAATCTCTGGAGCTGACGCATATTACCGTGCAGTTACTAATAAACCGAACACCTTATGCAAAATATGGTCAGTTGATATAACAAATCTCACGACCAGAGTCTAGGACGTAACCTAATTTGGATTTTGTGAATTTGAATGGGTGGATACACGAACAACACATAAAAAGTTCTTTGTAGCCTTCGGGTGGTGCAGTTGCTAGCTGATTTGTATTTATCGAGTTGTGCTCTGCACTCAGAGCGCACACAGTGAAATCTTGTAGTATGAGCACAGAGTCCATTGAAATGCCAAGTGACACTCAGCCAGATTTGTGACCCAGTTCTGAAATATTAAATAAGGAATATGCTGGCTTGTGTTAGTAATTGAGTGAGCACATTGCAGTCTGAGGACATAAACATTGTTGATACCAGCGGAGCATTTTCTATATTTGTATTCTAGTTATGCTCTCCCTGAATAATTCAGCTTTCCCCTCTGGAGCAGTTCGCAGCTAATTAACAAAGAAGTGTGGTGCCGGGGCAGACTAGTGGATCTGACGCAGGCGCTGTGAGTGATTCGGCCCGTCTATGAAGCAGGGGGCCAATCCATCTAGGATTTATTGACAGAGTGCTGCTACCCTGACGCCCAAATCACTGATGCATCATGGGTTGATTAATTGGAGGTGGTGGGGGGAAACGCTGCAGATGATTTAATGAACCGAGGACAAAAAAAAAAGGAACAAAACCCACAACACAATCATGGCTCTCATAATTTCTCCTCCAGGCCACATGCAAGCACAGTATGTGTTGTTCTTAGCTGTCAAGATGAATACCCTCCAATAAAAACTGCCAAGAAATAACACTTTCATCTGTGTGCTGTATCTGATGTCTGTTAGGTTGTAGCTATAGACTCCTTTTTGATAGACCTCCGTATGACTCGACCGCTCCCCTGTCAGTTCCGCTCCAACGACTTATTGTACGCTCACAGCGAGCACTCGCTAGACCACTCTGATCGAACCTCGCTCACTCTGCAGTCACTCTCAATTAGCAGCGTTGCTAGGGGGATAAATACATTTGCAACAGCTGTTGGAGTGCCAGGGTTTTCTATAGGTTAGCCCGAGGCATTAATAAAGCAAAAATGTGTTTGGCATCATAGGGAAAGATGAGGGGAAATCGACATTTTCTGATTGAGCATTAAGTCACAGTATGTCTGAAACAACCTGATTGTAATTTGTCTGATTGGCTGCTGTAGCTTTTATTTTTTCCTCTGTTTCTTTTGTTCTTTGTCTTCTGTGCCTCTCTGTCTGCGTCTCTTACCTCCTCTTTTATTTTGAAGTACATTTTCCATGTTTTTCATTCCTGTCGTTGTTCTTTTGTTTGTTATATCTGTGCTTCATTCCTCTTCCCCACAGAGTCTATTTAGTTTATGCTGTCACATGAAGCTGGTTATCTGCTTGATAAGTTAACCCAGAATTTATCAGTCTAGCTATGAGTGTGTTCACATAAAAAGCTGTGACATCTGACCACTCACAAACGGATAAGTCTGCTGGCAGCATAACTGTTTTTCCATCACAGTAATATTTGCAGACTCTCCTACTATCGACACATGTAAGTCTTTCAGCCACGCCGATCCTATTTTCCAGACAACTGCCTGGTCAGTAGGCGGTGGTTTTGTATCTGTTGATCTCTGGAACATAACCTGTTCTGGAGCAGGTGATCTCTGCAATCTCTTAAGAGGTTAACAATACTGAAAATACACGGTTAACCCTGAAGTTACCTGAATAAGCCCAAATCCTGCTTCGCAACCGAAGCCTCTGTTCATCATCTTCTCTTAAGCTGATTTTTTTTTAATTCCTTTTGTGGGGATTTTTGTGTTTTTCAATTCAATTTTATTTATACAGCACCAAATCACAACAACAGTTGCCTCAAGGCGCTTTATATTGTAAGGTAGACCTATATATAATAATACATACGGAGAAAAAAACAATAATCATATGACCCCCATGAGCAAGCACTTTGGCGACAGTGGGAAGGAAAAACTCCCTTTTAACAGGAAGAGACCTCCGGCAGAACCAAACTCAGGGAGGGGAGGGGCCATCTGCTGTGAGCGCTTGGGATGAGAGAAGGAAGACAGGATAAAATACATGCTGTTGAACGTCCTGTCTCCTTCCCCTCACCCGCAGTGCCGCCCTTAACTAATCCTGGTTCTGTTCAACTTGTCTTCCTGTTAAAATTGAGTTTTTCCTTTCCACTGTTGCCAAGTGCTTGCTCAAAGGTTTTTATTTTTGATTGTTGGGATTTCCTCTGTATTATTGTGGGGTCTTTACCTTTACTATACAAAGGGCTTGGTGTGATTTGACGCTATATATCCATAAATGTTGATGTTTCTATTCAGGTTTTGAGGTGTCTCTCTCTGAAACACTATTTGTTTTCATAAGAATGAGTGTACATCTGTGGACATGTGTGGAAAACATACTTATCCTTACTGATACAAAATAACACTTTTATGTATAATAACTTTTGTTTGCATTGTAGCAAAACCTTTTATTGTGATTATTTGCTTTTCTTCAGTGAGGTTAACAGCTAGCTAGAGTGAACATGTGCGGGTTTTTCATTTCATATTTTGTGGGGAAAAAAAGATGGAAAAAAGCCAAATGTTAATCTTTCAGCTTTAGAGCTGCAGGTAGGAAGATTTGGTAACCTCACTTAAGAAGCTCATGAGCAATTAAACCTTGCTCACTACCTCACAACAGTGTACCAAAGATGTACCGCTCCTGCTAAAATGAATACACTGAAATGCTTTTGAGGTGTACTGACAGCAGATGTGCAATGTTGTGTAATATTTGTATCAGCATTTGCATTACACTGAAAAAAAGGACCTGCTGACCTGGCTGTAACACTGGGTGCGTGTTTTTGTTTTGGTTTTTTTGTCTTGTTTTTTTTTTTAAATATATATATAAATAATGTCCTCACGGCCTAATGAAATTAGTATCGGAAAGAACATTATGATCCCACAGGTTTATCAAATAAAGTGAGGTACGTGCACGCAAGGAATCTATTAAATCTGGATTACCTCTAATTAGCGCGTGAGAGGCTAACCTGCGGCTCAGGCGCGAGTGCGTCTGCACAGCGAAGTGGAAGGTTGAGCAGGAAGATGATCCCCGCATTAACATGACAAAATGGCAGCTGTTACGCAAGGAAATTTTTAACATTAGCGGCCGCATTAATTGTCTGAATGTATGCAGACGACCTGAGCTTGGAGCCATTGTGCACGCATGAACAAACACGTCTTTCTAATCTCTGTGGGGGTGTTCCATTAGGAACCTCACAGGCCAGATATATTGAAGATGAGAGGAGGGAGCCCACCATCCATCTGCTAACTGAGTCATGATCTGGATATAAAGACACAAGTTAGGAGGGAGTGTGTTCGCCCCTCCTCGCTTTCAATCCTTCCTATTCTCTCCATTCCTTTCATTATTGATAAGGGACCAGTCACTTATTGTCCTGCTGCCGTACTCATTTCAGTAAGAGCATTCCTAAGTGCTGCGCTGCTTGCCCCGGCTGTTAGATCTCAAGAACAAACGTGTATCTTGCTATTTTCCTCAACTGTCAGCAAGTAACTGCAATTCAGCTTACCTAAAATGACATCCAAGCAGCTCTGTAACAATGATTAATGGATTCACAGCTTTTTATTAAACTTAGAAATCACTGAGCCTGAAAGCTACAATCAGATATTATGATTTTTCTAATAATGTCTTATGAATGTCTTGCACCTATGGAGGGTTAATAAGCCAGAAACATGATCTAACTTGTTGCAAGGATCAATTCCACATGGAATAAGTGTCAATATGAGCTCAGAAGATGAAACACACACAGCGAGAGTGAAAGAACGTTTATAAGGACGTAGTTACCAGCATCTCTTTCAGTATGACGTGAACCTCTGTGTGGCCGTGACTCTTGGCAATCTGAACGGGAGTCTGTCCGTGACGATTGGCCGTGCGGAGTGTTCTTACAGCACCTGGACACTGCAGGAGCAGGCTGGAGACATTTCTGAAGCCGTACCGAGCGGCGAAGTGGAGGAGCGAGGGCACCTCTGCACGGTGGAGCTCTGCAGGGGATGTTTGAGAGTTTAGGTCTTGGAAAGGAATTTCCATCCATTACATTAAGGCTGAAATTGAAAATGAGCTGCTGTATCACGTAATAGCAGCAGATACCTCTGCCTTGTGATAACTTGACGGCGATCTAGTGCAATGTGGGTAATCTAACACATCCAGGAGCGTCAAAGAAAGACAGCTTGGAGGTACTTATTGACCTGTTTGTCATGGCAACATTTCCCTGTGCCCTTTTCAACAGAGTTAAGAATCAATCTCAGTGGCTGATGAAGCCATCAATCTGCCACATAATGAGCCAAGTAATAATGGAAGGCTTTTTTTCCCCTTTCAAAGTGGATACTGCGCTTGATGCAAGTGGGACCTATTTCAGCTGTGTGCATTATGTTGAATTCACGTCATTGCTTCAAGACATGGTCAGGAAAGAGAGAGTTAAGTAGGCATTATACTGCAGCGAGGCGTTAGCAATGCAGCAGCTAATATAAATGGCATGATCTGACACTTTCTGTTGTCCTAACCTGCCGCAGCTTGTATCAGTTACACGTTAGACGTGTTGATTTGTAGCTTCTGTCTGAAGGGAAAATGTTTTCCACACAATTAGGGATCGTGTAACTACTGTGGTTTGGACTGTGGATCTTCTGACAATCAAACAAGAGTTTTGTTTTATATATTTTATATACCAGGTTGGGTTTTTCTCTCATTGTGATTACTCAGCAGATGCTTTTTAATGTAAAATTCAGAGTAAGCAATCCGCCATGGAGAGCTGTACCTCTTTCAGGTGCGTTTTCACACTGCAGTCCTTGAAAGCCTCCCGTGGGCATGTTCTCCAACAGCATGGAGGCCAGTTTCTGATCCAGCGTGTCCACAGAGGACACCTGAAAAGCCTGAAATGCAAACACAGTCTAGTGAGTAATGGCTATAAAGAAAAGCTTGCAGCCTTTTCTCTTAATGACCAGGCTGGAGGCCTTTTATTAGTTTTATTTGATGACCAAATTAAACATATAGATTAAAAAAAAGTACAATGGAACTGTTGTTGATGTTATACTGAATTTACAGTAGAGAGACCATAAAAATGCCAGGTTGAATTTTAACCACACACACATCAGAGGCGTGTCCGGGCCTTTAGTTTGAGATTGTCTTGGCAAATTCTTCTGCTGGCATGCCTCGAGTGTGCCTCTTCAGCAAAAGGGAGCTAATCAAATCAAGTGTTCATGGCTCCAAGACAGCTGAAACCTGCTGTCCTTTAATTTCAGAAAGGAGACGGTGAATGGTTGTTCATAAAACACCAGAAGAAATATGCTGATTCAATCTAATGGATGTTTTCCCACATCTTTGTGCTTTTAGGCCGTGTTCTGAGGTAGTGACTGACTAATTTCGATGAGTGAGTTGCATAATCGTGAGTCACTAAGTAGCATTGCGCAGTACCTCAGAAGAGTTACTTCTATTGTTAAGGGGGAGTCTGGAACAGCAGTTAAAAGTGCTCTAAACATGAGTAACTTAATGATTGACTGCAGGTATTTAAATATATTTGCAAGTCCCACTGCTCTTTCTGTGCACACATATACTGTGAGGTATGAGGCAGTCTTTAGTACAATTATTTAATACAAAAAACAAATGTTTTCTTGTTATAATGGCTCCTCAATTTAATTGTCCACCTCTATAAAAATAGTTGGAAAACAGACTCTAAAGAAAGGATGCGGAAATAGAAACAGCAGATATCATTGATGTATGTATAATGAGGAAAAATTCCCAGTTCAGCACTGATCCTTTCTGGCGGAAGTAGTGGAATTTCCCATTGTAAAACTTAGATAAGGCATTTATTCTTTATTCTTTACCCAAATATCATTTATGGCTTTACCTGACACATGAAATCTACAGGGTCTGTTACCCTCGACAGCAGACAGGCGATTTCCTCGATGTTGTTGTAGTACTGCAGCTGTGCATCATTCAGCGGCACTCCACCGCTGTAGACAGTCACTCTTACATTTCCTGCTGGAAAATCTTCAGTAAAAACACACAGATAACACACAGGCATGGTCAGAGAAGATACTGAGATTTTTGTGTGTGACGAAGTTGTTATCGCGTGCCAAGAAGTTACTTTAGCAAACAGCCTATTGTCTTGGTTCAACTATTTAGTCCTTTGTATACAAAGATAAATGACTCATTCAAAGAAGATCACTTCGTAGGACTTTAGAGGCTTCACACAAGACAGAATAAAGCTTCATTAATCATACAGTCATCACAGTATTTTTTTGTTTTGTTCACCTGGGGCGCTGACACATAGGATCCGTTCATTCCAGCGGAGAGGCTTCACTCTTAGCGTCCGACTCTTACCCGTAAACTCAACTTCAGTGTCAGAGCCAGCCACCTCATTTTTCAGGAGAATGAACACTTCCATAGAACTCTACCAAACAGACAGTACACATGTTACATGTGCTTTGTGAGAAAAAAAAAAGACTTACTAATGACTAGATGAGCTTCTCACCCCACAGGGAACTCTGGAAGGAACGACCATAATGCTGGATCTGGCGCTGTCAGCTCCAGACAACTGCATCTGCACCCCCTTCAGCTCTGATGCTGATGGTTTGTGTGTCATGGGGTTCATATTTGCTGCTGAGGCTGAAAAAGATAGACACTCAATAACATGCTGAACTATGCACTGAGAATTTCTACAAAACACATTTTTCAAATAGCAGTAGCTATCTGAAACATGTGTTTTAGTTACTGGAAGATCCCAGATGGTTGTTCTGCCACTTTGGCACAAGCTATAATATCTTGCCGACAGTCAAAGGCATTGTCAAGGTTTTCGACAGCGTTATGCAGCCACTGGTGGTCACCAGAGAATTAGTTCCTGTAGCATCAGAATAAGATTCTCGCAGTCGATTTTTGTGGAAATGTCTAAGCACGTACCTATACTGACTCTGTACAGCACCACAGTGGATCTCTCAATATGTGAACTCTCAATATGAGGTCTGCTGGTCATACTGTTTTTCTTTGTTTCTTTGTTTCTTCAACCATCGTTCCTACATCTGCTTCACATTTGATAATCAGGTGCTGGAGATAGCAAGGCAGAAGGCTGCAGCAGTTCACATTGTCACCATCATGCTCCCGACTCTTAAAAACCTTGCCACCTTGGAAACACTCATCTGCTGCCTTTAGAAACCTCCTGCCAAGCTTGCCTACTCATCGGTTCTCACTAACCCACTAACTAACCTGCTCACCAGCCAAACCACAATCTGCCTATTGGTCTCGCTAACACTGGGTTTGCCACCAGCTGCCCACAGACCCTCCTGTCTGGCAGAGCCCCCAATGTGTGACACTGTTGTGCAGCAGAACCTCCCCATGTCCAACCCAGTAATGTCCAACCCAGTCTTCTAGTCTTCCTAGAAGACTAGTGGACATCGCAGCAAATTGCTGAGAATGCTGAAAGAAACTGTAAATAAACCCAAGAGCTATATTTCAGATTCTATGTGCCTCAGTTAGCATGCTAAATGTTAAAGGTCATGACGGTCCAATTACAAAAAAAACTGAACAAATGTGATTTGTTTGGAGGGGTGGTTTGGAGAAAGGCTCTTGTCTCTAAAGGAACATGACAGCAACGCTTATGTTTACAAAGTTGCATCTGAAAAAAACAAAAGATTTCTGGAATAAGGTCCTTTGAACAGATGAGACCGACGTGGAGATGTTTGATCATAATGTGTAGCGTCATGTTTGGAGAAAACCAAGTGTATCAACACCTCATGCTAACTGTCAAGCACATTAGTGGAGGGGTAATGGTTTGGGCTTATTTTGCAGCCATGGGATCTGGGCAACATGAACTCATTGAGTTGACCATGAACTTCTCTGTATACCAAAATATTACTTAAATATGAGGCCATCTGTCATGCAGCTAAACTGTCTGAAACTGAGCTATACAACAGGATAATGATCCCCAGCAGAGCAGCAGAATAGTTGATAAAGAAAAGGATCTAGCTGCTGGGCCAAGTCACACTCCAGACTTCAACCTGATTGAAATGCTGAGTCCTTAAGAGAGCTGTGCGTAAACAAATGCCCACAAACCACAATGAACTGAAGCAACATTATAAAGAAGAGGGTGCCAAAATTCCTCTGTGATGATGTGAGAGACTGAAAAATACATACAGCAAACAGTTAATACTGCTGCTAAAGTGGTAGTGCTAAAAGCTGTTGAATCGTCGGGTGTAATTTTAAGACCTGGTGAGAACTTAATGTTGATTTGCTGTCATGTCCTAACATGTAAAACCTGGAAAAACTGGCAGAGGCTGTACATTGGCTGTATGGCTGCCAGGGGAATGAAGGCAATAGTGTTTACTGACGATATGACTGCTGACAAAAGTAGCAGGATTTGTTAAGTGTACAGGGTTATGCTCTCTGCTCAGATTCAGCCGGATGGCTTATGACCTAAAGAGATACTGCAAAGGTTTTCTCATGGCAAAGAAATTGACTGTTCTTCAATTATCAGGTCAGTTGCCTGATCTCAGCCCAATACAGCATGCTTTCCAGTTACTGAAGACAACACTAAAGGTAGAGGCCCAACAACAAGCAGCAGCAGAAGGTGGCAGCAGTAAAAATCTCAAGGGCAGAAACTCATATTTGGTAAGATCCATGGGTTTTAATCATCAGGTTTTCATTGACTGCAAAAGATTTTAATTGAAGTATTAAAAACAGTTCTTACATTTAAAATGACATTAGTCTGTCCAACTAAAAAATTGGAGCCTTTATATAAAACGGCTGTAATTCCTAAACAATCAGCTTATGTTAAACCCCTTGATTTCAAGCTTCATGATGTTCTCTTGTCATTTACTTACCTAACCTAACGTGGTAAATAGAGTTTTTAATTTGATGATTTCTCATGTGTTTCAAATAAAAAATCTAAGCTCTCCTTTTTATTGGAAACAGCCTGACGCTGATGCTTGTAGGTACAGAAACCAGTAAAGAAGTGCACTTACTTTACGTGGGCTACGCACTCAAACTCATCAAACACCCACATGTCTGTTGCATGTGTCAACAAACAAACAGCTTCATCCTGCATTAATAGTGAAGGTGCTTCTGGGTTAAAGTGTAACTGTTTATAGGCTCCCGCTCTGAACCACTTCTCTGTACCGCTGCAATGAAGCATTGCTGTAAGTGCTATTGAATTTGCATGGCTCACAATGAGTAATCAGTGGTGTCTGAATTTGCATCAAATGTTCCTCCTGCTCCCACACCTGTTTAAATAGAAGCCCACTCCTCCGCTTTATGGTTTTATACAAATAGTGTAATTAGGAAAAAAACGGGAAAGGAGGCAGAGGATAATTGGCGGGGCAAATGAGGACATGGTAGTGATACACGCAGTTTCACCAAAGATGTCTCTGCAGCTGCTCCTAACAAATATTGGATCTTCAAAATGCACAATTCTCATGAAAAAAACTGAGTAAACAGGTTTCGAAGCTGCTGCTCGGGCATTCTAGCAAATAACGAGCGCTCGTCTCTCCTCGCATTTATTACAAGGGAACAGCAAGGACATTTGTCCTAAAGGAAGGGCAGGTTGAAAAAGCTGTTCCGGGTTTTCAAGGCTGAGATCAGCACTGTGCCAAAAAACATGTTTTTAACTGTCTGTTTTTAACCGTAATGCATTGAGATGTTTTGTGTTAGGAGTGTTTGGATTGGAATAACAGTTGGAATGATGTTGAGCTCAATCACAAAATATGAGATGTTACAGAGTTGCGGGGAAACTCAGGTAGTATTCACACCTGACTGGTTCATGAAATAAGATCAGAGACCTCATGGGTGGGGCGGGGAGCCGGGGGGGGCAATGATGGAAGATACTAATAGTTCAGTTTTACTCATTATCCACTCTGCAGGAAGTGGTTGATTTATTTTTACCCATTCTTTTGCACTTTAGCCAATATTAGCATCCCTAAAGTCCTATAATCTTCTACCAGGCTAAAGACAATGGTACTAACACAATATATGGTCAGTGATTTTAAAAAGAAATAAGCCGCTTCCATACCTTTTCTCACAGTGTCCATCACAGTGGACAGGTACTCAGACGCGTCTTGTTCACTAGAGATCTGCGTGCACTCATCACCGTTCAGAGGCACCAGCTCTAGCAGGGGGTTCAGGCTCTCCACCCCACAAAGCAGAACCACCACATGAGCCGCAGGACTCAACACGCGTCCCAGGAAGAAGCGTTTCGTCGGGCAAAGACCCTCCAGCAAGCCCTTGGAAAGGATTAGGAGCTTGCAGGTATACTGGACGAGCCTCAGGAAATCACCCTTCGGGGTGGTCGCTGCAGCAATGTCATAGCAGCAGATCCCGGCCTCTGAGATGGGACCAGTGAAAACTGACTGTAGGTAGGTAGCCCATTGCTTTGCCTCAGTGTCGTAGACGATCAGCAGATCCCCAGCTATATGAAGAAGAAACTTTATGGTTTCAGTATTTTATGAAACAACATAGCAAAATTATCTAGACTTTTCTGGAGCTGAGCCACATAGAGGTGAATTGCCAAACTAATCCCTGTTTATCTAAATACATAAAAACAAATGAAATACAGAAATTATTGATCTGGTGATGACAACAAAATCAATCAAAAAGCATTAACTACAAAAATCACATACTACACAATCATTTTTCACTATCCAAGATAAAATAGACGTAATAATGGGCTAATTAATAAATAATATGAAAAAGTAGCCTACCTGTGTGGCTCATGTCTGTGGTGCTGCTTGTGTGCAAGGCTGACTTCACAGTAACTGGATGGCTATTGTCAGGAGGCGTGCAGATAAGAGGCTGTTTCCGTGCCAAAGCAGACAAAGACTCAGCTATGATGACCAGGAAAAAGTTAGGCTTTGATGTTTTGCTTAAAATATACATAAATAAATAGCTTGATATACGCTATGAAGTTAGTGTAATTGAGAAGTTACACAACTTTTTACTTTTTGTCCTTTAACGTGATTGGAAATTCCCCAACAGACCATAAGGGATAAGGACATCAGAGGTTTAGTTTTGCTCTTAAAATGATGCTGACACCATAAAAGCTGGCGTGTTGTGCGTAAAAGGGAGTTATAAATTTATAGTCATAAAATACGATGCTGTGATAAGGCAACGCTGAGGTAATGGAGTAAACATTAGCTAAAGAGAGCGGCACATTAAGATGAAGAAGATTATTGTCAGTGTTTGATTACATCTTTCATGCTAAAAAATCTAATTTGTGTGGAGCATTTTTGAGTGTCACCTTATCACGTTATATCGTAGAGATGCCAAATACGCCAAAATAATGAAAAAAATCACATATAGCCAGCTTAGTTTTTATGGTATCCCTTATAAAGACAAAGTAGGCATTCAGGTAAGCGAAAGAGAAAAACAGAAACCAACAAAAGGTCATCGTCAAGCAGAGCTTGAGTCACAGACTTGACCGGAGTTTAATTAAGCCGGGGCACAAAACAAAGTGTTAGAACCCGAGGCGTGTTAAAATTAATGATCTGATGTGAATGCCTCCCGTACAGCCAGAAGTTTAAAAAAAGAAAAGGATTGTCTGACCTACCAGGCACAAAGCTTCTCATTGAGAGAAATGTAAAAGTTAGGGCTTCATTAACTGCCTCCACCTGCCAAACAACTGACTCATACCACACAGGTGTCTCATTAATAGCAGTTTGCAGCCGTTTATGTCCTTTGAGTGTTAGAGGGGCGACTGAAATGTACAAGTCGAGAAAATGAGCAGGTGAAAGTTGAGGTCTCCTTCATGCAAATCACTGGCGTCGTCTATCTGGTGACTCACCGGCCACAGATCTTCCTGTTCCTGTACACGCAGATCCAGACTGGTTCACTCAGATTTATTCATTTGTTTTTATTATCATTATTTTTTGTTGCCAAACTACGCTGATGAAACCACTAAAACAGAAAACTATTGTATTCTGTATGAACTATTCTGCATTTAGAGGAAGCCCAGCTGAACATAGTAGACAATGAAGCGACAAGTACCTAAAAACATGTAGTCAAATAAAATGGCCTTAAACTTGACCTCAGATCAATGACTCACTGTGTACAAACACATGAAGCTGCAGATCCTGTCCTGAGGGTGGTGCCAGTGGGAAAGACATAGAGTAGTTGAAATTAAAAAAAGGTTTACCTTCAAGGAACCATGAATGTTCCTAGGATTTTCTTTTAATTAATTAATTAATTTATTTATTTATTTTCAGAAAATGTGTCTGTTAGACAGGACAAGGTACAAATAGGTGAAAAATATAAAGAACAATCAGTATAAAAAGGTGTTTCCCATATGTGTTCAGCTGGGTTGAGATCCAGTCGCTGTGAAGACTGCCCCTCATAACCTGTGAGTGGTTACAGCCATCAGAAGAAAACAGATTCTTCATATGATTAATGTGATCAATAGGAGCCGTTTTAAATTGATTTCCTTTGATGGTTCCCTCTGGGGAACATGTATACCCAAACCTGGCAACCACATTACCCTGGATCATAACAAAGTCATGAGAACCTTTCACTTTAAGGGTCAAAGGTGAATTCTTTTTCGTCACTTTGTCACATGCTATCTTTGCAAATATTGATTTAGTGTCCCAGGGTTGCTGCAAGAGGATGCACAAGGAGAATCTGATGTAGAAAGGTCAGGGGGACCTCTTATATATCAGCATTAAGGAATCCTTTACTTCTCAGTTACTGTGGGAATATTTTGCTATAATCTCATAAGATTTTACTTCTGAATTTTTACTTACGTCACAATATGCAATGAGACTTTTTTTTACTTTTATTCAAATCTGCTTTGTTTTGTTGTGTGTGTAAATGACTTGTAAATACATTTTTTAAAGATAGCTAAACAGGTGTAAATCTTTTGAGAGCTAATTTCCAGCTGTTTCACCAATCTTTTCAATATGTTGACAGAATGTTTCAGTTTTTATGTTTTTTAAAATGTAAATCGTTAGGGACTGTTTATTTGTGCAATTTAACCAGTGTATACATTCATATTTATCCATACCAGTTATTAATACCAGACTGACACAGAAACAGCCCTTTGATGAAAGTGGATGTACGGGCAGAGGCAAACTGTCATTCTCGACCAATGGGCGAAGTCGCTGTCACCAGGAGGCGGGTCTTGCGAGTCAGCACGTTCGAGTGCACACTGCGTTGAGACAACTTGATACAGAGTAACAGTAAATCAGACAGAGCTGCTCCTACAGCACCAGCAGTGAAATTGTAACCCTGTTGCAAGTATTTTTGGCCGCTGATAGGACCGAGTGAGATCACTGCGGTCTCTTTCCTCGGATAGACTCAAGAGTTGTTCGGCAAGAGCAACGCAGGGACCGTTTTCAGTCTCATTTCTGCCCTATCTTAATTTTATATCACACTGGAAATGTCCGAAAACAAGCCGAATGATGAACCGAAGTTATCTACGACGGACAGGGTGGTGAAATGTAAGTGTTGCTTTTCGTGTCATACTGAAACGAGACGCTACCACAGCTCTGGGTCTGACCAGCACAAGCAGACTTGAAGAATTCACGGTCGCAGCAACAGCGGGCGGCAAATGTAGTCGAAAAAAATTGTTTGCTGGCTAGGGAGGAAGAAGGGTGTTAGCCGAGCTATGACAGCAGCAGTAAACTAGGAAGTGAGGGTAACTCCAGTTTGTAGACCAGAGCATGAATTCAGCATGAAATGTGTCACTGTCTGTGCGCGAGGCGTTAGACGTGGTACAGCCGCTCATCTGTAAATACTCGGGGTTTTTTTTTTTTTTTTTTTTTTGCTGTTTTTTCCCTTATTATCAGTGAATAGCATGCTACCAGCGGTGTGACAGATGCATGAGCGTTTCGATTCATATACAGTGCACAGGTTTACAGTATGCATGCAGATGTTGCACAACCGTTGCATTCAACACCAAGGGCGATTTTCCCTCATTTTGCATGCATCGTCAAACAGTTATACCAAGGCTCCTCTTTTCTCTCTCTCTCTCCCTCTCTCCATTGCATAATACTGCTTGATGTCGTCTATTTTGTAATCTCACATTTGGGGGTGTTCATCGTGTGCTTTGTTCGTGTCACACGGGGTGGTTCTTCCTGCACTCTGTGTTTACACGTCTGACATTCCACCTTTGCAGTCTACCATAAGAATGCAATAAAGATCATAATCGAGGCAGCCTTCCCTCGAAATAGGACCAGTGCAGCCTACCCAGTTTCGTGTCACTTGACGTCTCATGTGTACTTAAAGGCAGCACACTTAAGTTGCAGCATTCAAGCCTATTTCTGTGTTAGCATGTGGGCACTTCAAAGTGAAAAATAGCCCCCCTCCTCCTTTCTCTTGTTGGAAGACAAAAGCTTTTCCTCACAAGTGAGATGACAGAATGTGTTTACTCCTGCTTGCTGGCAGTAGTTACAAACCCCCAAAATCCTCTGCAGCTCCAGCCCAACAGGCATGTGCAGGGATCACAGTGTGCACACACACACACACACAAACACACAAAAGGGGACTGTTGAGTGATTTTTATTCAAGTTTAGCTGGTTGAGTTCAGTCGATTGAAATGATTGGATCACCTCTGAGCATTAAACGTCAAGATTTCTGCAAGAAAGTTGGAAGGAGTCGGTCTGGGATTGTTGACTCTGTGTTAAAAGACGAGGTTGTGCACCTGGTTGCTCAACTCAGTAAGGAATACGGCTCTCCCGTGTTGCTATCTCGGACTTAGGACTTGACACTTGAAACAGAAGAAAACGTTTAACAAAGATATCTGCAGCCATTTCTTTGCAGCTACATTTTGCTCCAAAAAAATAAGGGGTTGAGTGTTAAGAGTCACTGCATGTCTTGGGTGCTTTTTGTAATGAATATTTCAAGAGATCATACCCCTACAGTCTCCACCAACTTGAAGGCTAATGAAAAATATATGTGACAAGCATAAGTTTTAAAGAGACAACAATATCACTGGGTGACCGGTCTTCTTGCATGGATCTGAAGCTACATCTTCCTCTGTTATGCAGAGGAGACGACACATCTTCATGCTCGGCTCTGTGGATATTAATCGGGTTGAAATGTATTGATTAGACGTTAGAGGGCCATGTCAGTTAATCTCGGAGGCCAGTTTACGTGGCTCACTTTTAAACCTTGTGTCAAGCTCAACAAAGTAATTTTGCTCATTTTTCATTCATCAAGTTTCGAGGACTCAGTGTTTTGGTAATGCATCAGTATTATGACAACACAGGCGCTAGCTGTGTACAAAGCACCTCTCCAAAATAACTGCAGGCTATAGGTGTGAAGTAATTTGTTTTCAGCTGCCTAGTTTGCCGTGCTACAAGGTGTCAGTCCAACTTATCATAAGTGCTTTGCATCCACCTGTTTTCAAAATGCATTATCATAATGCTCCTGTAAGCCAGCGCTGCATAGTAATTGAGTTTAATCAGCTGAGGCGAGAGAAGTTGCTTAATTTTTCTTGTGTTTTTATCACTTGCAGGAATAAACATGTGAGCAATTTCCAGTATATATTTCAACAGACTTAACTGTGTTTGTAGCCGGTTTTTTAATATTGTATATAATGCTTGGTGGATCATCACTGGATGACCATTTTATTTAATGCTCGGTTAATTAAGTGGAGTTTAAATAAGGATTATCCTGGGTCTTATGGTAATCCTGATTATTTTGTCAGAATTTGTGGTCATGATTTTTTGTTTTATTTTGCTACAATTAACAGCAAAGCTTTTTCATTATCAACTAATGAGTCATTTAGTCTTTTATTTTGAAAACCCTGTTTACATACTGATATTGCTGAGTTTTGTCCAGCACTGTATAAGGCAAAGATGTAGCAATGTCACATAAAAAGTTGGTAATATGGTTGTCATGGTGCAGTCGTGACAACCTCAGCACGCCAAAGTAAAGCAAGCGCACTAATAGTGTTTTTCCATCAGCGACCGAGAAACTGGGCCTCTGAGCCCCCAGCGGTGCGCTGGGCGCTTCTCTGCAAGTTGGGGATGGATAACATCTGACATTTGACTTTTGAGAAGAGGCCCCCATGCTCAGACATGCGTGGGCTGGAGAGACGGCGGTGGTGACAGCGGCGCGATGCCAGTCACTGATCCCAGCTGGAAAGCCGAGTCATTTATAGAACAGAACATTAAGTAATGCCACAGACTTGATCCTCGCCTTACGTGCGATCACCTGCACACAGACCTGCCGCTTCGTGGTCATAAAGCGACCTGTGTGCCATCACAGTGTTTCTTTCTAATCGAGTACAAGCGCTGTGTATTGCAGAGCTATAAAATTACCAGTCGTGAGTAATTTTCCTTGAGGTGTTGTCATTCTGAGTAATATTTCCTCATTACAATTCATAAACCTTGTCATCGGGTTTGTTTGCATGGGAATAGGATTGCTGTGAGAAAGTCAGGTGATTTATAACCATCGAGGTTGTTTATAATTTTAAACCTGTGCCAGTCTGCTCTGTCTGTAATTTGTAAAGTTAAAATTTCAACTGGGAGTTTTAATTTTTTTTTTCGGTGACGTTTGTGTTACCTTCCACTCGTACTTTGGTTTGGCACGTAATTTCTTCATCTTGCGAGCAGTCACTTTTATTCAGAGCGAGTAAGGACGTACATTTGTTGCTTTGTGAGACGGAGACAAAGCAATAAAGATGGCATCAAATTGTCTTAATTAAATTGGAGTTGCAGAGATGTGATGAGACAAATAAAATACACTCTGTTAAGTTGTGTTTCTACTAATGAATAGAAAGAACCCGTTTGAAAGCGTTAATAGAAGAAGAAGAGAGGCACTTTTGGGCATTATTTTTATTTCACTTAAGTGTAGTGGGATACAAAAAAACAGTCTCTGGGAGCTTAAACATAATGTTGGGTTAGTAGGTTTGTGAGTAATCAACATTTCTGTGATCAAGTTATTTTTTTTAAGGGGAGTTGTATTGAGTGGCTGTATTGAGACAGCAAACAGATTGTAGCTGCTCCTGTGTGCGTGTGTGAGTGTGTGAGAGCAGCAGTTAATCTAAGGCTGCGATTGGTCAGACAGCTGACCTGTGGGTTGCTTGAGCCGATGCTCTAGAGCAGGCACTTAAATGTCAAATTGTCAATTTCATACCGAGTCTAGTTTAATTATCTTGGGAAGGAAATATCATCTTGATCTAAAAAATATATTAACCGTCCACTATCGAAAAGGAGTTTGGGAGGCTCCAGCTGCTGTCTTGCGTTGCGTTTCAGTGCCAGCTTTCCCGAGTTATTCCAGACAATGAGTTTGCAAGATTTAGTTTTTGCTTTCTGCTTTTAAACTCTTGAGAAAAAGTTAGTAGGTCACTTTCCTAGGTTTCATAAGTCATCAGGGCTGCCACTTTCCAATTCCTTGACATATCTCCTTCGCATGCGAAGAAGTCTGGGGTTAGGAGCCTGAGGGAGGGTGGGCCAACTCCTCCACCTTTTGAATCTTCTGACAGCAGTCCACTCACTCAGCTCAACTTTGAATTGTCTCCCATAGCTGCAGCAAGGTAACCGCACTAGCTATTGGTGCCTGTCATGTATGTGCTTGTCTGATCTCCTGTGAGGTTTCCTTTTTTTTTTCTTTTTGAGATTTGATGGTTCTGATAACAATGCATTGCATCATGGCCTGAAAGGGAAGACCTGAGCTATCTCTGTTGTGGTACAACAGTAAGATATACGGTCTGCGGTATTCCAAACCAGAGTAAGTGCACCTTTACTGCTCATTAGATTAAAGAGGAATTAGGCTCTGTTGTGGATTTGGGGCACAGCAAAGCAGCGGATTTGGACAGATTAAGCTCCATATAGGGGGATAAAGGCAGCTCTGCTCAGAGGTTGTAATCTGACTCCATGCATTAGCTGCTGCTCTTGCTAATTCGTGTGAACAAATAGATGTTGGTTTTTGAGGGGAGAAAAAGTGTTTACCTACCTTTGCATTTTCAGGTTGTTGCTAAGCCTGTGCGTACATTTTGGGGATTTTCAATCCTTTGAACTTGTGCTGTTGATACACTTGTCTAACCAGTACACATATGTTATATATGTTGACATCTTATATGTTGATGGAAGCAGTTTTACTTTTTAATGTAGCTGCTTTCTTCATAAGGTGCCTTTTAAGCACCAAATGTAAAAAATTTAAAATAGCCCGAGTAGCATCTGTGAGCCAGTGACTATAACTGTTTTATTGTTTTTTGGGGTTAAAAAAAATCAACCTCTACATAAACAAATCCTCAATTTTTTCCCATTTCATGGCATGTACACACCAACACATGTTGCTGCTGCTGCTGCTGTGAGCTACAGTGGCTAACAAAAGCCATTTGCAGCAGAGGCAGGAGTTATGTGTCATTGGATCCCTCTCTAGAGTTGGTCACAGAACAGTCACAAATCAATCAATATAGTGTCTGCAACACATGTAACTACAGGCTGCGCTCCCAGTACAATGAGTGTGGGGGAGGAGAAGCTAACCCAGTGAACTGGGAGCAGTCAGGTGGCTGGGTTATATTAGAGGCTAGTAGAGCAGTAAATCTGCTTTCTCACTTTGACTCCTACTTGGAGGGCTGAGCATGGACAGGCTGCGAAGACACTGAATTTTTATAGGAGTTGTGCATCCGCGTCTGCACACTCGTGTATACAGGCATGCACGTTAGCTGCAACACTGGACACATAAAGTTAATTGAGAAAGCAGATTTTGGTAGAATTTACATTAAAAAAACATCTGTGCGCAGTTGTTTAGTAGATTATGTTTAGCAAAAATTGGGGAAAAAAGTTTGTCAAAGAGCGTGCGTCATTGGCTGAACAACACTCAGTTCAATCAGCAAGCTGCTAAATCGTTATTTGACTTGATCCTGCAGTAATTTTGTGCTTTTTTTTTTTTTGTTGCATTTTGTCAGTAACAGTTTGGTAAGTTAAAATTATGACTCAATTTGACAAACTTATGCTGGGAAAACAAGTGAGTCTGTATTTCGACTATGAAGTAATTGCTTGGGGGTTTGCGAAACACGAAAGACTGAAGTATAATTAATTCCATGTAACTATGTTGAGCTGTTTCCCACTCATAAACTTCACCTTGGATGTGCCTCTCAGATAAATTAATGGCCACCCATCTGTATTCGGCAAGTTATTTGAGCACGATGTGTGTGAGAACGATGAATTTGGATTACTTTGTGGATAATCGCCCCATTCTCTATTTTGAAAATCTGTTAACCAGCTGCCTTGTATTATTCCTGCAGCCTGCCTCGCCAGTCACTTTGCTCTTTTGGTGGTCTTAGATATCATTCAGCTGCTTCTTCAGTGAGAGGCTTATCTTGTGGTCACATCCAATAATAATTCAAATCATCGTGGCAACGTTAGTTTTTGTTCTGCTGTGGAAACACGCTGCACCAGACCGGATGACCACTCAAACCAGATCCTGCTAAAGGAAAACGATAGATAATATAAATTCTGGATGAAGTTGTGGGTGTGAAAAGTCAAACATTACGGGTCAAACTGAATAAAACCTAAAGTTCATTTTGTGAATTTTGGTCATTCTAAGTCTGAAAAAGGAGCATTGTCCATCACAAGAGTGGTTTTGCAATCAGGTTCGCCCGCTCTCCTCTCACATCTGGTTTCAAAACACCAAGATGGTGACTGCTTCAAAATGGGACTTCAGAAACCAATGGGTGACATCACAGTAGCTATGTCCATATTTTTTTTTCACAGTTTTATGATGACAAATGCCTGACCTGCCATTTCATGCCGAACTCACAGAGGCTGCAGAACAAGGACTGCAGGCCAGGACGTTGTAGGTTGGAGTTCAGTATTGACAGACTCATGGGAGAAGCAGCTGATCAAGTTCATTATAATTCATTTAAGAAACTCTGAGAAGTTTGAGAATTGCCAACAGTTTGATCTATTTCATATGTGAGTTTGCTAAAATCAGAACAGTTAGTTCTATTTTCTTGTGCAGCGTCAATGCAATTGAATCTGCATAAGTGAATGAATATATCAGTTACAGATAAATGTTAACACCTCCAGCTTTATCCTCTGCACAAAGAATCGCACTCTCTTAATATATTTGAACCTGCATGTACGTGCACACATGGCCACCTTTAACTGCTCTGTGCATGAGACAGTTTTCACTACCCTGAGTAATGTTTTGTGAGTCCAAATACAATTTCTCTGCAGTAATGTGTTTATCTAGGACAAATATCCTGTGTGTAGACGCACACAGTATTTTGGCCTCAGTTTTCATGCCATGCTATTTAGCAGAGGAGTTTCCCTGTGGTGAAAACATACCTGCATGCTAAATGGGAGACTCGACTTCCTGGATTAGGTCAAGCCCCTGCATGGTGCTGTGTGACAGATGCAAACACAGTCGCACACTCTCCTGTGCTGGGCCAGGCAGTTGTTTGTATTTAAATACGAGCAGAATGAGTAAAGCCATCTGCTGGTTGCCTGTAAATGGTAGATTAGTAAGCGGAGAAAGCCATCCACAGGGGAAAGGGATGTTGTAACTTTTATGCCCGCTCATCAGCTCAGCGCATGCACAGGAGGGGAATGACACGGAAAGGGTACACAGTATGTCATGGCTAATGTCTGTTTGCGATTGCATCTCGCTGTTATCATAGTAGCATCTGCACTGGTTGACACCCACACACGTATACATACTGAGGCTAATGCAAATGTGACCTGTTGAAGAAGAGATGGATATGCTGTTTTCTTTTCATTTCCAGCACATTGGAGTTTGCACCAGGGAGCATACAATAAACTCAGCAGATGTAAAACTCGTATATGTTATCCATCATTATGACTTATCAGGGAAAGGTAAACCTCAGCTATGAGGAAGTCTGATACGATGACTCTAGTTTGCCTTTTTTTTTGTCAGCTCGACACAGTGAAAAGGGACGAATTTCACAGGAAGACTGAGAAGAAACGTTGCTTCCTGTTAATTTCCCTGTTTTCCCATTGTGTTTTGATCATGCTGTCGTAGCAGAGCGGGATTTTACGCAGAATTCCTCGTTGCCTTCTGGGTGTAGCATTCCACTGTAGTGTTTGTTTTGGCAGCGGTCTGGTTTGGCACGTCACTGAAGCACCGGGAGCAGTATCAGCCAACATGGCATCAGAATTTAGACATGTTGCCCCGGTGGTTTGCGGCCAGTGACGCGTTTCAGCCCTTAAAAATGCAGTTTGACATTTTCCAGGCCAGGACCCATAGCTATGAACCAGTAGACCATTAAAGTAAAGTATCTGTGGCTCTCGTATTAAATACCGTGTGTAGCAGCTTCCAGTTGTCTGGCTAAATTAATGAAAGAATCCAAGTGGACTCACCATCCTCCCTCACCTTTTTATTAATCCTTTTATTTCAGCGAGCGCTCGAGATATCTTTTACCTGACGAGAAACTCCGTCTTTAATTAATCATCATCAGATTTTATGTATATACTTCAGTAAGGCTGTAACAAGAACACACACACACTGAAATATTTATTTATGTTTCTGCCTGAGTGTTGGATAATGCGATTTAGTTTTAAGGAATTTAAACAAAGAACACAATTCATTTTCACTCTTTGCTGAGAAAAGTCAAAGTCTGCACGTTTTTGCTTTGCAAAAATCATATTCATTGGGTGTTTAAGCACATTGCATGCTACGTGGCTGCACTGTGTAGGTTCATGGTGGATCTTGGTGCGTTAGATTACAATCCTGGTGCACCTTTTTCCCCCCTTGTTCTTCCAGGTGTTATCAGCTTACTAGTTAAAGTACCCAGCTTGTGGACGAGAGAGAAACTCCAGCTATACAAATACAGCTGGAGGTGAGTCGAGGCCCCAAGGTTTATTTACCCTCATTCACACGCGTTAATTATAGACCACCTGGCTGAAAATTAACCCTCTTATTCCATGTGCTTGTGAATTTGGCGTGTGCTTATCTTGGATTACCTCTGGAAAAAAAAAAATCTGTCGTTGGTTGTTGGCGTGTCCTATAGTTGACCTGACAGGAAGTTGTCTGGTGAGACTGGCGTTTGTCTAATGGGATATGATGATGTTGGCTGAAAGGCTTTATCAATTCAGCCTTCAGGATGTTACTTCAAGTTTTCACCTGCAAATGTTTTAAACCTGTGAAACATTTTTTTGTTTGTTTTTCCAGTTTTACTGCCAAGCTGTGTTTTTTGTGCTCAAAAAAGGACAAAGAGGTGTTAAGTTTGCCCAAGAGCTGATGATTTCAGGCCACTCAGTCACTTCCTCCCACGTGGAGAGTGGAGCAGGAGGACCACTGGCTGGCCCACTCACTCAAAACATTGCAGAGGCTGACCGAAGCCAGAGTCGTGACTGTGATGTGTCTCTGTTGGTGAGAGGGGGGGGGCTTGGGGTTAGGCCAGCTCTAGAGGTGGCATATATACACACACATAATGTTCCCCTGCCTTTGCTGTTTCGTCTTTTGAATTAGGCCCCAGAGACAATTCGGAAAGCTCCAGTAAATTTCCTCTGGGATTGCTCTCCACGTAATTGCAAGTATCTTGTTCTAAGTTCCATGATAGACCTTAGCTTTGGCAGTAACTCAAGGCAGAATTTGGCCTCGGCTGTTGCCACGTCAAATCGAGTCCAATCATAGGGCAAACTGATATCCCATTAGTCTGAACTCACAATATGCCTCGGCTAGCCAGATTGCGGCGAGGTTAGTGTGTCCCATGGCTCCGATTGATTATGTGCCTGTCCAAACACCACCAGAGTGCCATACATTACAGTGACCAATCATTTGTGCATCCTATTCCCTGTTGCACCCAGGTTATAAATATATATATATATATTTTTTCTTTGGTTGTAAACTGGGCCTGCCACTCAGGAGCAGTTCCATTTTTGCTTTATTGATTTGCATGCAGGAAGATCTTTAGCAGACTGCTGCTGATGCACTAGTCAGCTGTCACTGTCGTGCCTGTTCATACATGTGTCTGTGTGTTCTCAGATCGTGTAGTGACGACTCTGAAAAGCGTCAGATGCGAGGATGGAGGAGGAACCTCTCATTCCACTCATTTTTGTGTGTGTCTTGTGCCTGCGTATGTGCGTGTGTGTGTATTAAATTTAGTGAAAACTGAATCATGAAACTGTGGGAGACGTGTTGTTTCAGCTAATCTTCACTCCATGTGAACTCCCGAGCCAAAGATGTGATCTTTTGTTGGTAATTAATACCGTTGTCGCACCCCAGTCCTACACACATATGCTCCCTCGCTGTCATGCTCTTGGCAGCCTATTTATTGCTTTTGTATATCATGCAAGCCTTTCATAGTAGCCTGCCCCCACATAAACTGGTAAGGTTGCAGAGTGACACAGCAGCTAAGTGGTGCACAGTTACTGCTGCGCTGCAGGTTTGGGTATGTCCACATTCATGTCACACAGTCTCAAGAATACTAAGGAGTTCGATGTCTTTGACAGCTTTGCTGCCGAGGCTCGACAGTTTCACAGTTAGCCTTTTTTTCCTGTTTCTTGTAGAAATGTCAGACATACTGTACAAGACCGATTATTTTCTTGTTTTACCTGCTCACTTATTTTTCTGTCTCTGTCTTGTATTCCAGCAGTATATTTCATATTACTGTCTTTTTCCTCTATTTAGCTTCACTTCATCCATTCCTGCTTTCAGCCGTGACTGCAGTGTTTTTTTTCTAGGCCACTGTCTGTATTTCATTCAGCATTTCCTTTCATTCCCTTTTGCGCACTTGCTTGCTCAGGCTGCTGCTCAACTGTGGCAGACCCACGCTGTAACACACACAACGCTCCAGGCCCGTCTCCCTGTATAGAACGTAATCCGATCTCTCGGGAGGAATGTGGTAAGCCTAGGGGACGGCCAAATCGAGGTACAAATCAGCTGGTCATCCAGCAGATTGTGTATCTCCAAGTAATTTTAAGCGACACTTGAGCAGTAATTAGAACTGTGGACTCAATTTAGCATTTAGCCTCCACTGCGCAAAATTCATGGTTATTATTTTATTTCAAACACTCCATGACAGCAGGGATTTAAGACAATAGTTGTAAGCTGAATTAAACATTAGTCGAGTACTTTCTGTTTTGCAGCCAGCAGTTAAGAGGGCCAGAGGCTTCATTTTAGCCCAACAGATGGTGCGCACACAGTACAGAGCTATGCAGTCCCACAGTACTGGGCTGCAACACTGCATGGGATGTCTCTATAAAGCCTGTTTGCTTTTGATGAAAGTAAATATAGTGTGTGTTAGAGCAGCAGATAACGTAAACACCCTGCCCAGGGTATGTGACAGTGCGTTTTGTCCTTGTTTGTCTTTCGAGAAGGAAGTGGTTACCTGAAATTTAACCCCAGTGTTTTTCCTCTTTCTTTATGTAAACATGGACGTTATTCAGCATTTACAGTGCAGCGTGATCCGTTCTGGGGAAACCCAGAAACTGTTTTTAATAATTAGAGGGAAAAAAACTGACCCTCCACCCTCCTGTGTCTGATCTGAAAATGTAAGTGCAATAGAAGAAAGTCAAGACTCCCTTCTGGCACTCAAGCTGTCAAGTGAGCTGAACATACTCTGTGACCTGATCCTCAAGAACACATGAACCTTGGAGCAGCCCTGTTTGTCCCAGAGGGATCAGGGGCA
The DNA here is from genome assembly GCF_013358895.1 of Oreochromis aureus. Classification (NCBI taxonomy): domain Eukaryota; kingdom Metazoa; phylum Chordata; class Actinopteri; order Cichliformes; family Cichlidae; genus Oreochromis; species Oreochromis aureus. The sequence continues at coordinate 15,544,767 of NC_052944.1, read as the reverse complement.
TGACCCAGGCCGCACACTGCCGTTTGATCCACACAACCCAGCAGTGCCCAGAGTCTTATAAAGGCGCTGTCCATTGCTTATGCTCTCATCTTTGATTGGATGCTGGCTGGCGGATGGCTTTTCAATGCGATGCTTTAACTGCCTTTAATCTCACGGCTGCTAGCAAAGCCTGCACAGATGGTGCTTCAGCATAATACTCCTTTAGTGAGTTTTGAAAGTGCTTCCTCTGCAATATGGGGGTCAGGCTGGCAGCAGGGAAGGATGATTTACTTTACAGTCACTTTTAGCCCAGAAGAGTTGCATAATAGCAGCTACTTCAGGAGCTTCGTCAAAGATTCTCCTGATATATAGAGCTCCTCTGGGGTGCTAGCAATGGCGAGACAAGATGCGTGTGCGTGGTTAGTGTGGAGTTATTGCTCTTGCTGACTCAGAATTCCTTTGGTCTTTAGAGAAGTAATTCCTTTGTTGCCCATCCTCTCTCCAAGTCCAGCCACGTGCTGCTTTTGCTTTTCTTTCTTGGCAGTCAGGTACCCCTGCTGGCAGGAGAACCCACCACACCCACACAATTTTGGCCTAGAAACAGCGATAGGCTTGAGAGGTGGGCGTGGGTAAGGGGGAGAAGGAAGCAATGGCAAAGGAAGGGAACTCTTAGGGGCCTTGTTGACTTGGCAAGAGGTGGGAGGAGGTGGCTGGCTGCGCCATCCCATTGCCTCACCACCTGTCCCCTGAAAAACCACGGTCAGTCTGCCAGAAATAAAAACTCTGCCATGGACCTCTTGGATGCAAATACTTGATCCCACAAAAATCCTTGCTATAATATAAGTACTTTATACGTTCAGTATTATTTCTTTGCTATAAATACTTTCAGTACTTAAGTTGAAGCATTTTGTTTGCCATTTCTGACCCATCCTAGTTATTTTGACACGGCATGGAGGAATGCCGTTTCACATATGAGATGTAGCTATTCTTGTGTGGCGGGGAGGGTTTTCCCCAGTCCACACATCATTGTAATAGTTGGCAGTGCGGTATTCATTTTCAGATCAAACAGGTAGCGTCCCCAGCTGAGAAGAGTGGGGGGGTGGGGGTTAATTAATGATGAGGAATGTTATCTACAGCTCAGGCTCTGTTTTATTTGGGTCAGCCTCAGGTCTGGTATGCTCCGTTTACCAAGTGTGGTTGCAAATATAGACTGGCCTCAACCCCTCTGTATGTGTCTAGTAATTGCATTCTAGAAATGCCAACATTGCGGCTGCCAACGAGCCCTCCTTGGGAGGTGCGATCACGCCTGTTGAGGCATATTATCTCTGAGGCAAGCTGTGAATGAGTACAGAAAACACTGAAGTCAGTTGGAGTTTCTGGAACGTAACAGTATTTTGCTATTGATTTGCGCTCCATATTGTTTCACGTTACATAACACCGTATCCAGTTAGATTCTTCACTGTGTCATATGTATAGATTTGCAATTGGATATTTGATGTTGTTGTGCATCTTGGTCCAGAACTTTAACTTTCTCAGGTGATAGATGAAATGTCACACAGTGTTGTATATAAATATGGTCCCAATTTTTCAAGAATTCATGAATGTACTCCATTTCTTTATATATTTAATATTTTTTAGACTTCTCTTTATAAGGTTCATATGTGTTTAGAAATTTTTACAAAGGTCTGGCAAAGCAGCTTCAATAATGATCTCTACAGCTGATATCGACAAGCAGTGAAATAGTGATTTATTTATTTTCTATTTAGAAACTAAGACTGGGTGCAGAGTAATACATCATGTATTATATTAAAAAAGATTATATTAAAATCACTATAGACAACGTTCAGTGTTCAGTATCTTGCTTGCTGTGAGTGTACGTGTGTGTATTGCACGGGTATCCTGAACATCTGTGAAGGCACCATTAATGCTCAATCTTGTGTACAGGTTTTCAGGGAGTGTCTTGCATGTTTCAGCCAAACCACAATTTCCAAGTAGCCATTGTGGTAAGAGTCAAACTCTTACCACAGTGTGGTAAGAGTTTGACTCTTGAAACTCTTGAAAAAACAAACAAACATATAAAACAACTGGAATTACCTGCTATTACATCTGATATATGTAATAATTTGGGGGGGTTATTTTTGTTTTTTCATTGAAGGAGGCCCTTAACTGTTGACAGTGCTATGAATAGAGGGGTAGCAAGCACATCCGTGTCCATACCCATGACTCGTGTTTTTTATGACAACATCTCCAACCCCAGTTCATCTGCACACTGTGAATCTGTATCCTGTCCAGCCACCTGTCTGCTTGTCACTGCGCACTCATAGAACAAGCCACCAACAAGAACCCTTTGTAGAGTGGCTGTTGGCGCACTCGCAGAGCTCTCCAAGGTTAGTGGGGACATATGTTCTCGATAGACCTATGTCGTCAGTCCTTCCCAATACAAGCGCCAGTCGACAGCATGGTGGAGAGTGGCGCAAGACTCACACAAAGGCGGTTCTGTCGATGTACAGGGCCAGATTTTTGTCCAGACCGGAATATAAACATGTCCACCTAATCCCTTCTCAGCTGCCTGACCTTTGCCTTTACCACCTGAAGAAAAGGTTGAACTTGTAGTTTGTCATTATGTCAAAGAATAGACATGAAAGACCTTGAGGGTAATCACATTTCATTAGATGAAGTTGTGTTGAGGTGCCTTTGTTTTTTTTTGTTTTTTGTTTTTTTATGGAGGCAGCCTGGATTTAGCTTTAGGTGTTTTGTAGATTAAAGCATGTGAACATATCTAGTAGCTTTCTCTTATTGCCTGTAGGTGAATAATTAAGCCCATTAAATATTAAACGTAGCAGGAAAAATTAAAGGCGTTGGCTGCCTCTGAAGTGCTCAAGAGCAGAAGAGTACCTTGCATGCACTGTCAAGGCCCTAAAAACATAAGAGAACCAATTAGCATGTTGCATTCAATTTGTTTCCTTTTTTTTTTTTTTTTTTTTTTTTTTTTTTTCAAGCTGGTGAATAGATGGTGCCACACAGCATTACTTATCTATCTGGCTGTGCCACAGGTTGCATTTGGAACTTGCATAGAGCAAAGCATGCACCCATAGCACCCTCTCTTCCAGATCCTTTCAGCCTCCTCCATTGTTCCGTCTCTGCTATGCTCCAAAGCTGATTACAGCGCCTTCTCTAATGAAAGCTAATCCTGTGTCACGGCATTGTGTAGGAGGAGGAGGGGGGCAGGCCTGAGCCAGCAAAGCTAGCAGGGAATGTCTTCTTCAGGGCCTGTCAGAGTGGCTTTCAGAGGAAATGCCAGAAAGTGTTAACGTCTCCACAAACCTGCAAATCCGAGTTTTACATGGAGTGTTTTTTTTCCTCTGCGCTGACCCATTGTCCCTTACTGACTTCTACACAACAGCAGCAATTTCTAAAATCCTCTATTAATTCCCCCTATGCTCACATTAGTTGTTCAAAATATTTATAGGAAAAATATAGGTACACTTTAAAGTGTTATATACAGAGATTTTTATCCTTATGCCATTTCCCTTCCCAAGTAAAGCTTCTATAAAACCTATAAACTACTTATCATGGGAGGTAGCACAAGTCCAGGGATGTACAAGTGAAATCAGTGTGAATCATATCAAAGTTGGGATTGAGGTCTGAATGAATCTGCATTCAGTCAAAACAAGACGTTGCTCATTTTATTTCTTAACAGGATGTGTTTACATAATCCCAGCTAATCTTCTTACATACACCCACACAACAAACAATGATCTTGTTAAATGACTTTGTTTTAATCGATTTCAAAGGGGGAAGAGCTGTAGCTCCTTTGAGTTTGACTTTTATCTACTGAGCACAGCACCAAAGTGCTCTCCTGGAATAAAAGCACAACACAATCTCATATTTATGTGCTATAGGCTGTTATAATGTTACATTATGCAGGATTGTAGTAGCACAGCTTATTGACATGACTTAAAATGTTAAGCTACCTATGGCATACTGAGATGTGCCATGTTTAACGGTATATGGGTTTCTTAGGTTGAGTTTTATTTACCTTCGTGTTAGATTAGTGACGCTGTGAGTCCATGCGTGCAGTGGGTTGCTGGCTTGATGTTGAGCCCCATCTCAGCACAGAAAGGCACATTGTGTTATTAAAATAAAGCACAACTGTGCTCTCCTGCTGTCAGCAAGTTTATGCTTACTGTGAGACAAAAAATAATGAGCAGCAGTTTGAAATTTTTCAAATTTGAGTACATTTGTCTCAGTAGATTTCTTATCAAATTTAAAAAGAGGTCATTGCTGTGATTAGTTGTGATTGCAAAAAGTAGTAGGATTTACCTGCTAATACACACATGAATGTAATTATATACACCATACAATTTAAAAGAAAATGTGAAAGTTTGAACAGAAACGAGGAGTTTAGAATCAAAAATAAATAACTTAAGTACATCACTCAAAAAAATGAGTTGGAAAATGTAAAAATTAGACGTTTATGCAGATCCTGCTCTAGCTTTATGTGCATAATAATCTGATACAAAAATAAAATCCATTTTTCTTTTACTTTTGAGTGGAACCTATGATTATGTAGATCCCAAGGGAAGTTAGGCCAAGGACAAAATAAAAAATACATTTCTAAATTTATTGTCCAATATAATACTTTTAGCAAAAACCATGATGTTCAGATTCCCTGAAAGAAGCGTGAAAAGCGTTTTACCTTACACCTGGGCCCTTGGTTTAATGGTAGCTCTTTCACTGTGTGACTGTATAGCTTTTCTAGACGTTGAACTGTTTTATCAGGGTGCGGCTCATAATTTACTGTAGGTAATAAATTGTGTAAATACACAGGGACCTCCCATTATTGGACTGTGACTTGGTGAATATATTTTTTTAAAGATTGCCAAATGCTCTCTTTTTCATTTTTTTTCATCCATGATGCATTGTTATTTCATTGACTTATCTTTCACTCTCCCTGACTCATGCCCTTCCCCGAGTCCAGCTCCAAATAACTGAAGTCATTTGCCAGCAATGATCTAGATCCCTGGTGGCCTCTGACTGTGTCATTGATCCACTGCTCCACTGACGGCTTACCACACACCCAACCACCACCAAAAAACGCTGCAGTAGGAGATCCCTCAAAGTGCCCGTTGACCCCCATCCCCCACCCCATCGCAGTATCTACTGCCTGCTCCCTTCTATCCATCCTTACATGCATATATATATACATCCACCCCTACATTCACCCACGTCAGCCTCCCACGCTTCAGCCCTTACCTCACTAATTAATCAGAGACTTAGGCTGACTAAGTGCTGTCTGAGCACCGGTGCATTTTGATCACCTACTTTTGCAAATGTTTTCTGCATTTCTCATCTAAAACCTGTTGAGGCGACAGCAGGACCAACGTTCACTTGTCACTCATGCGGACTTCGCTGTTGCCCAGGTCTCTAAAACACTGCTGAGGGCTATTTTCTGTCAGAGCTGGATGGTCTTTGATAACCCTGTCAGCCATGGCAGGACGGATGCAGGTATGGGGTGTGTGCCCGGCTTGTTTAGTACACAACCTGTCTGTCTTAATAATGAGCATACCTCGATAACTGTCGCTGATGAGACCTCCTGTGCAGATGGACAAACATGCATTGAACGGCCGTCAGATCCACTGTCGCGCTCCTGTTTGTGTTCACCGCATTTTTCTAGCATGTCATTTTTAAGCATGAATATATATATAATTTTCAGAGCTTTATCGACTCTGTGCAGAACGTAACATGCTGCCAGCAATTCATTTTTAAGCCAATATTTTGATGGATGAAAGATTAATACAGAGACTCTACAGCACTGTTTCCCTGGCAACCCCTTTACTCACTTTTATCTAATATCTCTCCTGTTTGTCGATGCGATTTAAAAGCTTATTTCTCTGCAGCAGATGATGATGGTCAGCAGCACTTTAAAGTACAGTAATGGCACCCTGGAAGCAATAAAGCAGAAAGTTGGGGTCTTTGCAGCTATGGTTAGTTATGACTGACTGAAGGAAAGAAAAGTAGATCTGGTGGGATAATCTCGTTGATTTAAAAACTTGTTATGCAAAGATAAAATAGAGCCAAAACATGAAATGTCTGTATGTCTGCGTTCAGACTCGATTCAAACAAAGAGCTCGATTTAGATTGCTGCTTATCAGCCCCAGTTTATTTTTAAATTTATCAAACTGTGGCTTCTGTGCACCACTTAGCCACGGATGACCAGCGAAAAGTGCAAGGAAATCTCAAAGAAAAGAGCCCGTGTAGCTTCTGAGAGGGCGTTCAGCAAATATTAACGCATGAAATTAATGTTAATTTAAATGGAGTAAGATCAGTAGCTCCAGGACCTGTTTGTAATGAGGCACAGTTTGAGTGCTTTTCCTCCCTGACTGGACTCTATACACAGTTATGTGTAATTTCTCCTAATTCTGCTGACCTGCTGTTAATTTAAATGAATGAATTGAGGGAAGCAAAGACACCATTTTGCTAATGTTCGGAAATGTGTTATTAATTGCAGGGGACACATTAAGCAGTACGGGAGTCCAAATTATTAATTTAAGGGAGCCATTGCTCATTTGTTAACATTAGAAATGTTATCTTTAATACCTGCTGGGCGATCTCCATGGGATGAGATGCCAGCCCCCTGAGTTTTTGTTGACTGTTCTGCTTGCCCCACCCACCTCTTGTTGTTGCATGGGTCTGTATAGTATTTTATCTGATGCAGCTTCTCTTTCTCGTACTCTCCCTCTCTGGGAAAGTGAGTGCTATTGGCCCTGCTCTCCTTCCTGCCTCAGCCAACCAAAAGTAACGCCTACACCTCCATAATGGCACAAAGATATAATCAGCAGACTCGTATCATTGAACTTCAAAGCTATGCTGTGCTAAATGTTGTGTTTCGCCTGGGTTCATAGGTATACGTAGTAAAGAGGTTCACACCACTTTCCACCACCGTTAGCCCTGAAGCCCACGGGCCTTCTAAAGTCCTCACTGAACAGAGTTCTAACATTACATGATCTTTATAAATCTTAATATGATGGTTATATAATATAGTGGTAGTAGATGAAGTCGACCGACGTATAAATATCGGGCTTGTGGATTTAGTTGTTGCAGTTTTCAGTATAAGCAGCTGATAAACGACCAGGTTTTGGTAAGAAAAGAAAAATTGCAGTCTAGAAATTTCTCATTTCTCACCCACATAGCAGCAGATTCCATTGAGGAATTTTTAAAGGGCTACCTAGATCAGCCAAGTGTCATTATGTCCTTATATTTCTTGCCAGTAGCTGATTTAATATTCTTTTTGAAATCCTTTTTGTAATGAAAAAAATATACTCCATTATTACTGTGGACTGACATTTGGGTCATTCTGCAGCTAAAATCTATGTTGTGTTAGCTTAATAAAAGATATCGAATCTTAGGAGTGCAGACTTATGAATTATTGATTTACTGTGTCTTAGGCTTTACAGGTGGGTTACAGAGACACAGAGCTGTTAAATACAGCAGTCTCATCCGTGACTTGCAGACATCACACTGCACCCTTTGCGTGCGAAAGATGGGTTATTGTAGATCATTTCTCACCTTGTGAAAGTAATTTGTGGTGTGGTTGAAGTGCTGCAGTTCTTTGTTGTTAGTAAATCAGGGTCTCAATCTTTGTGCAGTATGCATGTCAGTTAACCAGCTTCCGAATGGGCCGAACCGTGTAAAACCGGAGCAATGAAACAGCTTCTAAATGACGTGAAGTTGAGGTGTTTTCTGCTGTACAGTATGTCCTTTGTTTCCTACCGCCTACAGAAGCTCATGCATTCTGTTCATCCTGGACTCCTACCCCACTCTAATTCAGTGTTGTTACGTAATTTAATTAACAAACCCTGACTATCAGTGGAGAGTGAGTTGCACACTCTCTGTGCCCCTTCAACACTTGGCAGTCGTCCTCTATGCATACAAGACGCGCAGTGGGTCCTTCATCACTAACAGGCTTCCAACTGGGGGATAGTAACAAACCAAAAAATCTGCACTGTCGATCGCAGGTTAATCTCATATGCAGATATTGCAACTGCAGTGTAGCATTTTTTTTTCAAAGCGTGATCTCACGTTGTGCAGCTGGATGCATTTCTGTTTCGTTTTTCCTTTTTAAACATACTGCATGCTACTTTGGTTTTGTGTCTTACCTGCTGCTGGTATTTATGTACCATTTGATCAGATAGTGAGTTTCCACTTGATGCATTACACCGAGATCTTGCTCGCGCTGGCAGCCATTTACCTTGCCTCAGGATAAAGAGCACTGTACCGTCATTCAAAAAGGCAAATGGATCTGGCGAGTAGTCAGTACCGCTTTGTGCGGGTAAGGAAGCAAAGTTATAGATCGGTATCGCGCTTTAGATCAGACACCGCACCGCCTTTTGCATAATAACGTCTGGCTGTGCATTCAAATGAACTCTGTTATTCTATACTTTGTATGAACTGACCTTTTGTTGCACTCACAAACAGTTTCCTGAATCTTTGTTCTGACTCGGCTCTCTCTTGTCATGCTGAGATTTCCACTGAGTCCTAAGGGAGGGGAAAATGCTGGTGCTGTGGCTTGTCTGGTGGAAGGGGCCCGGATGGTTTGATGTGGGAAATGACAACCCAAGTCTCGCCCACACTCGGGGAGGGCCGTTGCTGCATCATGCCATGTCAGCTGTTTCTGTGGGGGTCAGTTTGGCATCTGCTGGTAAGATGCTGTGTTATGCCAAAGTGGTTGTGGACGTGGAATTGGAAGAATTTCTCACAGGTCGCTGGGATTCTCTGCATTCAGTCTGCTGTGTTTTTATGGTTTTAATGGATTTTTTGCTTTTAGAAATGGCTGATCGTTGGCCTCCATCCCAGTCCAGCTCAGACTGTGCCAGCTTTATATGTTTTTGTCCAACAGAGGTAGTAGGTAATGGCTTATGCTGCATGATTTTCTGCATCAGCTAAAATTAAGCCATTTTCTCATGTGCACTGTGTGAAAGTGGCCTTTTCCTCAGAGCGTCGTGTGTGCTGCCTCCTGCTTGCTCTGTCCTCCCCTCACCTAACACACCAACCCAGTAGCATGTTAATACATGTGAGGAAAAAAAGTTCTTTAAAATAGTTCAGTTTGTGTTTGAAAATGACTTTAGTTTATGTTTTATTTATCGTTCAGTTGGTGTCTCTAAGTGGCACAAGTTGGATATCAAATGACTGCATTGTGTGAGCAGCCTCGGCAGTTTTCTGATTTGCAGAAATTGCTCTGAAAAAAGACCGAACGTGATCGTCGTTGCGTCTGTTTGCAGTCTAAGGTTTCGCACACACCTTTCACAAAGCTGCCGGGGCCGAAAGGAAATTGATGCGCACCAATTGTAGCGACCTGAGCTGCCGGATCAGGCCAGACTAACGGTTGCACTCCATGTCCTTCATTAAACGGAGTCAGGGGTTGGTGAGCTCTGCAACAGTCCGTCTCTCTTTCTCCAATTAAGCTGATCTGTCCAACACCGTATGACTGCGCACCTCCCGCTGTCTCATTCCTCCAAAAGATTGCCTTAGCGGTGAACTACACCAAGCTCACAATTTCCAGCTGCCTATCTTCCCACTGCTTCTCAGCAGTTTATGCTGCACTGCACCCCGTGGTGCCGATTCTCTCAAAATTCACACCTGCATGTCTGCTATGCGGTGTGTAGTTATTTCATGATTGCTGCATGCACGAAGGTGGCTGCGGGGGTCGACGATCTAAAGCTGGATGACTTTAAAACCTGAAGTACATCAAATCATTTACCGTTTGTGTGAACCTGACTGTAGTTTTAAATTTATTTTATACACACTTCAGTCATTTAGAGGTCTATTAGGCTTACAATGAAATGCCTGATGAACGGCTAGCTTGGAAACTGTAATACTAATCTGAGACAAATTACCACGGAAAGTGAAGTCGGAGTCCAGATTTCTTTTTGCGTTTTATTTTTTTTTAATTAAAAAAAAAAAATCCTCTCTGACCCTCTCTCGCTCTCTCATCCTTTCTTTCTCATGCCAGATTTGAGGCTGCAGAGCAATTTCCCCGTTACATAACAGAAGAGAACAGAGAAATGTTAAAATTAATGAAGGCAAAAGTGAATGGCTAATGGAGACCATTTCTGACTCATACTTGGGTTTCAGGCACATCGCCGCAGGTCAGTTTATGCTCTCACGGTTATAAAGCATTGTAAGAAAAGATGAATAGATGCACAAGATTATTTGCAACAATCAACAGCTGCTGTCTGGGGAAAGCCCCGATACCGCTGATAAAGGCTGGGTTTGGGAGGAAAAGGATCAGAGAGATTTTTGCCGTGTGATTCTTTATAATAATGATTATATAATACAATATCTGACACCATCATTTATTCTTGTTTCTTTTTTATGAAAGGAGTATATTTATGTCTTTATTGAGTTGTTATCCATGTTTTTTTTTTGTTTGTTTTTTTTTTAAGACAAATTCATTTTTTGTAATACAGTGCTGTGCAAAAGTCTTGAGACCCTCCTCATTTCTGTGTTTAGGTTCCAAGGACTTAATGCTTTTACACACCGGATGCGTTAAAAAATATTTTTTGTCACCTATTCATAATGTAGCCGTTCAGTTTTGCTGGAGGAATTTCAGATTGTTTTTATTTTTAAATTTTTTTGATTAATTTTTGAATCAGCTCGATATTCCCGAATAAATAGATCTGACCAATCAGACCGTTGCGTTTGGCAAAAAGTGTGCTCATACTAAAAAATGCACACCGCTACTGAATATATAAAGATTTGGAAATGGTAAAATAAAACTGTTTTACTTCACACACAAGTGGAATTTCAAATCACATCATTTGTTCCAGTTTCTTTAGCTGAATCTACAGATAACAATTTGGTTGCCATAAAATGTTGGGAATCCCAAAAACGTGGGATGTCTCATTTCATGTTATTGAAAAAACTTGAGGATACTGGACAAGAAGTAGTGCTGGGCTGTTTTAAAAACGAAAGATGTGCATCAGATGAACAGTATCTGAAAATCATGTCCTAAAGAAATGGGAGTAACACATTCTTCTTAAGAGTGTGGAACTGATCATTACAACGTGCCATGTAGTGTTTTGGCAGATGTGGGTGTTACTCTTGTTAATAAGGGAGCTGTTAGAAATTCCACAAGGGGAAAGTTCACAGTGTTTCCATTGTCATGACTGTAGGAAATGGAAGGGTGATGTGTTAAGAGACTGCTAGCATGCCAGCACCTGCAGCTTTCACACAGCGTATTTTTATTCCGGAATAATGTCTTTGGTGTTTGGATTTTAGAGTGCGTCATGTTCTGTCACTTCGGTGGGAAGTGGGATCACTCACGACATTCACAGTGGTTACACTGTTTGGGGACTATCAGTCCCAAAAATGTCTGTAAAGTCAACTCACCAGTTGCCATTGTTACTGCATCAGTTACTGGTTATTTTGGGGGTTTGGGGTTCTACTTCTTTCACTGACTGACTTACTATTAATTATTATCTACAGGAACCAAATAACTATTGCAGCTGGTAGGTACAGGGTTTTCTCATGTAGTTTTCTCATAAGCTCAATAGGTTTACCGTCAGGTATGTTGTTACACAGATTTCGTACGTCACTCTGCACATGAATGATTTATGGCTTTGTCCTGCCACTAACTGTCATTCCTCATAATCAGAGTGTTTTTCTTTTTTCCTGCACAAATGAAAAAAGAAAAATGGCTTGGTTTCTTCTTATGCAGTTCAAATTCAACAGCAGCGCAGTTGTGGCAAACAGCCTGGGGAGTTTACCTGCATTGCCTAATTGGCTAACAGCGTGGGATTAGGGAAATAATTTAAGCACCTTACCCTCTACTCCCATTTGACAGTTGGATTGCGTTTAGCCAATTAAAGCAACTAATCCTTATAGTCTCCGGTTCATTCCCCGAAAGTATCCCTCCATTGGTCATTCTTTTGTCTTTTCCTGGATTTAATTTACAGAGTTTGCATAAGAACTTGTCACATTTGGCAGCTATAAGTAAAAGGTTTTTCTGTATTTACCTGAAATCTGAAGTGCACCTGTGTACGAACTTTGACATCCGAAAGAATTTCGGTGTGTGATATGTAAATTTTGTAGCACTTTTCAAATAAAAAAACTCTTTTTCGTGCTGCTTTTCAATCATTATCTGTGAGCTAATCATGTCGCAGATTCGTGGCCTAGCTGTCATTTTTAAAAGCTTGCTGCTCAGTTTAAAAATGCCCCCAATTAAGTTCAGAACACTTGACATGAATGTAAACACTCAATGTGTTCAACAACTCAGGGGGCTGTGCTTTCTGCTCGTTTGCCACCATGGAGTCAAAAAGTCCCAAAGGCTAGAGTTGCGTAGCAGGTGCTCACAGGAGGGCAACCTGGGGCTCTGGTAAATCCGTCTCAGATGGGGGAATCTCTAAATGCCCCTGACACCTGAGCAAAGACATCGTATTGTATTATTAAAGATTTATTTCAAGCATCATAACTATTTATTTGGCTTAAAGTGAGTTTGTGGTATCTGCCTCCTTCAAACATTTTGGTTTTACGTGTTTGAATTTACAAAGGAAACTGAATGAGTTGCATTAAAATGTTTGATGTTGGAAAACTTGTGTTATGTCACACAGATTCTCAAAATAGCATTTATGGGAAAAATAATTGCCAGGTAGGTAGAACAAGGCTTATTTCCGTGTAGCTTGCCAGCATCATAATTATGACTTTCAGATATCAGAAACAGCTTTCAGCTTCACTTCTTTTCTTTTTTTTTTTGGCTTTTATAGCTCGTGTTTCTAAAAGCAAGTTGGGACGCCTTTAAAAAGTGAATAAAAATGGAACGCATTGAAATGAGTACAAAGACGGCACATCGAATGCTGTCCTATCATTACGGGATCCTTTTTTATAAGGAAGGACGTGGACGTGTTTACCGCCGCGGTGCATGACCTCATCCTATAGCAGCCCTCTTAAGTGTTAACTCAAAATAAACATTTGTGTAAAACTGAAAGCAAAACGTTTCCCAATCTTTCATGTCAGATTTAATCTTCAATAGGTCCGACCTCCTTCGCTGTATTTTCCTGTCATCATACTTTCCAATGCTGGCAGGTCTGTACTGCAAACATGCCAGTTTAGATGGAGCCATGCTGGCATTAAACATGCTGGATGTGCTTTGGTGTTGTCTTGCTGAAATAGGGAAGACCTTCCTTTGTCTGGATAACAGCATATGTTGCCGAAAACCTGTATTTATTGTTAAACATCGATGATGCCATCACAGATGTGCAAGATATCCATGCTTTGTGAACTAATTCGCCCCCATGCGGTCACAAATGCTGGCTTTTGAATTGTGAAGATGAACTGTCCACGATTGTTGATTTTTTTTCTTTACTTTTGTCTCGTCCTTTGCAACTACCCTCAGAAAACCCCAGAAACTATTCCAATGGTCGTCAAACCGTGTCTTTATTGATCGATACCCAGGTGTCAAAAGTTGTCAATTAGGGCTCCAGGAGAAATCGTCAGATGTTATGAAGGGAACGAGTTAAATGCGTGTATAGTTTTAACATGTATATGTGGATGCGACAAGACCAGAGGACTGAAAATTACAGCCATTTAGTTTTTTAGATATCTAAACATTAAAACCTTCTCTGAATCTTTTCAATTAGAAACAATACTCTTACATTCACCCTCTCACAGGGTTATGCACCTCCGAATTTACTACTATTTTTAAAGTGGCGTTGGGAGAGAAGTCTAAGTTATCAGAAATTGTACATCCTGTCTCTTTCACCCTGCTGATTTTACATTTTTACACACATAGCAGTGCTGAAAATACCCAGGGTGCAACTGTGCAAGTCCAGTAAATTTGTAATTTCCACATAGACCCATTAGAAACTGGAGCTGAGATCCCAAATGTCATCTGTTGCTAAAGCTCACTGTGACACAGATAAAGTGCTGGCCTGATTACTGCTGATGTCACCTTCAGGAAGGATGGATGCTGGGATACACGTACACACCACACATGTACACAACAAACACAGACACTAGCTCAGCAGTATTTTCTTCTGGTTTTGTGGATTAGTCACCTGTAAGTTGTGTGAAGTGTGAAGTCTGACTAAGAGCATGATGTATATTTTAAACTGTTGAGCAAAAAAAAAAAAAAAAGGGAGAAAAAAACATCATTTTGTACCTTTTATTGTAAGTAATATGTTTAGCTTTCATTTAATAAAAGCATTGGGCTACTAAAATCGCAATAATATGAAGTCCAGTTTGAAGAGCGTTTTTAATAGAAGAAGACTAGACCTAGACTGCAAATCCCTGTTTTGAATTAAAATGCGTGCAAATAGCATTGCAGCTTGCGAATGCATCAGTAGGATTCCAAATTACTGGGGAACATTGAATTACACTGAAAAGCTATCCCTCATAAGCCACTAATTATGGAAATTGACAGTTACAGAGATTTGTTGAGGATTTGGATATTGTCTGATTTCCACAGTGCCTGCAAGACTCTGAGGAATAAACCCAATTTTACTCTTAAAAAAAGAAATAACTGTAGCTGACAAATAAGTAAATGCTTGTCAGGCTGAAGATGATATCTCTGTTGTTTCAATCGAACACAATAAAAGGGAGCACACTGAAGTATGGAGCTGGTTACACATCAAACCCTGCATATACTGGTGTTTTTGTCCTCGCAGCGCAAGCTTTTAATGTTAATAAAATAAAGATGTCTCGGTTCTCTGCCTCATTTTTAATATACAGTCTCTTTTCTCGTGAATATTGCCAAGTAAACTAGAAAATGTGTGGGTCTGTAATAAATATTGAAAATTGAATGACTCACAGATCATAGCAGCAATCAGGTAAATTGTCTCAGAGGGTGGGCTGGAAGCATGGGTGTGAGCGCTAACTCCCTCTCCTGCAGGGAGCCGATCCCCTGGAAGGTACAAAGTACCTTCTAATCAAACAGCTTAAATGCAGTTTTCTCAGTGATGTGGAAATAACTGTGTATTGCTGTAAGCCTTTTGTCAATGAAAAGTGTATTAAAGGACTGTAAACATGGTATGAAAGTACATCAGTTCTAATGATTTTCTTCAATTTTTTTTTAAACCCTTGCAGCTGTCCCCTTCCCCCCCAGTCACCGGCTGACAGCTAAAGAGGTGTTTGACAGCGATGGGAAGCCCAAAGTGGACGTGCTGAAAGCTCACCTAACCAAGGAGGGCCGTGTGGATGAGGCGGTGGCGCTCAGGCTCATAGGAGAGGGCGCCGCAATCTTGCGTTCAGAGAAGAACCTGCTGGACATTGAGGCTCCTGTGACAGGTCAGGGTTCAAATACTGCATGTGTTACTGCAAACCAGTAATCGACCAATAAAAAGTTAATAATTTTGATCGGATGATCTGTTTCACTCCAGAAATAGTAGTCAGAGTAATTATACAGTAGTCAGCTGATGCATCTAAGATTGTATGCAGTCACCGCAACTAGCCAGTGCTGCAGCCCTACAACTTTACTGGACACCAGTGTGTGTGTCACTCATTTGTTCTCTACTGGTGCAAATGTGACAGGAAGTTGTAACCAAGTACAGTGAAAAGTAAGACATGACTATCACATAAATAATGCAAAACCACATTGTGCATGTGAAAGTTAACCTGTGGGCAAGGTAGGTTGTGCCAGCACTGAGATGGGTGTGTGCAACACACATTTCAACATCTTTTGAAACACAGTAAATTTACTGAAGATGATCACCAGTTTGTTTTTTTGGGGTTTTTTTCAGACAATAATGGAAGATTTGTTGAGCTATTTTTTTTTTGTCTGCTAAACTTTCAGGATTTATATTCATAGTCTAATGTAAAGACGTCACTGTGCACTTACAGAAATTTAAAAGGGAATCATTGATTAATTGATGATCAAAAATGATGCAACATCAGGGAAACACTTAGCTGCTCACTCACAAACTATAGTCTTTCCAAGAGGGGACACTCGGGTGGACACCACTCAAATACTCTTTATTCCACAAAATCCTACATATCATGACCTACATTCATTTTTCTCTTGTCTTATTTAGGCTCCATATATCTAAAATGCAAACCTTAGAACCGCCCCACAGCTATAAGAAGAAACAGACTCAGTCATCATCATTTACCTTAACAAACAACGGATGATGATTCACTTACAGACACTTCCCAGCATGTTTCGCACTGTGTATTCCAAGTATTCCACCTTCCCAAACAAACGGTAGCTCACAGTAACCTACAATAACTGTTTGTTTTATTTATTTGCAGGTATAAACAATATACAGATACAAGTTTTTAAAAACACGCCGACACAATGGAAGAGAGAGCTGAATGTTTACAGCAGTATAAAACTTAATTTTCCTAATTAACTGAGTCACTGTTTTACCAAGCCACACGTGGGCCATGTCGATAACCAGAGCAGTGTATTTTTAAGAAACACTGCTTCAGTTCATCCAATTTGGCAAAGCTAACGAGCAGTGTTGCATTCAGTTACTAGGCTGAGTCTCAAAGCAATGCAGAGGGACATTATTGAAAACATCTGCTAACCTTGGAGAGAGGTAGTATGACACATCGATCGTTGTTGTTTTAAAATGACTTATTAGTCATTGTAGTTTTGAAAAAATGTAGAAAAACGTCATTTTCATTTCATTTGCTTGCTTTAGCTAACAGTTTACAGTTTTTACATTCAAAGCAGCTAGTAACTGAAGCTTAGCTCATTCAGCCCCGTCACACGCTGCTGCGGGAGGTTCGCTGATGCATATGCACAAATCCAGCGCGTCCATTGTCGTCTTTTCTTCCTGGTCAAGTGCCCTGTTCCTCCATTAGACTTTCTGATGAGGCTTCTTTGATGTCGTAATCAGAGGCAGAGACACACTCAGAGGATCTATGGCAACCAAACATTTCCTAATGTGAGATCATTCCCACAATATCATCCAGAGAGGCCTGCGTTCATATTTAGCAGGCATGGCACTTACTTAAATTCATCAATGCAAATACCCCCTTTTTTTAAAAAGCTGTTCATTGTTTTGTCTTAATGGATGTAGACCGTTATGATAACCCTTGCTGTTTGAGAGAGTTGAGGTAAGCAAAAAGATGCAAACAGACTGCATGTTTTCCACGTCTGTCTTTGTGTTTGCAGGCACCTGAGAGCTGTAAGGTTAACGGATGTGTTTTTGAACACAGCTAGATTCCTCCAGTTTGAGCTAAACTAACTAAATAAGTGCATATTCGTACTAAAGCCGTGGGCTGTTTGTGAAAATTAATCACGTTCACTCTCTGGGCGTCTTAATAGGGGTTAGAGGGTTAGGGGTTAACCCTAACCCATTTTAAATCTGACACTCCAGGTGTTTAAAAACAAAAAACAAAATGTGGTTCTGGGTGTGAGACAAATTAGATAACTAGCACGAATAAACCTTATTGGATTTTCTGGCTTTATCTGATCACAGTGTGGATTCCTGTGTGTAAACATGCTCCAGTGGTGACCTTCCCCAGTCAGGTCGCCTTTTTAAAATCTGGTACAAGTTAACATGTTTTGGTTCCAGATTTTACAGCAGTTCAAATAAGGGATTAGCCAGCAAAGCCTCCTCTCTTTGTTGTGTTACATGGAAACAGTGGACAGCTTCTCCTCTATGCGCGAGCCACAGATCCCGAGGAGCGGTGCGCGTTTGGTGCACTTGTGTACACGAGTGCAGCGATGAACCAGTTCTTTCCCTCCCACTCAACACCCCTGCCTCAACCCCTCTCCCACTCAGTAGGCTTGGACAAGGATTTCTCTGTTGCGCGTGCTCATGCGCCTGCTGTGTTTCCCTCTCCGCGCGTGCTCCTGTTTGCTATAAGCATTTCTTTGTTTTTGCTCCCATTCCCTCTCTGCCTGCCATGTTTTGACTGTCTGTGTCACGGTCAGGAGCTGTTTCTCTCTGCCTCTCTCCGCGTTAGCAGGCCTCCAATTCCAACATGACACATGGTCAGTAAATTAGTATGTAAATATTTATCATGGATGCAAAGCACCACGACATGTCAGCTACCTCTCTCTCTCTCTCTCTCTCTCGTAGTCACTTCCTTGTTGGGCCAGATGACAGGTGGGGTTTTTCATGAAAGGGAGGGGGGTGTGTGTGTGTGTGTGTGTGATGAACGGTGCTGGCTTAGTGTACTGAGTACAAGCTGCTCTCATGGCCTTCACACAAGTCACCCATCAATAGAGCTCCTACAGCCACATCACCAGGCAACAGCCAGCTTTTAAACTATTCATACACATTTGCAGTGTGTGAGCTCCACTTTGCGCAGGGGCT
Organism: Oreochromis aureus; assembly: GCF_013358895.1. Taxonomy (NCBI): domain Eukaryota; kingdom Metazoa; phylum Chordata; class Actinopteri; order Cichliformes; family Cichlidae; genus Oreochromis; species Oreochromis aureus. Next base: position 15,526,525 of record NC_052944.1, on the reverse strand, counting down.
CTGTCATGGTTTCCTTGAACAAATCATCTTTTTTTTTTCTTTCTTTTTGTTGTGTGTTGATGTAACACTACATAGCTGAGTATAAAATGCTCTAAGTTTCCCTGCATCTTCCTTTAGATGTTCGTATCTGATAAGATTAGAAATAAATTCGAGAAATCTGCAAAGCATTGTTGGTAAGGAAATATTAAGACCTTGGTTGTGGAATTTCCTGTATAGAGCTTAAAAAGCCTCCTCCTAGACCCTGATGAGAGTGGCAGTTTTATGCGCATAATGTGAAGTGTTTGCTCTGTGCAGCATTACAAGGTTGTTGAATATTTCCAATAGGTTCTTATGCAATAGTCTTATAATGAGAAATGCACTTGTATGGACATTAGAGCAAGATGGATAGCATGTATGGTATTTGTACATATGGGCCCTGCTTGATTTTGTAAAACGTAACAGCAAATGTAAACAAAAAAAAAAATTAGAAGATATTTTTTCGTAGATTAGCAATCCTATAAGTTTACTGCAAGCCAAGCTGTGCAGTGTTTTCCAGAGAGCTGCATAGTATTTGTGACAGTAGTAGGTATTGGGTGCACTCCAATCGTTTTAAATTGAAAAGAAAACGTATTGTGTAGTCAGTATAAGCAAGACAGAATACATGTGTTTGAATGAGAGGGAGACAGGTGGCAAGGTGAAGTTGCAAGCTATCCAAAGTAGCAAACAGTGCACAAGAGAGGTGACGAGAGTGCAGGCAGGGTGGAGCGGGTGGAGATGAGTGTCGGGGTAGTGAGACCTGCTATGATGTACGGTTAGGAGATTGTGGCACTGACAAAAAGACGGGAGACTAAGCATTTGCATATGTTTATTGCAAATGGGACAGCTTAGGTTCAGCGGTTTGGAGACAGAGTTAAAGAGCTATGGCTGAGGTAGTTATGTACCCCCATGGATATACTGGACTTTGGTAAGATTGCAACCTCTAAATGGAGCAGGAAAGCGGAAGTTCCTCATCCAGTGAAGCCTTGAACTGCAATTGGCCACAATAGTCCCTGCTTTGCTGTGCAGCTTTGGATCTTGGCGTAAAACGGGGATTACTGTGGCCGACTCCAGTTTAGGATAGTACAGTTGGCATGATCTGTCTGATCATGGGAGACCTGAGACAGCTTAATGACATTAAGGGCTGCCTCAATAGCAGCTTAAACAGGCCGCCAGTAGGAAATGCAGTAAGGAAAAGAACTAGTTAATTAGCAGTGACTGAGCTTCCACTAATTAATCCACTGAATTGAAGACGTAAATTACAAAGTATATGTGCCAGTGGTATACATGACCTGCCCATGTAGAATATATGTGGGGGAAAGCATGCTGTGCATTTCATTGTAATAATATCTACTCAATCATAGGCTGGAATTCCTCGATGTCCTCCTCAGCTCAATCCTGATAGCCGCTTGAAGAAACATTGTATAAACAAGGGTCCTTCTGACACGGGTCAGCTGTAATTTATTTTTGAATATGTTTTGATTAGGACATTTATTTCCACCATGGTAAGACCATTACAAAGGTCAACCCAAAGCCTCTTATCCAGTGGGGATGACTGGTTTGGAGCCACAAAAAAGGTATGGTATCTCGTGTAGGGCAGCTCGGAGTATCTGGTTTTAGAGACCAAGCTTTCTTCACATCCATGAACACTTTCAGTATTTGATTGCATTTTTTAACTGACCACAGTTTTGTCTGATCTTTTGGTCGGGGCTAATCTGATCATGGAAAGGTGTTTTGTTTTTTCCCCCTATGTGAAGTAAATTAATATTGACATTTTCAGGGTTTGGGGTTTTTTTCCCCCTTGATTTCTGAGGTCATCATTGATAATATTTGTCAATACTGTCTAGAAAAAATCCATTATTGGCGAATCTCCATGGATATGGATGGTGAAAGGTTATAGTTTTTAAGGGTTGGGAACTATTTGTATTATACCCAGACAAAATGAATCTAAATCTGACTGAAATATACCTGACATATTCTATATTTAGTTCTGTTGCTTTACTTTAATGGCAGCTTTCATAATATTGCATTCAAATTGATGTTTAGAACAGACTGCGTTTTCATAAATGCGGGCTGTGCAGGATGTAAGCCCTTAGCGAGAATCATAAAACCGGGGGTATTGTTATCATCCAATCTCAATCAAAACACGATCTGACACAGTCTGTACCACCGTGGATTTCACTCGCTCAATGAGCGCGGCCTTTGGAGTGGCTTGTGTAGGTTCTGAAGCCAGGTTGTGTAATGCCCGCCACCCACTCAATAGCTGCTGCCCGCTGATATGCTGCTACTCAGGGAGATCACTTTAGCACACAAGCAGTAGATGGCCAGAACGAATTGTTTCTCACTCCAGATAATGTACTCCCACCTGCTCTTCTTATGTGGGCTTTGGTTCTCACCTCTTTTTTGTGTGTTGTATGACAAGAGGGAGGGAGGCAAAGCACGTCTGTAGGTGTACTGGAACAGAGTGATGGGTGGATTGTGTGTTTGCTGCGATAAAGCGGAGCCCTGAGCTGGAGGAGTGAGCTGCTGTAGTGTTACCGTTTGATTTGCTCTGACCAGTGGCGTCCGGGCTTGCACACATGAGACAGCTGCAGTTCACAGTGACCGTCACATCGGGTCTTTTTGGCCACCGATTGAACTCTTAACATCACCGCATCACCCCGCTGTTTTCTTCAGCAGCAAGCGATAGCTTTCCAAAAGGTCAGCTGGAGCCCTCCCACACACGGTGTGTTTTGCATTCGCTTCAGGTGAAATTGCTGTCTCTGGCTCCCTAAATGGACTTCTAAAAACATATTGTATATTAATTTTCCTGTGAAAACTGGGAACGCTTAATTTTGATAGTAATTACTCTCGTGGTGGTCATCCATTCAGGCAATATCGTATTCTCAGGAGCACGGTTTATTGTGAATAGAACATTTAGTCTACTGATGAGATGGTTACTTATGTTGTACCATCAGCCTGTGTGGTTTTATACAATAGCTGCATTGGATTGCTGCCTCTGGTGATGCTCGTAGAGGTCCTCTATCAGGTCAGGAGCAGCTTAGGTTAGCCTTTTTATTTTCTCGAGTGATATTGACTACCATTGTTTGGAGGATTTACTGTCTTGGGGGTGTTTCCATAGCGATAACCAGCCTATGAAGCTATGAATCACTAGGATTTCCGAGTTGTGTTGACCTTTTTAGAAATGTGTTCATTTTTTGTTGTGTAGAAATTCAATTAACACCTAATGCGTATGCTGGAGTTTGAATATTTCAAGTCAAGAGTTAAGTCTGCATAAAACTGTCGAAGAACACAGTAGTCATGTAGGTTTTAAAAGGTCAACATTTTTTATTTTCCTACCTTTTTTTTTTTTTGCAATTTTACATAACGAGTTTATGCTTGTGCCTTGGCTTTGCATATACACAAACCTGATATTCAATTAAATTTTTAATACAGTGTCAAATCACAACAACAGTCGCCTCAAGACGCTTTATATTGTAAGGTAGATCCTACAATAATAATACATAGAAAACCCCAACAAACATGTGACCCCCTGTGAGCAAGCACTTTGGCGACAGTGGGAAGGAAAAACTCTTTTAACAGGAAGAAACCTCCGGCAGAACCAGGCTCAGGGGGCGGTCTAATATGACCATCCATATTAAGATATACCAACTTCAGTTTGTAAAGCTTCTGTTTACAATTGGGAGGCAGCCAAAAGAAATTTGGTGAACTGAGGGGCTGCATCAACAAGAATGTTGCTCATGCAAAGCTACTCCAGTAGAGCCTAAGAATAAAAGTGTGGAGATGGAAATTGGAATCGTGGGTTTCATTTAATTATCTTTTTTTTGAGCATAAGACAAATATGTGTAGCTCTAATTAAAACAACTAAGGAATCAACATGTGGGCATTTTAAAACGTCAAAGAAAACAATTTGAATTGTAATTTTAGTAAAATCAAACTTTTAACAATGATTTAAGAATAGGACATCGTTGTCAGAATGAATCAATAAATTATCTGTTGGTGTAAAAAAATAAATGTCACAAGGGAGACATGAGGAAAAAAATGGACCTTTCTGACGATGATGGTTTAATTAGAAGTGCTGATCATCATGATCATCTATCATATCTGATAGACAAAATATAATCTACGTATCCAAAAGTTTGGCATTGCTGTAAAGTTGGTGGTCACTTTGTGGCCTTAAAGCACCAACAGATTGCAATGAAGTATTTTTCCCTGACTACATACAATTTAAAAAAATAGTGGCAATAAATAAATTTTGTGCAACTAATATTTATTAAAGCTCCATTTGAGTGTTTTTTGTCCCAATAAATCACTTTCACAGGAACTTTACAACAATTGAAAACAGACCGGCGCTCCTTTGAAGTATACTTAGCTTGATTGCAAGAGAGAGTGAGGACGTCCTTAGAAATGGGACTACAACTACAAGGCCCCTTTTAAGTTGGTCCCCGCTGTGGATTTAAACAGTTACTCTGTGTGGGTTTAATAAAAGACAAATGGTAAAGTAGAGGTTTACGATACAGTCACGCAGAGCTGATTCTCAGAGCTGTCTCACGAGGCTCGTAACCTGAGATAATTGCTCTCCAACGCTGTCCTCCAGCTTCCACTAATTGGGTATCTCTGTGAAAGACTTTTTCACTGGCTCTTATTGTATTTCTTGCTCCTAGATACAGTTCATAAAGCAACGGCCTCGCAAAAAGAAAGTCTGTGTCCTTTTCAAATTAGATTTAAATCTATTCACCCTGTGGTTAATTACTCAATTAGCCGATTACTTGAAGAATAGATGAATTGAGGTGCGCTGGCTATGAATGCCATGCTTATCATCACAGTTACTGTGATGGTGTTCAGTGGATACTGGTAATTGGTATCTTTGTGTTATTTGTGTGTTACATTTTGCAGGTATGAATTTAATTAAAAAACTTACCTGACTGTATTTGTTGAAACCTGAGGCCCTAATAACACATTCGTCCATGAACATCTCCACCAACATATATGGAACTATTTAATAGGTGTTATCACACAGTGTGTAAAAGACCCACACAGTGACGTCACAAGAAAAATTCAACCCCTTAAAATGAGCTGAGGAGACCGTGACTGTTTCTTGTATCAGGCTGTAAACTTGTTTATTTTTGTTGGTCATTTTAACATGGGAGTCTGCAAAGATTAAATCGCCTTTCAACCATAGACTGTATAAAACACTGGCGTAGCTCCCAGATTGGAACAATTAAGCCAGTGTCGAATTGCCTTAAACTTGCAGTCTGTGTAAAGACCGAAAGCTGTGATTGCAAAAAGACATCTAGTCCTCTAGAAGTCTGTGGGAAAGCATCTTTCTGCATCGACCTCACTTTCTGACCAAACTATTTCCTAAGTCCTTTCACATAGAAAGAAACATGTACTGTCTTTGCTTTGCACTCTGCCTCAAGTGGCCACTAGGGGAACTGCAGTTTTTGGCACTTGGCATAAGGCTTTTCAATCAGATAATCGACATCCCTCAATGTTGTCACTCATTGTTGTCTAAGCAGCTAATCTCCTGTTGCTTCTGTTCGTCCTGTATCCTGGGGGAGTGAAAAGAGTATTGGATCACAGTGATAAGAAACTAATTCAGATTGAATCGGTGTGCTGGCTCATTTCTGACACAGATGTCATCGAAGCCACACCTGACAGTCGGTTTATCTCATACCTGCTGTGCTCTTTGTAAAAAAATCTATATGATTGTGATTAAAAGTTACAAGATAAAGTCACTGATTACTAATGAAATGTGGTATGATGTTCGTCAAAGCTACAAGCTACCTCTGCTGGCGCCCTGTGGCATCTGGCCGGGAGTTGTTGGCGAGTGATCCTTTGGGTTGTGTGGTTTACAAGGTTTCTAAAGAAGTTTCTCAAGTATGAATCCACAGTGCTCGAAAACTATGCCTCTATCAACCTGTCAGGTTGCGTTTTACAAGCTTTCCTGCCCAGACATATCATGAATGTTATGGTCCTGAAACTGAGACCAAAATATGGAGTTTCATATCACACTCGAGCTGTTCCATTTCACAACAACTTATGAGATAGTGCCTCTTATCGTTCGTGTGGACAGCATATGTATAAAGAATGTAACTATATGCTGCTAACAATCATGTCGTCACATCGCCTGTGCTAAAAAGCCATGTGGGGCTGTGTTGTTTAAAGAATGCTTTAAAGCATAAACTGGAAATGCACCAGAATAATGAGGTTTGTTTTTGTTGATGATCCAGTAATGACACCATGTGATTGTGACATCTGTTTGATTCTTGATTGATTTCTTTCATATTCATCCTACCTCTTAAAATAATTAACCTAACTGTGGGTAAAGTATTAACCGGACCTATGATATGAAGAATTAGTGCACTCCCTAATATATGTAGTAAAAATGAGTATGTGAGCACCAAGGATTTACGTCACCATTTCAGTGTCTGACAAATGTTGAAATACGTCCCATCTCCCCCTCTGTTCCCATTTTGTGTTGTTGATTAATGGACTGAATAGTTTTAGCAGAACATTAAGATGTCAAATGAAGTTGCCCTTTGACCTTTTACATATAAAATCACACTCCTTCTAGGAAGTCTTGCTACTCGGTATCTTGGTAACGCCCCCCGGAGGTTATTTTGGGCAGTTATTTATTCCACTCCACAACCACTTGCGTCAGTCCAGCAATACCATTGGCTGAGTATGTTTCCCTGCTTGGCTGTCTTAAAGAAGACAATGGCTCAGGAGAGGTGGGTGATTCAGCAATGCCCATGATCCAAAGTACACAAAAAGGAGGAAAAAAAGATTGTAAAGTCCAAGCGCTGATCTTAACCCCAACTGTCAACCTAAAATTATGATGATCTGAAACAGGTTTTCAAGTGTTCTGAAAAGCAGATACAGGAAGGGTTTGATGGATTGTTGCAGGATTACTAAATTAAAGAGTCCAATCTGCTCTGTAAGCATAAAATCTTTGTGTGGTCTGATCCAGAAATCCTGGTTAATCCAAAAGCTCATAACATTTATTTTTTGCAAGTGATGGAGTGACAAGATAGCACCGAAGGCACCTACTTTGTAATTGTCTTTTAATATTTGTTATGACAAGCCAGATTTTTAGTCACAGTTAACTGGGGAAACTTAGAAATGAACACAGCTGGAAGCTTTCCGGTGGTTTAAGTTCAGAGAAATGTTAGTTTATTTGGCAAAGGTCAGTGTTCAAATTAAGTCTCGCAAGCCAGCTGAAACACCTGAAGGTTATAAAGAGATTGAAAGAGGATGGGGTGGAAAAGCAGGGCGTGGAAAGGGACACTCAGTTCTTGTGATTCCTTTCCATATTGGACGGAGATTTTATCAAGAAAAAGGTATGCACCAAAGTATTACAGCATGTTAGAAGAAAGATGGCAGATGCACTCTTAACAATTTTTGCAGGATTTGATTAAGAATCTCTTTGTAGAAAAAGTTTGTTTGGATTATTTCTTATTTATCTTGTGCAATGGGATAAACGCTACATGCAGAGTTATTAGGCAAGTCATAATTCCCATGATTCACTTTATTGTGTAATACTCTCAATCCAACCTCAAAGTTTAACAATATAAAAGTGAGTTTTGTTATCTTTAGGAGGAATATAATTATGCATATTATCTGGACATAATAAATTACAGAAAAGATTTTTCCAAATTCGCATCCTCAATTTTATACAGTGTGTGTATATAAAACACCGATGACGTGGTATGTCGGTTTCTAGAACTATTTGGAAGCAGCTCGGCCTCCAAAATGTGTCCAAAGATCCTCATTTGGTCATTTTTGAAGCGTCTGCTGGCCAAACAGTGGGCTGCTTGAAAAACGAAAGAGAGAAAAATCTAAATATGACCATTTTCATCACTGCGGACATGTTGTCAGCAGTAGTTCTCCCTTTTCATTTTCCATAACACTTCTGAAATGTTCTTGGCCCATCAACCTGTAAACAGTTGCCATGTTTCAGTAGTCTTTACCTTGGCTTTTTGGCATTTAGTAGAGCTGAGGGACAACCAACAGAGTCAACAAAGTGCTCTGCAAAGCTGGTAATGGTGTGGGTGTGGAGCCCGACTCTCTGACAGCGGTTTCAGAAAGGATGCAATCCAAGTTGCAGTCAATACCGAACAACCGTTCACGCCCTCTCCATCTTCCTCTACATCTTGTGCTGATCAGCCACAGGAGCGTGTGCAGCAAAACACTCATTCTCACACGATGCACTGCAAAACAACACACCACTTGTAATGCCTTGTTTGTATTGTGCATTGTACTTTTTAGCTTTTGAATATTTAATTTAACATTTCACATAAGAACTTTAGTTTTACTTCTTTCTTTTTTTTTTACATAGAGAGTTTACATTTTTATCATTCATATTTTCTTGTAATTGACCTTTTTCCAGTTTGCGGAGACATCCACGGGCAGTTCTTTGACCTGATGAAGCTGTTTGAAGTAGGAGGCTCACCAGCATCCACGCGCTACCTTTTCCTGGGGGACTACGTTGACAGAGGGTATTTCAGTATTGAAGTGAGTCTGTATATTTGTTTTTGTCCTCACCAGGGCCTAATCAAGTGTGACACACGCCATGTGCTCGGCTGAAGCTGTGTTTATTAATAGCTTTCTCTCAGCGTAGATCAAATCAGGCTGCAGATATTGTAGTGGTAATAGGCTTTTGTAATAATTTCAAATGTGGCCTGGAAAGCAAATGTCACAGCGAGGCTTGGAGTTAAATATAGAGAGATTTTAAAATAAAGCAATATACAGATATTTAATCTGGGAATTTGCTTATATGTGTATATGGCCTGAAACATTATTCTTTTATTAATAAAAGAATAATGTATTGGCGTGTACCATGAGCACAAAATGCAGAACTACTTTTATTGTACCACTCTGTGAAAGTGACACGATGTGACTCGATGGTTTTATGCTTCCAGCCTTTTAGAAATATGACAAGCTAACAGTTTCCTGCTTTCTTTTGTTCTGCTTTGTTTCAGTGTGTGCTGTACTTGTGGGCCTTAAAGATCCTTTACCCCAAAACACTGTTTTTGCTGCGTGGGAATCACGAATGTCGACATTTAACAGAGTATTTCACATTTAAGCAGGAATGTAAGTAACACTCGCGCACTTAATGTTTCACCTTTTGATATAAAGCGAGTTAGTCTCTGAAGCTCTGCACGGGGAGGGAGGCAAATTGAGTTATCCTTGCTAAAAAGCTGTTTATTATGTGTGCAGTTCAGCCTCTGACCTCAAACGTTCGCTTAAAAGCACACTCTGGCCTGTTACAGGATTCAGCCTTGATATTTGTACATGTCAAAACTATTTCTGTTGGATTCGGACGGGATGGGGGGGAAAAAACCCAACGAAACCCGACAAAAGGGAAGTTTTTGGAACTGCGGAGAGCCTTTCCGTCCGAGGCCAGTGAACTTCCCTGATGTATGAGAGCGCCGTTGTTTGACTTGGCATCCTCTGTTCTCCCTGCCCCGTTTCTCCCCATGACAGGTAGAATTAAGTATTCAGAGAGGGTGTATGACGCATGTATGGACGCCTTCGACTGCCTTCCCCTGGCTGCACTTATGAACCAGCAGTTCCTGTGTGTACACGGAGGACTATCTCCAGAAATCACAAATCTTGATGACATCAGGAAAGTATGTGTCTGATTTCTTTTTTTTCCCCTTAATTTTAATAAAGCTACAGTCCTGTGTTTTAGCATGACATAGCAACATTGCTTGCAATGAGTGAAGTTATTCCTCCGGATCTGTGTGCAGATGTGGACATGGTGGATTGTAAGCAGCAGTCTGGTCCTACCTCAGATTAAAAAATGTTGAAGAGTCAGATCCAGCTTTCAGACTAATTCAATAATTCTAAATGGATTTTGTGGCTGCAATCAGAGGGCATGCATAATAGAATTTTCTCTATTGAAGTGTCCATCATGCTACCCATCCAGTAATCCACGAGCTTTTGTTGGAGAAAGAGCTACGCTTGCCTGAAAGCAAAGCCATTTATGTTCAGCGCTCGAAAAGAACGGCTGCCAGTTTTTGCAAGTTTTTTCAGGCCTTTCCTTGAAAGTTCCTTCCAGGTCCTGAAAGACGAGTGGTGTCTTTTGACACGTCACCCATATTGTGTTACCTCGAATACCATTCAAAATCCCTTCAGCAGACATGTTACTTAATTATGATCATAGCTGCAGTCGCCAGCTCGGCTCTCGCAGAAGAAGCAATCTCTCCGTAGCAGTGCGAAGACTCCGTGTGTCATATTTCCATTCGAACAGACTGACGGGAGTCTTGACTTTTCCCCTTCCACAGCTAGACAGATTCAAAGAGCCCCCTGCATACGGTCCAATGTGTGATCTGCTGTGGTCCGACCCCCTGGAGGATTTTGGGAATGAGAAGAGCCAGGAGCACTTCACACACAACACAGTGCGAGGCTGTTCCTATTTCTACAGGTGAGTGTGTTCTGTGGTGATTTACAGTCATGTGATTTATTTATTTATTTTTAAGACATTTGTGTGTGTGTGTTTGTTTTCTTTTTGGATTCCAAGTAGCTGTCAGAAGGAAAGCGGCTTTAGTTTACACAGTTACATTCATCTGCAAGCCAACATTGTTTTTGTTGGGCAATCGGAATAAAAACAAGATGTTGTTGGCGGTATCTTAGAAACTTTCGGTGCTCTTATTCCGCTAAGTAAAACTAAATAACCTGATTAGTTTTACTTTGTGTTTTTTTTTTTTCCTAAACAAAATATTTGAACTTGGAAGGGTGAAGGAGGGGAAAAAGAGTTAATAACTTCTCTCCTCCCGTCTCACAACGTTCACGCCTCTGCAACGTCTCAGCTGTGAGACGGCTGTTAGAGCGCGCTGTGCAATTGAGAAATCACAAAGACTCCTCCCTAGACTGTCGCCAGTATTTATGTAACCCACATTACCTTCAATTGAGCTGAGTAACTGAACAAACTGAGGAAATGCTCGGAGCAAGCGGCTCCCGCTGTCACAAAATGTAATGAACTGGCACATTACCACGAGGCGCAGTCCTGCTTCTAAATGCGCTCGGCACTCCCTCCACTCATTACGGCCTGAGTGATGCTTGCTTCGCCCTGGCGTGCCTCTGGCGAGCAGCAGAAGTCGTTGGAGATGTCCCCAGGCTCCTAATAAGCATTTTCTCATGTTCTTTTTTTTTTTCCCAGGTGTTTCATAACTACTTACTTAATAGTATCTTAATGCTCAGAGAATGAGTGAGTCTTGATATTGCAGATCAACAAGTGGTTCTGCGTTAAAAGAATATTTTACCCACACGTGTTGTCACTTATGTCACTTAACTGACCAAAAATGTAAGCTCTGCGGCCTTTTTGCCTTATCGACAGATTCGATCACATGTTGGTGTTGTATCAGCATCCCAGTTAACCTTCTGCCACTCCGGTCAGAATTCCTCTGGAGTCTTTCTTTCATCGTTGTCCCCCCGACTCCATCTGCCCAGGGGATTGCTGCTATTTGGCATCACATTGAGTTTCAGGATTTATGAGACGGTTTTAGCCAGACCGAGAGAGAGCCATTCCTCAATACTCCAAACCTATCAGCTTCTTTATCCCCCCCCCCACACACCATCGCCACAGGCACGCTCGTAACACTTTTACAAACGCTATTCAGGCGTGAAATTGCACATGTTTGAGATATGGCTGCTTTTTACAGACGCCTCCACTCGGTAGTGCGTATGAATAAGCCTACAGTGAATGTTTAAAAAAAACAAAAAACATCTGTAATCAGTTCATATAAACAACTTTAAAGCTTTAATTTTAACCTAGCGAACGAGCAAAGTTTCCTCTTGGATCGCACATGGCGAAGTAATTTCTTGTACATCTCTTCTTGTTGTCCAAGGAGCACATTAACATCTGTGCCCCGTTGTTGGACAGATGGGAGACGATCTAATCTCAGAACGCAAACTGCCAAAAGACAAATTAGGCCAAAATGTGTCTCGACTACCAAACAGCAGCATATGGCACATATCTACATCTGCTGGAGGAAATCAAGTGAGAAATCAAACATTTATTTCTAATTTCTCGTCCCCTGTAAAGAAAAACAAACTCATTGCGTCGTTAATTCCTTCATGGCATCTGCTCTCTCCTTTCACATGACTCCCAGCAGAACGCACGGGTTCTTGTGTCTACATGCGCCACGATTGTTGATAGATTTCTCCTAATGCTTTCACTTTTAATAATTAATCTCTGCAGCGAGCGTGGAGTAAGACATCCAAAAAAAACAACCAGTCAGATTTAACACTTGCTCGTATAAATTTGCTTGATAATGACCGTGTCCCAGAACGACTGTACAATAGGAAATGTAAAGCTGCAAAATGCTTCTCTGCGGATCACACTTGAACAGAACTCCACAACAGCTTATCAGAGCCATTATGAAACCTCAGCGGTGCTTTGCGTTGATTATAGAGAAGTCTAAAAAGCTATTTTAAAATCAGCAGGTTTCGTCGTGCAGCGGTTGCTGAGGAAAATGTCTCGTTTGGTTTTGATTGCAGCGTGTGGGTGGCGTTCATTGTCGGGCAGAGGTGTCGAGCTAGGATGACAGAACCTAGTTTAAAATCCAGCCTGTATTTTATTCAAGAACTTAATATTACTTCAGTGAATCAAAGAGATTTGAGCTTTCAGGGGTGTTCATTTCAGGGTGCACTTTTGTGTTTTTAACTTCTGAGTTGAATAAAAAGGGAGAAAAACTAATTGGGGTGTAGAGTTTGGCCCAGAGAGATGGGGATTTGAAGCAGACTGACAAAAAGCATTTCTAAGTAACTGAATTGTAGCAATGATTTTAAAAAAAATCGAGAAGGATGTTGTAACCCAGAGTAGAAGAAGCAGCGGGCAGCTGTTGTGCAGCGCCCGGGGACCAGCTCCAGATGTAAGCCTCGGTCAAGGGCGCGACGACAGAACATCCAGCCTAGTTTTGACGGCAGGGGAAGCTGCTCTGAGATCAGGCTCCACACAAAAGGGCCCTGTCCTTTTAACATCACGAATGATATTTCAAATGCTCTCATTTAATTAACTTCTGCGGCTCGCGCAGGGCTGTAAAGTGCCTTGAAATTTCATCTGCATCGCCGCAAGATGCCAGGGGAGGAGAGAAAAAAGAGAAACCTCTTGAATTTCGCCGCTGTTACTGTCGAATAAATCCTCCCACACTGAAGTGTTTCACATGTTGCGCGTCGGTGTCACTCATTTATTGCGAGTTGTCACTCACTTTGTGAATCGTGGGTTTCTTTGAAATGAACAAAACCTCGGCGTCCACTGGGGTTTTATTTTATTTATTTCATTTTTATTCGCGTGCGGGGTTGAAGCATCTCTCAAATGTTTGATGGGGAGGTTGTTTTTCAAGAAAACCTATAATGAGATCATTTTGTTCTTTTTTTTTTTTTTTTTTTTCTTAAAAAAAATAAATGATTTTGAGGAAAGGATAACCAGTGGAAGCTGGCGCTGCAGGATGGCAAACTGCAGAGTGGATCTCTGAAGCCTTATTGTACTGCAGTATGCTGGCAGTAAGGGTTTTGGTCATGCTGCTCACAAACTGAAAAGATCAGCTCAGGCATGAAACAATGCCCTGCTTTTATTCCTTAAAGTATTTCACTGTGTGTCACTCCATAAAATAAAATCCAGCATTTGAAAAGGGTCGCACTCCTCTTATGTTCTGAACCTTTTTTGAGAAATTAAGTGCATTATTGGTGATTATATGAGCTATGAGTTATCATTCCTTCACTCAGGAAGTGAAAGAGCCTGCTTTAAATTTCAGGTTAGATGTTAAGATCACCTTTAAAGGCTTTCATAATAATCTTTTGAGATGATGTATTTTTATTCAGTGTGCGGCTGGTTTTAGAGCTTGGCCACTGTTTCCCTGGGTGCAATCAATAAAGAGCCATGACTTATTTGGTTTTTCTATTGATTGTCCTTTCTTGGTCTTTCTGGGATTTTTCTTGACATGTGAGTAAACTAAATACCTCTTTTATTCAACAGCTACCCTGCAGTCTGTGACTTTCTACAACACAATAACTTATTATCTATCATCCGGGCCCATGAAGCACAGGATGCTGGGTGAGTGCTGTGGTATTTTGTCTTTTCCCATCCCACTGTCACACAGCAGAGCGATTCAGACGGGGGTATTAAATGAAAAGCCTTCCCCCTGGTATCTAGGGGTTTGCTCCAGTCTGTCTGGGAGCAAGTTCAGGGCAGCCTGATCTTTGAGAGGAGCCACGTTAATCCAAGAAATGAAAAAGAAACCTCCGTGAGGAGCGAGCTGGCCAGATGTGAAGCGACAGGAATGATTCATGCAGCTCGTGGTGCGGTTTTAAAAAGTGTTGCGCATTTCACATTTAGACACCTTTACATTTTTAACTACCCAGCAAATTTTTTGGCACAACAGGAGGTGTGATAAGCATTTAATCAGGATTTCTACAAAAATAAAGCCTCTTTGAAATGTTTTTGTGTTTTTTTAACACTGCCAGGTGGGTGGATGTGTCAAGCCGATCTTCCTCTAGGCAAGGTTAAGACAGTGGGAGGCACAGCAGCAAAGTTGTTTACCATTGCACTCCCACTGGGTGGTCACATGGGACACCTTGGCCCTCAGTTGAGATAGCTGCCCCAAGACACCTCAGACCACACATCATTAAGTTAATGGCTCCCATTTAGACTTAATTTGCAATACGCAGTGAATATGCAGATATTTTTTTATGTCTGCAGTCTGTGGTCTAATAAATCGTCTAGGCTAGAACATGAAGCTTTAGTCCATTCCAGATATAAATACGTAGCATTCCCCATCATCAGTAGCTGTTAGTTGCATCAGACTACTCAGAACTTGGGACTTCAGCAAAGGGATTTACTCTGTGGAGGCACAGTGAAATATTAGGCCATAAAAATTATCACTACTAATCAAATCTCAAGGGTCAAATGCGGTTGAGTAATTCATGAATGAATAGTTGAAATGTTAACTGATGCTTCTCCCTGGAACTTCACAGATACCGCATGTACAGAAAGAGTCAGACCACTGGCTTCCCATCCCTTATCACCATCTTCTCAGCACCTAACTATCTAGACGTGTACAACAACAAAGGTAAGAGCGTGGAATTTGTCGTAATCAGTCTCCTGTGGCTTGTAGCTTTTGAATACCAGATTGTGACATGTGGTTTTATGACTTGCCTAAGGCGACATAATATTCACTGTCAAGTCGATCCAGGCTGTAGAGTTGTTAGTGTCAGATTTGTTAAAGATGAATGACAGCACTGTGACGTCTCAAAATGCTTCGAAATCGCTGCAGGATGATTGTAGATATAACTGATAAGATTATGATTTTGGGGAGGTGATTTGTGCAGAATTGCTTTACATTCATAAACTGTATAAAAAGACAGACGCAGCTTCTATATCTCAAAAGTGAGGCCAGTGCAGACATGGCTTAACTCTTTACTGCTTAAAATCCTACTAGGAGTAACCTTAGAGGTTTTTCTGAAATGAGTGGTTTCTGTCCTGTTTCAGGTCTACTTTTAGAACAAAATGACTGGGTGTGGATCAGAAGTTTGTGAGGGTGGTCTCTGCCTATGTGGCCACCCTTGGAAAAACCCAGAAGCTATTCTAGTGGTCATCACACGAGATCTATATTGATATATATTCCAATAGAGAACTCTTCCTCGGGTCAGTGGTGTACACAAAAGTTGGTTTGCACTATTTTTCCAGAAAACTGTGCAACATTGATTTTAGTCAGGTAGTTTTGGGGAGGGAGCTGGTGTGAAGTGGCCTGGTGCCGCATCACTTGGCACCTAGCGACGCCCGATGCTGTGCTGCGGTGCCCGCACGCCGAGATGGGCTCGCCTTTGTGCTGTGAGTCAGCACTTTTCCATGAGAGAACAGACAGTATCTGCTTTAACTGTGGGGGCACGTTTGGAATGGTGACATCGGTGGGAAAACCACAGGAAATGGGAAGGAAAGAGTGATGGGGGCTAGTTCGTGCTGTTCTGCAATTCCTCTCTTGATGAAATGCCACATCACCGCAGTGGTTATTACACATGGAAGTGAGGGCTGTCCTATTTGCAGGTGTGTGCCATCTTTGATGAGACATTAGGTTACATTTGTTTACTCTTTTTTTTTTTTTAAGCTGCCTCCTTCCCTACACAGTGAAGATGGTGGAGAAGTGTGGCACTGTGCCTTTGTTTATTATTAGAAACCTATTTGTTCCATGCCAACTAATCTTCCTAGGACTCACAGTCAACACAGCACAATCCAAACAAACAAAGTGATGTGAAGCACGTGTTTGGGTTTTTGTTTTGTTTTGGTTTTTAAGTTCTGGCAACCAATTGCCTGGAGAATCGTTTAGTCTTCTGGAGATCATAATGGGACAGCCGAAATATCAATTTTTCTTCCCGATTTTGTCTCAACGCTTCTTTCAGATGTAGCTGGTGGATGTTCAGCTGATTAAAATACTACCCAGGGCATTGGTGGTTATCAGACAGAAAAGATTGCTTTGTGTTGTTTCAGAACTGACTTCATTTAGACATAAAAATATATCTTCCCCCAGAGTACAGGGTTTAAATAAAATAAAATAAAATACAATTTCTCAACATTTACTCTCCGTTGCAAAACGATGCACACTTTTTGACTAAATCCATTTTCTTAATGTAGCTACAAGCAGTGATGAAGGCAGCCGTGCAGTTCAGTAGAACACAGTCGTGATAGAAATGTGATCTAATCATGTTAAAAGCTGAGCAGTAAGCAGTGATATTAAAAAAATTGCTTTTTTGCTCATTACAGAACATTAACAGACACAAGAATTACTTATAGATATTAGGTTAAATCCATTTTTTGCAACTTGCTGGTTTTTATCTAGTTTTTTAGAATTATTTTTGTGTTTTTTCAAAATTTAAGGATACTTTTCGCTTGGTTGTAACAAACACTTTCTAAATTTTCAGTACAACAACTAATGTGATGCTTGGCCTCTGTGTTAATTTTAGTAAAAATGTTTCCCCCTTAAAAAATAAAATAAAAATGAATTGTGACATTTCAGTCTTTAGTGGGTGTAAACCAGTTTAACAGTCTGTCGTGAAGTTTTCTGCTTGATCTGATCAGTGTTTCGTATCTAAAAACCGGCCCTAGGCTGTTGTTCAGAAGTCTCTATATAAACACTCTTCTAACCTCCACCGCTGATGGTGTTGGATGGAGACCTGGATAAATTAAGGGACAGTTGCAAATCACTGTCGGGTTTTTAAAACTTCACAAATATGAGTGGGGAAAGGGAGTAGGTCCCAGCCACAAAAAATAAAACACTCCAACTAAAAGCTCTGAGATTTCATATCAACACTAAAGCAAATTACTTAGCTCCTATTCACTTGGCATCCACTTGAGAGTTACACAAGTCCCACATTCCTGTTGATGCTCTTAACGAGTGCTGTGGGTGGGGTTCATTGGTAGAAGTAAAGCCCCTGTAATGAATTGCTGTGCTCTTAGCTTCATGCTGGAGCTCCACGCACACTGAGCAATGGCCCTGTGATTGATGGCCAAACGAGTGGGCGCATAAATTTTAAAGAGGAGGGAGGAGGCATCGGCAGCTCCCATCAATCCCGCGTTAGGGGGTGGAAGGATTAACCAATGATACCTCTCCACGTGGGGGTAAAAAAGAAGAGAAGTGCACCTCCTATCAGAGAAGAGGAGGTGGAAGATATCTGAAGCAACACAAACTGACTCCTTTCCCAAAAGTAGACTGAACTTACTTGAAGGCTAGTTAGACTGCCGAACACATGATTGAGGACTTAATTCTATAAATTCCAGCTTTCGATGCCACCCCAGCCCTCAGTCCTCCTTTTTTCATTGAGTGTCAGATGCTGACCAGCTGTCCATCACTGCTCTGACCCCTTCAACCTTTCAGTAAAAAGTGACACAGGCGGTTGTGACATGGCAGAGGGAGGCTGTGTGAAATGAAAACTCAGCAGCAGTGATTTTGCAGTTTTCACTGTTTGATCTTTCTCGGTTTGGCTTCGGAAGTGACTGCAGTGGGGAGAGAGAGAGAGATGGAGTAGGGTAGAGGAAGTGGGTGTAGTTGGCAGTTGTACACTTTGGAGATTGCTTGTGCTTTTGTGTTAATGGAGTGCTTTGTGCTGCGTCATTATTGACTGGTCCAGAAAATCAGCAACTAAGCCCCAATGGTTATGTTTCTTAGATTGGAGTAAAGTTAAACGACAGTGGTGCTGCACGAGCTCTTTACATGAAACATTTACTTCATCCACGAGACAGTTAAAGGTTGTTTGATCCATCTCGCTATTGTCTCTTTCCTTCCTTCCTGTTTTCCTTTCAATTAAACAGAAAGTACCTGTTGACATCCCCTTGCAACTAATTACATACAATGCAAACTGGAAAGTAAGACAACGAGTGGTAACATCAGCAGCTGTATTGTATTGTAGGGCAGTTCAGTTCATGCATGGATTAGAGCCAAAGTGGAGCAGATCCAGTTTGGCTCTAGTTCACCGAGACGTCGCACATCGTGAGGACACACTGTGATGCAGCAAATGCTCTTATTAATTTCTTAAAGTTCAAATCATTCGTGAGTTCTTCAGCTGTACATGGACAGCACAGACCAATTGCACAGCAGTCACTTTGATATCAAATGTTAGGCGGACAGTGCAAAGGTTATTGATGAAGGTTGCGTTCTGTTTAGTTCCATAGCCTCGGTTGTTTGTGATTAGTACCGCCTCTTTCCCCACTATCTCATACCAAAATGACTGCTCTAAAATCTTTTCAGTCCCTGCGGTCCACGCGTGTGGCGTCAGCTTCTAAATGGCTGATGTGAAAAGCTAACCCAGTGCAACTTTATACGCGAGGCATTAAAGGCAAATATGTAGTCAGCACCGAGTGTCGGAAGGACAGCGGGAATCTCCCCCTGGTCTCAAAGCAGATTTAACAGTCTTCGTTGCCAGGGAAACCGACTGGAGGCACTCCCTTATGAATAATGAATGAGCAGGCGTCTCTTTGCAATATCTGTGTTACCGTTGCAGCAGGCTTGGCCTCGGCTGCCCTGTTATCCACCGTCAGAGCAGCAGAGCCCTCTAGTGGCTGTCATGTAGCATGCTCTGGCAGTGGACGCAGAACTCTCAGCTGGTCCGTGCAAGCTTAAGTGACTTCCATCGTATGAAAAAGCTGCATATAATTGTGTTTTATAGTGGTGAGGAAAATAAAGTGCTTTAATGTCACCCTCATCTGCCCTGACAATACAGATGAGGGCACTGAATACATATTTGTCTCTAATGCCTCTTGTATTTTAAAAAAAGAAAAAAAAGCCTGAACAAGTGTGTTTGTTTGGTATGAGGCAGGTTGCTGGGTGTCTCTGTTCCTTTAAAAGGAATCCGATTTGAAGGAGCGACAACAGGGGAGCTGACCTTCTCCCCCGCTCTGCCTTTTTCCCTCTGGGCTTCCATGGCTGCATTCAATCAAGTGCCTCAACGATGTTTATGCAGTATGTGATGTTTATGCAATGGCTGCCCACGTGTGCGATTGCTTTCATGCACGCCAACGCGCAGGGATAAACACCCACAGCTCCGTCTGAGTGGAGCGTGTCGTAGCAATGCAGCGCTGTTCTTATTAGAGCGGGTAGTAGTGTTTTGCTGATATTGATAATAATCCTGCATTAATTATACAAGTGTATGGATGTTCCCCTGCAGGAAAGTTTTCTGTTTGTATTGTGTTGCCTGGCACTTATGAGTGTTTAAGCATTACTTGAGCACCACTTTCAGTGCATACTACACACACACACACACACACACACATTTGTATCAGAACTCTTACTGACCTGAATTGTGTTGTTCCTGAGGTTAAAGCTGCCTGGATGCCAGGTTTGATGACTTGCTATTCTTGAGTCTGAGAGGGGCTCAGGCAGGAAAGTCCCCCATGGTGACCCTGCCACAGTATCCGCTTACCTTAGATCTGGGCCACCAGACTGGCCTTGTGTATTAGAGAATCTGAGGCTGCTATATACAGCATGGATATATTTATGTTTGGCAGCTCTCATGTTTTCCTCCACACCCACGTTAACACTGTCTAATCATGGGTGAGGTCGCATGGGACACACTGTGGCCAGTGTTTTAGAGCTGGTTTCTGTGTGCGTGGATCTCAATTATAATGAGACATTTTGTAAAATAAACTGAGAAATATACTGTAAAATATACCAAAGATGGCACAAGCAGGAATATATACTGGTGAAATGCTGTGTCTTCTTTTTGTTACCTAAGATTTACCTGGCAAGTTCATAAGGAGTGACACATACCATGCCAGCTGTATAATCCTTTTTGGAAAAGCAGGTGCTGTCAAGTAGGCTTAAGTTAAAGACCCAACACACAGCATATTTGTGCTTTTATTCTGCTGCTCTTTCTCCACCCTTACTGCGAACACCAGTTACCACACCCATTCGAGTCTCTCCTCTTAAATTATTAATCTGAGTAATTGAAAACCACTGTGTGTGGATTTTTTTTAAGGCAAATGTAGATTTTTGTAAATATTCTCATGGGCAATCCTGCAAACCGAAACTGCTCTAAAAATAAGAAAAAAATAACATATGAGTTCATATATCGATTGCCTAGAAACTAAGAATACATACTTTCATTACAATAATGATCATTATTGTGTCTAGTACCTTACTTTTCTATCTATTCCTTCCTTTCCTCCTCACCAGGAACTGCTTTTCTGTTAACCAGTGAAACGTGCTCGCCCTCATGAGCCCAAATGCTGAGCAATGTGTTCTGAGAGGTTATTCATGTATCCAATCCTTTCAAATGACAGACGACTTTCACCGACTGGGGGCAATAATCAATGCGCCGAGGAAATGTTCCAGAGCATCGATTTTTATTTTCTCCAAACAGTTACCTTCGTTTAGATGCTTGTGCAGTTTGCTAACTTTCATTTGCAGAAATCAGTTTGTACTTTTGCATTTAAATGAGTCCTTCTGTCAAAGTGAGAGATTGGCACATGCTGACTGTGTAGATATCACCTTAAAGTGGCAAAAAAATATCCGCCTTTTAGTCTTTGTGTAGGTATTTTGTTCTAAACCGTTTTATTCACCATCATCTCCAGAGGCTGACTGACAGCATTTGGCAAAATGTTGAGCGACGTCCAGGTTTCGGTGTCGACGTGGATGACAGTTTTGTCCACTTTTTTCCTTTTTTCTTTTCGGGCAAATGGCACTCTGTAGTTATCAGTGGTTTTGTTGAATCACACCTCCGCACAGCACCTGCAGCTAATGAATCATTAACCAGGAACAGTAAGCGACTTTTAACATTGAATCCCACATCAAGTGTTTCATAATGCGACTGAATTAATTCGTTGTTTTAGGTTTTTAAAGAAGAAATGTTCAGGCCAGTCCCGAAATGCTTTCTTACTTCAACTAAAGGGGGAATAAAAAGTTGCTTGTGAAGAATACATTACTATTCTTCCAGCGATTGCTCGGATGTTTGTTTCTTTTGTGTGTGTACCATTAGCTCTTCAGCTGAGTACTTTGAGGGCTATTCTCCTCAGACCAAGTGTAAGAGCCATCTTGACAGTGAAGGCTGTAAGTGGTGGTTAGGAACAGGATAGAATCTAATAATGGGCCTGGACCACAGTGAGAGCTGAGGCCTCTTCATCGACATAAATCCCAAATGTGTCATAAAATCATAAATCAAAACTTCCATTATAGACTTGGGTGGTATCTCTTTTTTCATACTTTGCTGACATTTCAGAGGAGTATATTATATTTGTTGGGTGAAGTAACCACAACTTTCTTGAGGGAGATGGTACACGCAGCTTTGCCCTTGCTGGCGGACGGGTTTTTATCTACAGGATTAAATCTAAATGCTTCCATTGGGGGTTTTTTCTGTCTTTCACAGCTCACTGAGCTCAGCTGCCTTGTTCCACCAGTAGAGACTGAGCTCTGCACACTGCAATCCATGACCCCAATACATCTCTATATCATTTAATTTATTTAGAGATGTATACTCCCTGGTTTTCTTTATTTTGTGACTGTATTGAAGATTTCTACATCCCATAATACCCACAAAGCTTATTGTCTTGTTACATGTGGGCAGAGACGTTCTGGAAACTACGACAGTTTAAAGGAATATTTTGTTACAGCTATTCATCTTGTTTTTCCGGAGATTGGAAAGAAAACAGGATTTCATTTTATTTAATACTCTGAATTTGGATTTGCTTTAACATCTTTCCTGTTTTTTCCAATCCCCAGCGGCAGTGCTGAAGTACGAGAACAACGTGATGAACATACGACAGTTCAACTGCTCACCTCACCCTTACTGGCTGCCCAACTTCATGGATGTTTTCACCTGGTCCTTGCCATTTGTTGGTGAGAAAGGTGAGTGTGCATGCACTACATTCAGTTTCTTTTAGTAATGAGTGAAAGCAGTTCTTGTTTTCATTCTTGAACGGCACTTGTCCTTCTGATTTTCATGAATTGCTAATGAAAACAGCCCGGCCTTGAGAAATATAGCGTGTACACTTTGTGCAGCGAAATCACTTTGCGGTTCATACATAAGATACTTAAAGCGGAAGATTTACGAGCCAGAAATGTGCTTGTGTGCAGCGTTATAAGTAAGTTAGAGGTAGAAGTTGGGACGAATGGTTTATTTTTGAACAAGGCACATACACTTAAGGAAAAATAAAAGGGGAAAATTGGAGGAAAGTTGGAAAATAAGCGTGTTTTGAATGTTTTGTTTGATAGTTTCCAGTGGACTGGATAATCTAATAGCAATAGGAAACTTTTCCAGAGACAAAGGCAGCAGATGCTCAATCTCTGTGATCTTAAGTGAAAGGATAGACAGTGGAGAGCCAATCTGGTTGGATTTAAGTCCTAATGCAAACACGATTCATTCAGAAATATGCTCCAATGTTGCGCCATGTAGCACCCAATAAGCAACCAAAATTATGTATAGATGTCTAAATTCTTCTTGGAGCCAGTGTTTGTCTCCCTGCTTTCTTGATCAGAAGATAAACTCCAGCTTTTCTTGTCTTTTTCCTTCTTTGTTTTTTAACCATTTGCTGATGAGCTGCAGCTCCTTGTTGAAGCAGGAGTATAATGAGCAGTTGTGAGCTCTATATATACATGTCTATATAAGGTAAATTGCAGATAAGTAGAAGTCCATGAAAGTTAGAAACTGCCAGACATTAGCTGTGCTTGTCGAGGTCTTGGTTGCTTTGAAGATTTACTGGGGTTAAGCTGTGACACATCTGTGTCAATTAATCACACATAAGTATGACTGATACACTCCCTCCAGGAAGCTCAATTTAGGCGTGACCCCTGCTGCACACAGCCATTCCTGGCAGTCTCACGAGGTCACTGATCGGCACAGCGAACTGCATGTGCGTGTGTGGAAGAGTTAATCGAGTGAACCCGAGCAGCCCGGAGTTTTTCAGCCAAGTGGTTTATTAAATATATGTGAGACGTTTTAAAGTATGCTTCTCTTTTCTTGTACAGTGACGGAGATGCTAGTGAACGTATTGAGCATTTGCTCCAATGATGAGCTGTCAACTGAAGAGGAGCTGGACGGTAAGCTCGGTGGTTCAGTTTTCTCTGCACTTTGCCCCTGCTCCACTAGAGGGCGTATCAGACGTTCATTATTCAAAAACTCATACACACACAGACTCTTACTTAGTTTTTACATGTGTGGTTTTCAGAACTTTACATGTAAAAACTGTATATGCTTTAAAAATATTAAACACAGAGAAACGTGACGGTCTGAATGACTGAACTCAGCAGCTTGAATATGAAGACCCTTATAAAGTCGCAACATATCTGTCAGTATTAAAACAAAAGGCTTTAAAATCCTTTGAGGACAGTTTTTTCAAGTGTTGCTTTCTGCTAAGTTGCTTGGTTAATCTATGCTAGTGGTGAATCTGAGTCATCTGTTTGATACCAGCTTACAGCTTATGTACACGAGATGGCCAGTTTTCCTCTGCCTGCCCCACCTCTTACTGCCAAACAGGAAATGATCTCACCAGACCCCCTCCTCCCACCCCCCTTCCTCCTCTTTCTTTGTGTTTACTAATGGTCACAGTGTGCATCAGTAAACCCAGGATATGTGTCAGGATCTCAGCAGATTTCCACCATGTCTGAGCTCCTTCTGCACATCTAAATGCAACGTTTCCTTTAATCTACTGATCAGGGAGCGTAGATTGAGATTTGCACAGATCACGTGCAAGACCAAATGTTGTGGTTTATAATGGTTTAGAAATATTTTGGGGTTTTTTGTTACTATTTTTTCCAAATTCACAAAGAGAACCTTTCTTGCTTCGTTTGCTATTGAAGTTGTGATTGTAACTATCGTTGTAGAATAAACTGGGTTTTACATGTGGCTCATTTTAAAAGCATTTCATATGTGAAAAGCTTAATTCTGATTATATTGATAAGGAAGTTAGCACAACTCGTGCACTCGGCCGTTCCTAAACATTAGTAGCTGTCCTCTAACATCATTTTCTACCAACTCATTCATGCTGATTTTAGCTGATCTCATTTCTTGCCACTGCTTGTTTCTTGTTTAGTTTCGCAGCCATTTCCATGCTTGTTTTTATTTTATTTTTTTAACTGTGTTGACATTTGAATTGTGTTATGTTTTCTTTCTCGCTCATGAGCTCCTTTTTTGTGCCCTGTTATGATTTCAGATAATCCTTCCTTTGACCCGCTCTTTATCTGCTATGGTTTCCATGGTTTTCAGTTGCCATTATGTTGATGTTTCCAACCTCACTAGATATTTCACATCTCTCTCACTCTCTCTTCCCCATGATTATCTCATCTAATTTCTCTCTTTTATGTTTTCCAGAGTTTTGTGCTCAAGGCATCGCTTTTGTTTACACTCGTGCTTTCTTGCCTCTTATTTCGCCGTGTGCTTCCTCTCTTCCACCTCATTCATTCTGCAGCCATCCACTGATCTCTCTGTCCTTTCTCTTGTCTTCTCTTCTGGGGGTGTTTCATGAGAAGGACAGCTAATATATCCCCCCAAAAAAGGTACAAACACTAGCTGTACTGGTGTGTGCAGAGAAGGACAGACTTTTGTCCAGTGCTTGCTCTCTGCATTTCAGAAGTCTGTAAACTAACACCTCTGTTTAAAGCGCCTGCTAACACTTCTGCTGAGGCTAACTGTGGTTCTCAGTTAAACCGAAAAATGGGTCAAAAGTGTAAACAATTACCCACTCCTGTTTGAGGCAGGGCCAGAAAGGGGAAGAAAGTGTTCAGAAGGGTCATGCCTTGTATCTAAATTAGTCTTTGTTGTACACAATAAATATATTCTGAAGAATGAGCAACCTGAGGATGGCAGGAATAGTTTGAAACAGATCCTCACACTGTCAGCTGTGTCCCTTACCCAGCTTTACTCCATGCATCGACTTCATTTCTGTCCCTTGTACATTTTCCAAACTGGGCCTTTGGGACCTTGAAACTGTTATTTTGCAGTAGAGGATCTCTTTAAAACAAAGTTTCCAGTCCAGGAAAAATCCCGTTAGTCTCCACCGCTAAAACACAGCACAGGAAGGTTTAAAGAGCGTGCTTATCGAAACATGCTGAAAACACTTTGGACAAGGTCAGAGCCATTCAGTGATGGAGAACAGTGGCTTGTTTTAAAAACGCTTAAGTACTCTCTAGGCAAAATAATCTGTAAGAGTCAAAGGGACTGCAGCTCACAGTACGTAACACAGCCGCAGCATGAATGCACTGAATGCTGAGAATTACTCAGATGATGTGATGTGTTTATAGATGCAAACCATTTTCTGTAAACCGAACTTAAGACTCCAATAACAATGTGTTTGCATTGTATTCGTCTGCTGCACTCCTGGATAAACTAATAGTCCAAGAGACGTGCTCTGTTTTGAGTAGACTCACTGAATTCGATGATCTTTTAACGAGGCATTTGGGGGATTAAAACAAACAGCACATAGACTATGCGGTGCATTGTGCGCTCGACTTCCAGAGGGCGTGGTTGAGTTCAGATGAGTCACGGGTCGTAAGAGTTTTTGCACTTTCTCAATCTTGCAGGTGCCACAGCTTCTGCACGTAAGGAGGTCATCCGCAACAAGATCCGTGCCATTGGGAAGATGGCCAGGGTATTCTCTGTGCTCAGGTAAACGCATAAAAACAGTGTTGTTGTTGTTGCGTTAAGCTCCATTTACACATCCTTAGACATCTGCGCTTGAATATATTATTAATAACTTATTAAAGTAATAAATATGTTACTTTAATATTTCATATTACAAATGATTTCTGACTTTTTTTGTTTGTTTTTTTTTTGTTGCTAACTTAGTAAGGTGGTTATGTAGTTATGTGACTGCCCAAAACTCACATTTTGGATGTTTTTCTAAATAAATAAAATCAGCTCTACCGTGTAAATAAATAAAATGCTGCTCGGTTAATATTTCAGAGAGGAGAGTGAGAGCGTGCTGACGCTGAAGGGTCTGACGCCCACAGGCATGCTACCAAGCGGAGTGCTGTCCGGAGGCAAAGAGAAGCTGCAGAATGGTAAGTGTGTCACAGAGACCCCCCACCACCAGTGGATTCTCACACCAACACATTTTCCCCTTACACAGCAGAACTCTCAACAAAGTGCAAGCTTAGTGTTTACAGAATACTGCAAATACAGAATCCTTCACTTTTCTCCTCATTACCTATACTGGAATTTCAAAATGTTAGCATAGTGAAATGTTTCTGACAGTGTCAGTCTTTTTTATCTTTAGTTTAATTGTTACTAAACAGCAACAGTTGCTCCTTGTAGTTTTTATCAACATAGCTGGAGTTCATTGTCTTAGTTTTTCTGCACAAATTAGATATTCCCCTCTCCCTAAACAATGTCGAACACATTCAGCAGATTTTTATTTATTTTTTAAATTTTTTTGTGTCCATGTGTCCCCTCTGATCTGGCATTAATACCCTCTCTTCCCGTCCTTGTCTTTCACTGTATTCCACTGGGTTTATCTCAAATATTACCTGTATCTTTTTCTTTCTCCTCTCTCCCTAGAAACTGCAGGTATAATCAATTGTGCAAGTATTCCATTGTGTGTTTTTCCTTTTTTTCTTTGTGGGAAAAGATAAGAGCGCAGTTCACTCTCTCTCATGTTAAATTTCAAATGCTCCCTCAATGAGTTTGGCAAGCTGCTGCAGCAAGGAGATGAAGGCTTTTTTGCAATCACCTTTACGAACGCTTTAATTGGACACAAACGTTCACAGCGCTGATCAGATCTGAGCGCTAGTAGAGAATCTCAGCAGTGCTCTGTCAGAATAGACTCGGGTCTCTGTGAATCAAGGGATAAAACTGTATCGACACAAATAAGTGTAGAAAAAGGGATAGCTGCCATCTGCCTTGTCATTCACCGAGTAAAGCAGAAATCCGGACGACTTCCCTCTCCTCGCACAGGTTCTCACCCTACATCAGCTAGCACTTTCCTGAATACACACCTGTCTCACATGTCTCTACTTTAAAAACAGATGTAGCATAGTGTTAGTAACCTTTATGATGATTATGATAATAAATGTTTAATCATGCTGTACAGTATGGTGTACAGTACTTTAGCACACTTAATCATCAGACTGTTTCTGTTTGGTCCTCGTGTAGCATTACCTACTTAGCCACTGGTCATACCACACATGTAGCAGCAGTCGTGCAGGTCTATAGATCTCAGTAAGATTGTGTTTATTGCTTATTAACACCCCTTTTCGTTTCTAATGTATAAAATACTATTGAAATGGTGGAAGACTTTACTAAAGAACCACTTGAACATATTACATAACACCATGTTGATCAACTTAGTGCGCACGTGTCCTTAGACGTGAGTCTGTCAGAAAGAAAGAGCCTCTAACTAAAGCTGACAGTTCTGCATATCTCTGTTAGGAAGGATGCAATTATCCTGAAAGCCTAGCATTCTTTCACAGTCATTTTCAGCATCTCTACTGAGCTTTTAAACCAACATTAAAGTGGACCTATCATGCTCATTTCCAATATCATGGGTTTTTTTAAGGTTTTTTCTGGGAATCAACTAAAGTAGCTCTGCATGATTCATTTTTAATCATCATTTATCTTATGCTGGGCTGTGTTGCTGCCCATTAGCACATGCCCTGTCTGAAAAGAGCTGCTTGAATAGCAGGTGGGTGGAGCTTCTGTGTTATCAGCCGGGGGAATATCTGACCTCATTATTTGGAACTTTGACCATGTCTGGTATGCCCGTCCGGCATTGGAAAACAAGGGAAAGCATCGTGGGTCCCCTTTAAGTTTCAAACAGGTGTTTCTGCTGATGACCTACATGACAATAGTGCTCTTAAGGATTAGCGTATAAAGTATATAAATTCAGAGGGATTTGTTTTGGAAGCAGCTGACACTAAAGAGAACTGGGGTGAAGGTAGAGCGATGTTCAGAGATTCCTGTTACGACATTGGTAGAATCACACTGCTGCCCTTAGCACATCAGTGTGCTTCTACTCTAATGTTGACTCCATCAGTCATACTCTTTAAAGTCTCATGCTATTGTGCCCTTTTTTTTTAAGTATGTAGTCTTCAGTAGAATTTAGTCATTACTTTGTTGTCACCCTTCGCCCCACCCCCCCATCTTTGTTAAAGTTGACTCTGTACAGTTTTATCGTGTGTTCGCTTATTATCTCGAGGATGACTGTAATTGATTGGTAAGTGGCTGAAAGGTTTCCTCCCCTCACACGTCGCAGAAGTAAGCCAGCACTTTTGATATTTAATATCAAAAGATGCTAACCCCGCAGCTGCAGATGCTACTTCATGTTGCACACAACACAGCGCTAACGGCGCTCCATGTTTCTGTGGTACTTTGAGCTTTACAATAACAGTTCAGTCACGGCCAGAAACCTCACAACTGCACGCGCACCTAAGTCTTCTCTCTGTTTTCCATTTGTCTCGTTTCGAAATGTACTCTTTTCTTTGAGTACAGAAACACCTAATGCATCTGCAACTCGCTAAAATTGCTGTCGATGTTCATTCTTGCAGTTTCCATTTTATCTGTCACACATTCAGACCTTTTGTCAAACACATTCAAAGTACCTCAAAGATGCAATCCTCTCCACGAGGTTTGGTGCTACATTCGTGTATCGCCTTCCCTTTACAGATCTGGAACTAAGGCTCATCCTCTCTCCTCTTCCCCCCTCTTTCACCGTTTCCCCTGTTTGCTAACATCCACATGTCCTCTGTCATAAAATGTGGAGATGATTTTTAACCTTTGTTGTCGGCATTGGCTGTCTTTGCTGCTCATTGACTTGTTCCTGGGACAAAATGAACTCTCCTGCTCACTTCTCTCATTCATTTTGCAACCCCCCTCTTCTTCTCTTCAGCTACTATTGAAGCTATTGAGGCTGACGAAGGTAAATGGGTCTGGCTGCCCTCTTCTGTTGCTTCTCATGGCAATAGACAGGGGGCTGTGCTGGGTTTTCATCCATCTCGCTGGTGCTTGAATAGAGTGTGTTGGGTGTTTGGGCTAACAAATTGTGGCATAGTATTAACGGAGAAAAAGAAGTAAGTAAATTAGGAAATCCTGTGGTCACATGTTTGAAAGGGGAATGTCTTTCATAGCACAGATTTTATAATCACAAAGGTCATCTGTGATTTTGAGTGAGTGCAAAGCAAATTACCACTCGCGGTCTTCCTCGGAAATCAGCGCTAGTCTAGGCCACAATCGGTTCATCCACAAAAACTCCTCCGTTAAGGATGTTCTCTGTTAGAAGTTAAAATAATCAGCATGAAATATCAAGATAAAGAGAAAATGCACATTCACACTTAAGTACATAAGTATCATCAGGTCATCTGGCAGCTTTACCAAGCCTTCACCAGATACCAGAGGGATGGACTGGAGCAGCATCCTTAAAGGTCCTGAAAACCTAAAATTTTGAGGGGTTATGTGGCGCACACAAGCCAATAAGATCCTTCGTTTTTTATTCAAAGGAAGCTGCGTCTTGATTAATGTTGAAAAGTGCAATATTGTGCAAAGGTCTTAAGTTGTCCCCCATTTTATATTGTCTTATATTGTTTCCAAGGAGCCAGACTTTGTTGCAATTTTTAAGGTGGTCTGGAGCAATACTTTTCCAGGCACTCCATTTAGAGGCGTGTCTGTTAGTACCGCTGAGCTATGAGTCTTTCAAGTGTAAAAAGACACCCGACTAAAGGGATGAACCAGTGTTGTGTCTACACATAACAGACAACTTATTTAAAAGCCTATTTTAAATAGTATCTTTAGGCACGTTGTTACTAGCAGCCTATCACAGAAACACATGAGATGAGTCTCAGAACTGTTATCCAAACAACTTGGTATGAGCCCTTAAAAAAAAATTGATAAAACTGGACGAAGAAGCGGTAAATCAAGACTTTTGCACAGTATTAGATCTGGCATGAACTTCTCCTGAACAAGCCTTAACTACTTCAGACCAATAGGAGAAGCACAAAGGTTATATCGCCATCATGGATTCTGAATTTGGCCTTTCCCGAAAGCACTGGTGCTAATGTTGTGGTACTGGTACCAGTATTTTTCCACAGCAAATGTGTGCACCAGATCTAGATGAGGCACCATGTAAGTGAAAAATGGCCCAAAGTGTTCTAACCCCACCTTCCTGATTAAGGTTTTCACGACCTTAAAGAGGAAGTAGGTCCTGTAGCGTTATTGGTGGAGTTCACCTTGACAGGATATTGAATATCATTTTGAAGTAACACTTAATTTCCTAATGGAATATATTCCTAATGTTACCAAGGGTAATACTTTATGTGGTAAACTGTACTTCTTCTCTTATCTGGGCATTGAATGAACTTTTCCAGAGGAAGGTACTTCAATGAAATTACTCATCATAGTTTAAATGATTAATGTAATGCTCTTATCATAGTAGACAGCACGCTCCACCTCTGCTCTGCCCTCACACAATGCAATGAAGTCTTGCTATGAAAGCTCTTGATGGTTTTCCCCTTTGAAACAGCTGAAGCAGTTGTGCATTGTTGTTGCTGTTTTATTTATGTAACACCTTCCTTAGAGCTGAATCTGAATTGGTAGACGCTCCACAGGAGGCTTTGAAATCCAAATTGGACGCTCCCTAAAATCTGCTTTACTTGCATCGCCTTTGGCGCAAGAACAACCTCAACTGCGAGCTAAATAGTAGTATGCCAGCTGCTATTTACATTGAAATTGTCCAGTACTTCCTCTTTAGCCCCATAGAGGACAGTCCATTGTAGTGTCCAGACTCTTCTCTGCTTCTCTCTCCATGTGGATCCTCTGTGGCCCTGCTGTGTCGTGTTCTTTCCTCTGAGCTGCTAATAACCTGTGTCTGACCTGTGCTATGCAGCAACACAACTACGCTACCCATCACACCCTCCTCTCCACAATCCCCAATTTGTCCTCTTAAATCAAATCCCCTCCTCCCCTTGTCACACCCCCATTCTAGTAAGAAGAGTTTTCTTATTTACAATCATAGTCTTAATCACCCTCAGTCTGTATGAAAGGTGGAAGTAACAAAATGTTTTTTAAAAAGTGCTGAAATAGAACTCAAGCTGAATATTGGAACGATTCGTTCTTGTAACACTTAAAGTATCCATTGACTTGAATGAAACAGCCTTGAAGTGCTGGTTTTATTCATTTCATTGGTGTTTCTTTGCATATTTAAAGGGTTTTATCTCCATTATTCAGTTTAGTTCACTCAGTTTTGTATCATATTGCGACTTCCACCCATCATAACTTCCAGTCAACCTTCAATTGCTGCATGCTTCAAGCAGACTAAACAAGTCGTTAGCACCCCAAGTTCCTTTGGTAGTGTCTTTGTACGTGAGCTCAGTCTCAACGTGGTTTCTATTTTGTGGAAGTGAATGTCTCAGTGGGCTCCACTCTAGTGTTTCTTTTTCTCCTCCCTTTATTCTTTTCTTGTCTCTTTGATCATTTCTCCCTCTCCCTTTTGTCGTTACAAAAGCTGTGATGTGATGGGGTGACCTGGATGTTTGGGGTCTTCAGGTGTTCCGCGATACGGCTGCGTTGAGATTTTGGTTAATATCCGTCACATTCTTAACTTTTAACATGCACAAATAAGCATGACAAGATGGCCACGAGATGGTCTGCTATTATGGATATTGTTGGCACAGTGAAAACCTGTCGACCCTGATGCCAGGAAGTGCCCTTTGTAGAGTTAGAAGGAATATGTAATCGTTTCATCTGTCAAGCGACATTATCAGATAAGTTATATCCGTGTGTTGTCACATTATTAAATTGTTTAAATACTTTCATATTGCGTTCATGCCTTATTAAACCATTAATTGTTTAAAATGCTGCACAACACATGCTGTTCTCCATGAAAAACACAAACAGTAACAGTGGTTGAAGACTTTGTCTGGCCTCATGAATAGCAAAGATTCTTCTCGCTTCATTCATCTTCAACCCCAAAAAAGTTCAACTTTTAGATTTTTTTATTTCCTGGGTGGAGTTACAAGAGAAGATTCACAACACTCGTGTGTGTCAGTCACAGCTAGCTAGCTCAGCTTAACATCCAGCAAAGCGCTGATGTGCACAAACTCCCAAATATACTGGCTGTGACCTGCCTGGTATCCACTTATAACTCATAGAAATTATCAATAGAAACCAGAAAAAACAATATTTTGTTACTAGCCTGTAAACATTCCTTTGGTAGTCTCCTTTGATTGCCTCGCTTTTGGTTCCACGCTTAAAGGGCGGAAGTTTAACACTTTACAGTTGGTTTCATTTTGTTGTGTTAGCCTCAATCATTCATCCTTGTTTAGTGGCTCCATAGTGTAGTGGTTAACACATTTGCCAAACACGCAAAAGATGCATGGTTCTAGTCAGGCGGAGATTCTCAAACCCCTAGAAGAGTTGTATCAAAAAGGACAGCTGGGGTAGAAATCTGAGGATATCAACACCTTGCAAAGAAGGTAGCAGCCAAAAGAAACTTTGTTTCATGTTACTAAACTAAGCTAACCAGATTTAAAGGGTAGGATTTAAAAAAAAAATCTTCTCATGTGACCCTACCCAAGAAAGCAAGTATGTCTGTTTTCCAAACCTACACATGTGTGTCTGGAGAGATCGACGCCATGCACTTATCATATCAGAGATCGCCTTTAGATATTCAGTTTTCATGGATTAAATGTAACTGAACTAGCCAGCAGCTCATCAGGTGCAGTCTCTGTTGTCATTTTCTCAGTAAAACAACTTTTTTTCTCTCACAATTTCAAGAGCAAAGCAAATATAATCAAATTTGGTGATGCACGGGTGAATGTGAGCGTGATCCCCCCCCCTTTCACCCCCATTCTTTTAATCATTTAAACTCTACCCCCTATAAAATCACTCCTAACTCTCTTTCCCCCCCTCCCTCCCCTTATTTCCTGCATCTCAACAGCAATCAAAGGCTTCTCGCCTCAGCACAAGATCACTAGCTTCGAAGAGGCCAAGGGCCTGGACCGCATCAATGAGAGGATGCCTCCGCGGCGAGACGCCCTGCCTTCTGACGCCAGCCTCAACTCTCTCAACAAGGCCCTGTCCTCGGAGACCAACGGCACAGACGCCAAGGGGAGCACCAGCAGCGGCAGCAACATCCAGTGAAGGCCCAGCAGCAAGGCGCCACCTTGGCCGACGGGGCTGCCTCGCCCCCCAGCCTCATCGCGGCCCGCCACCACAGAAAAGGGGCAGAGGGTGAAGGTGTGGGATGGAGGAGGAGAAGGAGTGTTGGAATGTGGAGGGGGGGAGGCATCTATGGCTCATAACGGGGGGACATCTCACTTGCTAGTCTTTGGATATGCCTTCAAAATATTAGTTCATAGTCAAATCTGCTAAGTTATTGCCAGGTCACATTTCTGAAGGGTCAGGCCGTAACCGCGCTTGACTCACCTCCACACCACAGTATGTCAGAGAGGGAGAGAACGATGGGGGATAGAAAGAGAGAGAGAGATCTTAAAGGTGATTCAGTTTGTTTCCTTTTTCTTTTTTTTTCTTTCTTGAAAGACCCTTGCTCATTTACACCGAAACGGAAAGTCGTTTAACTTCTTACTAACTATCGTACGTTTACAAAAATACAGCACTAAAAAGGACAGAACATGAGATAATGTTTTTAACATATAAGGGTGTACAAACTAAATAAGGACTATTTATTGATAACTTTTTGTTTTGCTACTCTTATAAAATAGCTCTGAAATTAATTAGGCAGTCTTAAAAAAAAAAAGAATGTTGCAATGTTGTGGAAATGCCAAATAATGGAACGTTTTATGGTTTTGTACATATTATGCTTACCTCAGGTTCTTTTGGTGTGTGCTTTGACCTGATTTTTCTGTATAATGGCTAAATAACTCAGTAATGAATACCTATTTTCTTGAGTTTCATAACTGGAATTTACACTTAACCTATCTATCATTTGCAGATATGTTTATTTTTTGTCTCTTTTGGAAGGGGGGAGGGGGGGAGGGTAGATTTATTGTGGCTTGCTGGAAATGAGTGTTATTTTTTTTTCTCTTTTTAAGTATTGCGAACAAAGTAAAAATAGAGAAACTATATTGTGTAAAAAAGAAAAGGAAAAAAAAGAATACAATAAAGTGTCTGCCTATGCATGTTTTATAAAAAAAAAATCAAACAAAAGGAAATAGAACATCTGAAAACTCTGGCTGTGGAGGCCTGTTTTGAAATATATTGCGCTTTAGTGAACATATACTGGAAACGTATAACTGCATACTTTCAATTAACACCATGATGCTCTATGCCTTCTTTTTTTGTAATTGAAGCATTTAATTATCTATGATGGATGAGAAATGAAATTTTTAACCTGCGCTTGTAAGTGCACACAGTCCAATTAAGCATGTTTGACAATTCTTGTGAGGTGTGTGGTTACATGTGGAACTCCAAAATGCATGATTAGCTGTTTGTGTCATATAACAGGTGAATCGGTTTTGTTTTGTTTTTGTAAATGTGCCACAGAAAGTGTAATTTGATTATTATTATTATGACTATTATTTGGACCTCTGCTTTGTATATCAGTTACAGGTTTGATACTGCTCAATACTTTAAGATGAAACGAGGAAAAAAAACTTAGATCTTTTTTAAGAACTGCTTTAAGTGCCCAAGTAATTCACTACACGACATGAAGCCTTGCTTTTGTAATTTAACTTCAAAACTGTTGGCAGATGAGGCATGCACTTGCAACTATGAAAAGTATTTTATATAACTGTTCAATAAAAATGTGCATGAATTTCAACTTGAAATGAACCTGAATCCTCCTGTGTGTGTAGTGAATGTGTGCGTGAGGCCGCGGGTCGGCCTGCATGTCGTCCCGCAGCGGATTTAAAATGCGGTGTGATCAGGTTTGTGTTTTCCAGAGAGATTACAGGAAGCCCACTCATGTTCTGTGTAATTTAAACCTGTGAGGAAAGCAAAGACGGTAGAGGTGTGTTATTTAATTTGCAGCTCAGAGTTAAGGAAGGGAAAAGCGCCTGAAAACCGATAGAAATCATCCTCATGTCATTATATATGGTTTCATATAAGTTCAGTGTCCTCTCAGTGTGACTCTCCTCTACAGCTCCAGTCAAACACAGCTTGGCTCAAAGCGCTGCGGTTTGTAAATAGGAAATTGCTATTTGGCAGTTCTTCAGCAAAGGTGTTTCCTCTTTATCAACCTCAGTGACTTCTTTGATTAAACTCGGGAGGCCAAGCTAAGATTGTATAATCACACTTGTTTGTGAGAACAGGGATCTGCAGCCTTCTTTCTTTTTTTAAATGCATGCAACTGCCACTTTATTAGCTACACCCGAGTTGGACCCTGAGGTGTTGAAAACATTCCTCAGATTGACGTGACAGCATCGCACAGTCTCTGCAGGGGTTTTTTTGGCTGCACATCCATGACGCGACTCTGGTTTGCGCCACATCTCAGAGGTGCTCTGTTGGATTGAGATCTGGTGACTGGAGGCCTTTCGAGTAGAAGGAACTCACTGTCACGTTCAAAAGAAGTTTGAGATGACCTAAAAAGGCAGCCGTCAAAGGATGGGTGCGCTTTAATTAAAGAGATCGACATGGTAAGCAACAGGTAGGCTTGTGGGTTTTAAACAATGAGGAAATTGACACAAAGGGGCCCAAAGTCAATATCTCAAACACATTACAGCACCAGCAACCTGAACTGCTCATACAATCCAGGATGGAGCCATGCTTTTATGCTGTTTATGCCAAATTCTGATCCTTACATGCAAATGCAGCATGAGCTCAAGACTGCACTTTGCAGTTGCAGTTCGTAGCTGATGGGAGTGATGTTCTGCATACCTTTCTTGTAACAAGTGGTTATATACTGGCAACAGTGCTGCCTTCCTGTCAGCTAGAAGAAGCCTGGTCATTCCCCTCTGACCTCTGGAGTCAACAAGACATCTCCACCCAACTGCTAACTGCATATTTTCTCTTTTTTAGGCCACTTTCTGTAAACACTAGAGATGGTTGTGTGGGGAAGTCCCAAACAGCAGTTTCTTAAATACTCATACCAGCCAGCCTGCCAACGACAAACACATTATATTAAACAAACACTTCAATCACTTTTCTTACTCATTCTGATGATTGATTTGAACTCCAGTGAGTCATCGTGACCATGTCAACAGGTCTAAACGCACTGAGCTGCTGCCACGTGATTGGCTGATTACACATTTGTGTTGACGAGGAACTGAATAGGTGTACCGAATGAACACGTACATTAGCTTGCAGTTGAAGTTTACATTTGATTTTGGAAATATCAAGCTTTCTGAAGATGTGTTGGGAAAATATGTTACAGCTACTTCTAATTTATTGTCAGTGGGAAAAAAACCCAATTTCTAATTAGTTAAACAAAACATTTAAGTCATTCTATATTTTGGCTAAGAAGTCCACTTCTCGTGTGCCTAGTATCTCAAGTGTCTTTCTTTTGTCTTTTCAACAGAAATCAAACACAATGTTTAAATGAAAGGAAGTAAACTCTGACATCCTGTTTTTTGGGAGGGCCCAAAAAACAGCAGTTTGGTTTTGTTGGGGGTGGGGGGTAGGGATATGGTAGGAAACAATCTGAGTTTTTTTTTTTTTTTTTTTAATGGTTTTTCAAGTAAAACGTTTCAAGTA
Organism: Oreochromis aureus; assembly: GCF_013358895.1. Taxonomy (NCBI): domain Eukaryota; kingdom Metazoa; phylum Chordata; class Actinopteri; order Cichliformes; family Cichlidae; genus Oreochromis; species Oreochromis aureus. Next base: position 15,489,448 of record NC_052944.1, on the reverse strand, counting down.
AAAGCAGGCAGTGTTCAAAAGTGAAGAACTTATTTCGTCTTTGATTATAACCTCAGTCTGTATAAAAATCCAAACTCATTTTGTGATGCTTTTGCAAAATAAAAGCTGTCTTGATTTCATGCATCGGTCGATGTGTGAATGTGTGTTACCACCAACACGCCTGGACAACAGGTTTTGTGAAGACATTGTTTAACAAACGGTGGAGAATTGCTGGCATCTCTGCAGCTTTGTCATCAGTTCCAGTCATTATTTACCAATCTGATTCTATCTCTCAGTTTATGTGTGTGCGTGATGACTGAACTGTGTAGTATGTTAATGTTTTCCAATGGATTAAGGCTTGCAATGTCACCCCTATCAAAATTTACCACACTTACTTCACCGATTGCCGACTTAACGCACAGCTCTGGCTCGGTGTAACTACTTTTTGAAAGATCTAATCTCATCTGTTTTGTCCGATTCTGCTCCGTTCACTCTCCACGAGGTCTCTCCAATCTCCTTCACCCTCGTTAAGTGGTGTCAGAGCAGGAAAAAATAAGCAATGGGAGTTGCCTTTGCGTTCCACCACATTATAAAAAACTGACATGATTGTTAAATAGACTCGGGATTGAGTGCCTGCCTTGTGTTAGTCTCTACATCCACCCAGTTTACGTCAGGAAGGGAAGCCAGTGTATTTCCTCCCCTTCTCTATCTAAAGGAAGTGCCAAAATAAGCATCAGCAGCGGAGCGCCCAGGCTTGGACACCTTTCACACAGGCCACTCGAAGGGAGACGTTTAAGGAGTTCACAGCTGCAGAATCGCCATGAAGTCCGTCAGGGTTTTTGCTGTCCTGCTTCTAGCATCTGCCAATGTCTTCACACAAGGTAGGGCGATCATTCACACCGGCTGCGGCTTGATCACATGCTGATAGAAGTCTTCAGCACTCTTTAATAGTTAGCAACAACCTTGTTTCTGTGTGGGGACCATTCTGTAGAATGGCTGCCTTCACTGATTTATAGCAGGCTTTGTATCAAGATGACCGCCTCCACAGTTGTGTTCTGCTTTGGTTTGAGCACTGGTTAATGGTGCTTCCCTTTAACCCATGCGTTTCCTCCTTGGTATGTGCAATGATAAAGATCACAGCGATGGTCAAAAGTCACTTACGTTACTTTAAAGACATCCACTCAAACTTTTTGCTTATCCAAGGGAGATAAACTTGGAGCACATTTTTATGTGATTGTGTTTCTATGCCTCCAAATCTTAACGGAAACCTTCAAACTAACAAATCTGACAATTAGTTTCTGATTTTTGGTAAGTTTAATCAAAGCGAGTGAACAGATGTCAGATACGAGTCAGAACCTCTGGGATGAAAAGCACCAGAGTGCCACATGGCTACTGACATGTTGTTTTTTTTTCCTTGTGCAGAAACAAAAGAACTTGGAAGCTTGTCTGTGCCGAGCAGATAGGTGATCTAACAGCAGATAGGAAGTGCGAATCAAACCGCCCCCTCTATCACAGAGACAGCAGATTATTGTCCTGAGCCTGACAGGTCCCAGGTGACAGACAATCTTCTTCCAAGGTTTAAGCGGTAAACAAGCTGGAGGAAACGCCCACGCCTGGGCCATTATAATTATCTGTGTGAGATTTTGTTCCGCGACACATAAGGAAAAGTAATGAAGTGTGGACCTGGTAGGATCCGAAACTCTCTGATGCTGGCAAATCTTTAGCTTTTGATCTTTAAACTTGCTTTGAAATACTTGAGGCTTGACTTGGATTTGTTTACGTGAATTAAAGGACTGAAAAGGCCACGATGCGTTCAAAACAATTTACACATACTTAACATTTCACTTTACCTTGATTTACTTGCACGAACTTAAACAACTCTCTGAATGATCCAACATACCGAAGACTCGCCTCGTACTCTTCCTTTAACGACTCAAAGACCTGATTCGAGACTCGCCTTGAATACTTTAGAGGGAGTCTGGCAGGGAGACTTGATTTTCCTTCCTGACCAGATTCATGAAAAACAGTCTGATCTTTGTGCGGTCAGAGCAGAAACGTCCTGTTAGCCATCAAGCAGCCAGACTGCAGTGAAATGCACTGAATGGATTCGCGGTCGACAGCAGGAAGCTTAACACGGGTCAGGGAGCAACAACTGTATATGTCTGGGACAGGATGCAGCTTCACACTGCTGCGACACTTGGAGCAGAGGATATCCACCTCGACATGCCGTAATCTCCTTCTCTATCTAGGCTTTTCACCCCCTGTCTGACACGTTTGACCCTCGGTCGTCTCAAAAGCTGGCCTTTAAAGTTGCGCCAAACACTCACGATGCAGGACGGCGGTCAGAGCTTGTAAAGCAAGCCCGTGACTCAGTGAGCAAAACTGGGCATAAACATCTTTACAGTTTCAACCAACAATACGCAAGCATAGCACAAATAATAACTTACTGTAATAAGAAAAAAGAAATACTAACCATTTTCTTTCTCGGTTGGGTATTTTTAAGTATAAAGGTTTGTGCACATTAGAAAAGAACAGCAACGATGTCACCTAAGTTTTGTGACTTGTAACGAGCACAGTGTTGAGGGGAGACAAAGAATACCATCGGAAGTCGCTTCAGTCACTTCCGATCAAGGAAGTGACTGAAGCGACTTCCGATGGAACCAAAAAATTCCATTCCCATGAGTAATTATGAGAAATGCGGGGTTACCAAAGCAACCACAACCCAAAATCTTCAACGGAGACCATAGAGGTGGACTATATAAGCTGTAGCCACTGCTGCACCACCCGTGAAACCTCAAGCTGAGCATTTCTGCTGGAGCCATCTTACTGTTTTATAACCTGACGTGACGAGTGCGGGCCTGATCTGATGGTGAAACCAAAGACTGTACATAAAAGATAGACATACCTTCCAGCGTATGCAGAAATACCTTAAACCTGGATCACACAGAACAATCCAACCAAAGAAGGCACTCAGGAACATTATAAGACAGACATGCAGTCAAAGAATCCTGAACTGACATCTGGAAAAATTTCCAAACAGCAGATCTCATGACAGAAATATAACAGCAATCAGCAAAGTTTTCAAGAAAAAAATTAGATTTAGACTTCTGATTCTCTCAGTGTAGTTTTTGGTTTACTGGTATTAAAATTTAATTGAATTTAGATAATCCTTCAAATTCACTACTCAAACTGATTCCCGAGGCAGGTTGGACTTAACCAGCTACTTAACCAAGTGTGGCAACAGTGAAGGTTTTGCAGGGCCCCTGGGTGGAGTCTGCCCCCTACTCTCTCCCATCCTTCCTGTCTACTCTCTGAACTGTCCTGTGAAAATAAAGGCTAAAATGCCAAGAATAAATCTTTCAAACAAAATCAAATTGCTGTTGACAGAAGATTTTCGGTTTTTAGATGCAATGAGTTCAACAGTGAGCTGGTGTTGCTTGTAGATTTTCTCTGGATAGCGTGTTAATCTCTCTTGAAACCTCTCCACAATCACAAATATCTTTAAATAACCACCAAAAGACTTTTATGTGGACCTAATCAAATCATTTTTCTTCACTTCCTTCATAATTTCTTCATACCACGCAGAAAATGAGCCAAACTGACCTCCTATATTATTTTTCCCCCCAGATAATATGAAAGTATTTTCATGTCTCTGTCTTAATCTTTTCACAGAAGAAAACTTAAACATAACCGCAGCACCAACAATAGCACCGGGACCGCCAACAAATCCACCAACAACAACAAATACGACAGCAGTAAAGGCAAGCACAGCAGCACCTCCCTCTCTTCCTACAAATATGACCACATCTCCTCTGGATGGTGAGTGTGTCTTAAAGCCCTCTTCCAAATTTCTTTGCATTTCACTTTGCTTTATTGTTCTGTTTCATGGAATTTACATGCATCTCCTGAGCACGAAAAAGGTTTCTCAAAGCTCACCTTAAAAAACACTTTTAGGACACACCTGTAGATGTACAAGCACGGTTTGTGACCTTACAAATACTCCAGTATGCAGTTTAAAGACATTTAAAATAAGGTGGATTTAATGGTAATAAATAATACAGGGTAGTAAAGGAAAAACCAGGACAAGATGGTGTGCTTTCAAAAACGAGCTAGTTTGGGTTAAAGACTGCTTGTTTATTTTATCGTCAAGCTCCAACAGATTTTCCTACAACCCTTCATTGCATTCTGTTTTCTAGGACACATGCCTAAAGCCAATACTACGTTACCTACTACTGCTGCTGCTGCTGCTACATCCGCATCCACCCAGAATGACTCTTTGACTTCTGAACTAATGAACAAGACAAGCAGTGGAAGTAAGGCTCTGTATGAATTTATATGACATATGTGGTTTGTTGAAGGGTTTCTACATGTGCTTTAGTACAGAGAGGATTTAAATGAACTTCATTTTGTATTCAGAAATAATGTGTAACAATGTATATGGAATGCAGTTTGACATAGATACTTTTAACATATTTCATGAGGTTTTTTCTTTTTTATCAGCTCCCACTAATGTCTCTCAGAGTGAGCATTCTGGCGGCCAAAGCAGAGCAGGTCCAGGTAAGTGTGGCACATGTGAGCTCCTCAGTGATAGGCATAGGTTTCTTCACTTGTTACAAAAATGATGACTATGTTTGAAGCGTTTTTCTTTTTCTTTCTTTGTTTTCTGAACAGATGACACCGATCCTGGCCAGGACTTAGGTACACAAAATATGATCATGCGTTTTTTTTAAAGCATTAAAAACATATCAAACAACTAAAACGGTTTGTTTTTCAAATGAAACAACGCTGCTCTTTACTGTCCACAGGTAGCCCTACTCTTGCCCCAGGTACAGTACTGTTTGTATCGACATGACTGTTTGCCTCCCTCTCTTTCTTTTTCCTTCTGTGCTCTCTTCTCTTATTGATAACCATCCTTCAGCACTTCCTTGTTGAAAATGTTGAAATTAAAAGAAATCCTCAAACGGCTCCACACATTATAATTGAAACCAGAACCAGAGTAAAAAAAATTAACCAAGTTAATTTATGAAATATATAAATAAATAATGAATCTAAATGTGACAGGACAACAAACCACCAATGACTCTCAAAGCAGATCTTCAAGGACAATATCACCTCCCACTAAAAGACCCGCTCAGGAGAACAGTCCCGGTAAGTGATCCTGTGTGCGAGTGAGCTAAACGTGAGGTCACGAATGGACGTTCCAACCGTGTTTAATCAAATCAAAATGTGTGTCGTTGAAAGGTTCTCAGGCGGGCCAAACAAAGGAGAAATCAGCAGGTAACAAAGCTAATCAGTTTGACTTTGCACACCAGGGATGCAGCAGCTGCAGCCTCTCACAGCTGAATCTGTACGGAGGACCAAAGCTGCCAATAAAAATATAGACACTAAATAAATGGTATATGATTAAATGCTAGCAACAAGTAAATGTAGATATTCATTCATTCATTTCATTTTCACTGAGTCATATTGAATGATCTTGATATGTAGCTCTTCTGGTCCTCCATATAATTGACTTATCATCCAGAGATGAACATGAATGAATAGACTGTGAGTATCGTTTGTTGAAAAACCTTGAACTTGAAAGCACAAAAAAGCTTCAGAGCAAAGAAAAAAATGGATAAAGAGTCAAAACAGAAAACTAGTGTCCTACTGGGGATTACACTATCAGCAACACTGCAAGCAATTTGGGATTCCTGATTACATATATCTGATGTGTGGGCAAAAATTCACGGTAATTACTGAGATTAGCATTTGCCCAGCCCACTGACTCTGCCACCTCAGAGGGCTGAATCATTCCACAGCAGGGCTCCAAAACCTTTAAAATATCCCAATAAAATCTTGTTTTAAAAAAGGTCACATATTATGTCGACAGACTTTTGAATTTATTTATTTTGAACTTTTTAATGATTTGGGGGATAAAACTCTGCGCTGCAATGCAGAGTTCATGTTCACGGGCTGGTAGAAGGGCCGTTAAAGGTCGAAAGTCCAAACTGAGTCGTGCTGCAGCTGCTACATCACTGCTCTGCCCTTTGGTTAGACGCTAATGTGGAAGACGCACGTCACACCAGATGGATGCTGATGGCCGTGTCCTTCATGTCCCCCTCCCTCAGATAAAAAGCTGTGGTGGCTTGTGTTGCCCGCCATCCTGGCTGTAGCTGCAATCGCCATCGTCCTCAAATTCAAATCCAAGAAAGTCCACAACCCCACAGGTACATGCTCTGCCAGGACGCCCATGTATGAGTGCTTACACTGGGATTTATCATTTGAAAAATTATTTTAATTCAAACAAGCGTGTGTGCTTATCAATGCCTTCTGTTGTCTTCTGCTGAACAGAAACCGTCGACACTGGAACTGAGAAGTGAGTTTGATATTAAAAGATCAGACAGATTACGCCATTTTCAGGGTGTGTGAAGAAAAGCCAAACATTTATCTCTTTAAAACCCTTCACAGCGCATCTTTCCAGAGAGCTGACAACAGCAAGGATGGCGTCATGCTCCTCGGAGTTAAGTCATCAGGAGGAGAAGAGAATGGTGAGCCGCCTTCCCTCTATTTCCCGCAGCAGGTTGCTCCCAACTTCCCTCTGTTTGCGCATTCTTCCATCACTTGGAGAAACTGTTTCTCCAGACACCGAATTTCAATTATCCCAGGGAAGTGCTAGGCTTTTAATATCCTCATTGTACTGTATGGGGCTTCTGGGGCTTTAGCTGGGCAGCAGAAGGTGTTTCCTGTGATTTCTCGCCCCCCGCCCTCAAACAAGCAGCAGGGCTTGAAAGATAGGGACTTCCTAACATAAACGCAGATTATTTTGGACGCGACCTATTGTGCACTGGGTAAATGTCAGCGTGGCCCCACATGCTACGGAGGCGTGTGCGTGCGCAAAGGCACGAGCACATCCACGGGCGCGCATGTCAAGCATAGTTTGCGCACACACCCTAAGTTAACCTGCTATAAAACACAAGCTGGCCAACGAATGCAATGCCTTCCTTCCCAGTCAGGCCTGGATGCCTTGGCAGGGAAATGGAATAAGGCTTCAGGAATTCTGATGAGGAAAAAAAGAAGGGTTTGTTTTGTTGCAGGCTGCTGGAGTGGAGCTTTAAATCAGCAAACGCATTCCCACCAAACACAATAAGATGAAAATCATAATTTAACGGCCCTTTTGACTTTTCAGGTTGGAAAATCAGTTTGATGAATTGCTCCTGCTCTTTTGTGTGTTTCAGCTGAAGCCAGATAAGAAGAGTCACCATCGTCGCCCACACACTAATGGTCTGAGAAAGCTGTTTCGATCCTAGGTCTCCTTTTTTTTAAGCTGTAATGAAATATTTTAATTTTTTTTTAATAAAAGAGGCTTTCAAGTGTGATTCTGTATGCGGAGAGCAGTTTTATGAAGTAGGGCGTGTGACTGCGATGATAAATCTTAAAACAAATGAACTTGATCTCAAAAGTAAGGACTGCAAAGCTCATCTAAAGAAGCTGACCCGCCACCTATTAAATGACAATGGTGACTTATTATTTATGCAGCCTTTATTTGCATCCGGTGCAAACTACTGCCGCAACCATGTTTCCTGTGTAGTGACCCCAGATCCTTCACATTAGTCTTATCATAAGCTTTATAACTCTGTAATCATCCTTTCGTTACGTTCTTACCTGCCATTTACTTTTTACTTGCCTTAAGCCATTTTGCTGATTATGTAGGTTTGGGGTTTGTTTGATGTGCGCTCCATATTTGCTGTTAGGACGACTTGTTTGCGCGTGTAACTCAGCTCACATAGGAATTTGCTGCAACTGAGGGTCTGTTAAATGTTTTTGTGGGTTTTTTCTACAAATGTTGCACCAAAGCACACATAACTAAAGCAGATGCAAAAGGCTGTTTGGATTTATAGACACTGGAACTGCTTTATGCTTTGTGGCTGGACTTTGTCATCATCAATTTCCTCAATAAATCACTAGAAAATGTCTTTTTTGTGCTGCCCTGTTTTTTAACATATGTATACATATGCATCTTCTGATAGATCTGAAATAGCATATAGGAGATGTTCTAAATGGATAATTAAATCATTAAAATAAATTAAAAGTTCTAATTTATATACATATCTGCAGGGTTTATTGTATTTGATTGCGGTTCTTTGTGAGCTAGCTGCAAGGACACCAATGGTGTGAGTTGAGTGATTCACCACTAGAGGGAGACAACAGGTAACTCAAGAATGAAAGGGCAAAGAAATGTTCTTGGCGCTGCTTCATAAGCTGCTGTTTATTGCAGCCAGGTTCTAAAAGGGTTGTTGACAGTGGAGTGAGATATAAGCAACGAGTGTCAAACTCTCTCAAGGATTGGGCAAGGATTGCCCACCACACACACCTCTCAGCTTCTTCATATCATTATCCTGCAGTGCGTAACAAATAAGTTCAACAGCCTCCCTGCCAGGTGGTGTTTTGAGTATAAAACATCAGAAATAAAATCTCTCATGACCTCCATTTTGCTCTGATTCACACACTGCCCTGTTAGGTCTGACCGTGGCCTTCGTAAAATGAGACCGGGTGACAGCTTGGACTGTGGGCACGTTTCCATCAAAGACACAGCGAGCAGGTTGGCAGAAGACCCTCCACACACAAATAAAATGCGCTAACAGCTGTGGCCGGGGCTGTGACATTCAGGGCATCATGGCGAGCTTTCTTCGCCATCTCCCTCTCCTGCTCAGAGTGTTTGTCACCCCTTTTCGACCCCTTCTCCTCTCTTGACTCTAAATAATCAATATGTATCTTTACCTTTGATTTTCTCCCACATGCTTTTGTTCCTGTTGCTTACAAACCTGAATCCTTCTGTCTTTTTACATTTTAAGGCACAAGTCTTCTTAACTAAAAGTGCATGCTTCGCAGAATAAAAGGAGATCATCAGAGTCTGAATATGTCAAAGTAATCCTGTACTCTGGGATAAAAATATGGAGTCAGAAATGAGCATAGCGGGCCTTCTGCCATTTGAAACATTCACATGAAAGTTGAGTCATTTTATTTTAATAGCACATTTAAAAACAGCAGCTTTACAGTCGATGCATTTAGAGGGGACAGTAAAACAGTGCATCTGAGGAAGTAACTGGCGAGGATTACAAAAACGGATGAATAAACTATCAACGCATCAAAGATTGTTAAAAGCTGTAAAAGTTTTTAAGAAAAGGTCTTTACATCAGCTGTGGGACACGATCTGAGCTGAAATGGGAGATTCCTCTAAATCTGGGGGCAGACAGCTTTAAATCCGAGAAATGAATAAAGAAGTCTGACAGGAGCAGTTGTGATAATGACCTAAGTGACCTGGGGCAGAGTACAGTGCAAGCAGATCAGAAATGTAAACCACTAAAGGCTTTAAAAGGCTAGGAAGGGAGCGATGCGCTTTCTTTTCTTAGCAGCTGTTAAAAACCAAGCTGCTGGATTTTGGATCGTTTGAAGTTGTGAAATAGTTGAATGGGTGTCAGCCCCGGACACAGCGCTTCACAGATGACCAGCCAACAAGTTACAAAACCATGGAGTGGGGATAAAACTGTACTTTTTTAATATTGCTGAGATGTAAACGATACCTTTCAGAACATTTTTCATTTGTTAATTAAAACAGTTCAAGCTGCCTGTGAAAACAGAGATTTTGAGCTCACAGCGCGACACATTAAAGCCTTTTATGTTTGAATTTCTAAAGTGATAAATTAAAGCCTTCGTGACCCACAGACTTTAAAGAATAGGTTTAACTTTTTTCTGTGTGTATGTGTGTAAGTCATTTTTTAAATGTACAGTACCGTGCAAAAGTCTTGAACCACCCCCTAATTTCTTTATATTTTGCTTCCAAGGAGCCAAACTTTCAGTATTGAGTCTTTAAGACCACTTTTTAAGAGTTGTTAACTGGATACTGGCTGCTTTTTCACTCATTTTCAGTCCAGTGCTTGTACCTGACTATTTTCAGAGGAATGCTTTGTTTGTTAAGCCACTTCACACCCACCAATGAATCATTCAGACATAAAAAGGCACCTAACTCAAGGGATGAACCAGTGCTGTGTAACAGACCAATTTTTAATTGTATCTTTAGTCACTTTGTTACTATCAGCCTGCCTCTAAAACACACAATTTGTTCAGAACTATTCCTGAAGACAAAAACTCTGTCTTTGGCTTATATACTTGCAATTTCCATGTATAGTTGCCTGTTTGTCAAACAAACACATTTATTGGTCTTTTTCATTTCCTCCATCTGCTCATGTGTCAAAGACGTTGCTAAACTATAAGATATGTAAGAGCACGTTAAAGAAGAATTTATCTGAGTAAGTTATAACTACTTGCTCTGCTGTGCTGTCACATTATGACAACTGTTTCCTTAGAGGATCTCAGCAGACAACCAGCAAAACGCAGCTACACACCGATATGAACCCCGGCACATGCAACCTGCTTTCTCCTGAAATGCAACTCAGCAAAAAGCTTCTTGTTATTCACTTTCCTAGAGGGGGCAACGAGGTGCACGTTTTACTGGATGGAGGCGAGTCCCAGATCGGCATACCACGTGTCCTCAAGGGGATAAGAGAAGGCTCATCTGAACCAGAATGGATTAGTAACCCAAGACCCGACACGTTTCATCTTTTGCTTCATTCAGGGAAACAGGAGTTGGGGAAAAATTATCAAGCAGATTCGGATTTGACTCGACTTACTGACGGGGGGTTAAGGTCAAACGCAGCAGTGCCTCATATTACGGGCCTGCTCTCAGCTGTTTCAGTGGAGCAGATGTTTGACGCACAAAGCAAAACGAGCAGAAGTGGGTTTGATCTTACGCAGACGTGCAAACGCACTGCACCTCCTGAACTCAGGCAAAATGTTACTACACACTTGTTAACAACGGCCACAAATGCATTCAAACTACTTGCACAGTATTTTAAAAATGCTTGTGTTGTAGACACTGCATGAATCAGTTTGCTGCTCCATTTTCGCCCAGGCTACTGCAACTAACTCACACTGCTGCAAATTACGACAACACCTGCAAGATAAGAGCCAGAGCTTTGCAGGGCAGGTCTCGGACACAGTGTCTGGAAGAAATCACACACGGTGTCCTCTTCATGGCAGATTTTCAATATGTCATGCAGCTGACACTCGAGATGATAGTTTTTAGAATATAGAAGTGTCTAAATTATTTTAAACTTTACTCGATGACCTGAATAAATATCTTGTCAAAGGAATCTCTTCTTGCTTGTAAATTTTAATTGCAGGGTGTAAAATGTTGATTGCTGGCTTTGAAACGATTAGATACGGAGTTTTATGTGCTGGACTGTGCCCTAATACAGATGATGTTAAGAGGCACTGCATAAGAGCTGGGAAATTATTTTACTTCTACTTGTAATCTACCTAAAGTACAAGTACTCCTTATTCAGAGCCCCTGACCCACTTCTACCCTTTAGACAGCTACTACGACCTTGTATATTTTTCATAAATGTCAGTCCAAACCTCATTACCACCGCCTCCATAATCACAGCTCTTTCTGTCCTTGCTGTGTTTCTCTGCACAAAAGTTTAACTTTACCAAAGTCCTTCCTTACCTAACACTTGTCAGTATATTTCTGCATCTACAAAAGCAGCAACATTAAAGAATGTGACTTTTTTTCCAGGGCATATCTAGTTCCCCCCATGTGACCGGTGGAAAACGCTTGGTCTCGCCGTCTCTCCCTCGCCCACTGGATTCCATTACCCTTTAGCCAGCAGAGCTGCTGGGGGTAAGAGGGTCAGATCCAATTACTGGGAGAAAAACTCTGTTGAGACTGTGAGTGGTGAGAGATAAACCGCTGATGAACTGAACAACTGTGCTCGCCGCGTTTCCTGCCAAATGTATACACACAATACAGTAAGACAAGACATTTTTGGCTCAGCGGCTCTATAGTCAAAGGGCTTCCTCTTGCCTCACATTCCTGAAATTCACATTTTGATCTGGTTTAAAAGAATATCTGGGGAAATGTTTGCACACTTTACTCATAACTGTACTTTTGGGAAGTGAAACCCACTCAGACTTCATCTACTGATCTTCTGTGTTGGGATGAAGGTCTTTCATACGGCAGTGTGTCCTTTTGATGAGGACATTGTGCACTCTGTGTTTGGGGTGAGGTTTACAAAAAAATGCATTTGACATGAAACCAAGGGACTTATTTTCAGCTTTTGACTCAAATTTTCAAGCTAGTACTGTTGTATCAATACAGCCAATAAAAAAAAGTTACATTTCTGTTAAAAAATGCTGTTTTTAAAGGGCCCACATGAGAATCTGGGACTGTTGTGGAGGGCCACCATAATAAGTTCACAAAGAGATAAACTTGATACTGAACAGTAATGAGTTCAGCTTATTGGTGCAGTCCCAGTCTATCATGTGACACCTTGTGAGTATTAATTAACCACCCCTTCTTTAAAGTGTGTAGTTTAACATTTTTTTTCATGTGTTTACTTTTTCCTTTATTCGTTTACCTTATTGATTACAAAAAAATATTTTGCGTTTTCTGATCAAACAGCACTATGAAAACTCACGTGGCTTGGTTACAGGCTTAAACATAGCTCGAGGTCTCTCTCTATAATAATAATGAAACAGTCATAGATAGCTTATTAACATTTGCTGGTGAGCCATAATCTACCAAACAAGTGGCTGAAGTGTTGAATGCATATTAAAACACGTTTCGGGCGAAGTTAACGCTTTACAAACCTTCTTTAAAACGAATACAAAAACGTTACGGTGTATTTTCTTGCCCACGTAGCAACACAAGAAATCCCCCCCAAGTATTGGTCAATGAATTAATTTAAATGCTATTTTGTAGCCAATCGGAAAGGAACTGTGTCCCGCGTTCAGTGCCTGATTGGTCAAGCCCTCTGGTCAGCTGAGTAGACGAAGGTATAAATAACCCCCAGAAGTTTCACCCCGTTACAGTACGTTTGACTGTCAGTGTGTGTGTTTGTATATGTGTGTGTGCGCGAATTTATTCATGAGGAACCGTCTAAACTAAGTTATTTTGTATTAAATAATATTTAAGGTGAGTTGTTTAATGCTGCGAATGAGTGTCTTTTAAGCTAGCGGTTAAGAATGGAGAGGTTTAATTAGTTATTTGTTTAGGTTTTTTACGGCTTTTTATCGTTAAGGGCTACATTTTGAAAGTTTTAGCATCCTGAGGTAGCTACCTCAGTTAGCCACTTGTTTAATTATAGCTCAAACCATCCGCTTGGACTGACACAATGACGCTACCACGTCTATTTTCAGGCAGCTTTTCTAAAACCACGGGAAAACGGCCGACTCCAGGAGAAACAGGCTATCACCATGGTTGCTACGAGCACGTTAAAGCCCAAAAGCAGCGAGTGTGTTTCAGAATTGGCGGATAGAAGATATGACCACGGTTGCATTGATGCAGGTGAGCTTACTAGTGTTTTCTTTTTGTTTGTGTAGCTAACCTGCTAGATGCTGGATACTTCTAGTTGTGCGCTTGTTTATCCCTGTGTGGTGCATGGCTGCAGCAGTGGGGAGGAGGAGGGGGCGGGTACAGATGAAGTCATCCCTTCAGTTTGTCTGCTAAACAGCAGCCCACGATTAAAGGCAAATCTGAGGCTGTCTTTCTCTGCACATTGCTACAAGATTGTGCTGCAGAAACATGATATTTTGTGGGTGTGCAGCTCAGACTCTTGAGATGGTATTTCTTTTTTAAGGGACTGTTGACACATTCGCACAAGGCAGCTGAAAAGCATACAAACACAGACCCATGCCTTCAGTCATTGGTGGAGTTGAAATCTTGAGATTTGTCCCAGTTGACCTCATAAAATACCTTTCAATTTTACTGCAGCTGATATGATTAAGTCAGGATTATCCGACCTTTAAATGTTTATCTTGCCTTGTTTTCCCAGGACTGGACTTCTGGGATCACTGCTTAGATGAGCCCCAGAGGGCTGCAGATGCCACTGAGGACAGAACCTGTCAGCAGCTGGCAAAGATGTTTGAAAACTGCCTTTCGCGGGCTAAGAAGACAACGCTACACTGCTCCTCTGTGCTGGTACCAGAGAAGCTAACGCGGAGAATAGCTCGTGAAGTCCTGCGGCTGGCATCTTGCGAGCCCTGCGGCCTTCGCGGCTCTGTTCTGTACGTCCACCTGGAGCTGGACAAGGGATGCAAGCAGCTCGAACGCATCGTGTACGATGCCACCGTGGTGCCTACATTTGAGCTGACTCTTGTTTTTAAGCAGGATGGCACCGCCTGGCCCAGCCTGCGGGACTTTCTTTTTATGGGAACCTGCTTTGCGCCGACCTTTAGGCACGCACTTAAACTGAGTCCAGGTTTTCGTCTCGTTAAGAAAAAACTGTACTCCTCCTCGGCAGGTACCGTGATTGAGGAGTGCTGAACTTTTGTAGGGATTGGGGATTTGGATATTGGGTTTGTTGTTGGGAATTGCACTTCTGCCCAAATGTAAATGACACTTGAGTGGTGTCACGTTTTCTACAGTGTTTTTGTACATCGCAGTGTTAACTATTAGCCAGTCAGCTTTGGATGTAAAGTCAGAAGCTTGTGCATCAGAAAGCCTGATTGTTCTGATTCAAGTCCTTTTTTTTTTAATCAGTAAAATTGTAATGTTCTTGTTGTTTGTGTGTTTTATAACATGCGTTGCTCAAACACCATTTGAAGTTGTACTTTTTGCAGACGAATGTAAACCTATCCCAAAGTGTGAGAGGGACATACTGTCGGGTACACTTTTCTTAAAGACACTAGACACTTTCTTGAGGCATCTGTGTGTTTCCAGATACGTTGAACGCTCAGCCACAGCGAGCACACACAGGGCTGAATAAGAGTCTGACATTTAGTCTGTTGGGGGCCATATTCTGGTTGTGTGATGCTGTATTTAGGGCTGCGATTGTTTTTAAGACTATGTCTTGCGTAGATGCTGCTGTCATGGTGTGGGTCTTCCCACACTATAGGGGAATATGTGGATGCCTTAAATCTCATGCACATTTTTTTTCACACAGCTATGTCACAGCTGCGTCTCTTTGTAAATGTTTTATTGCATTTTTATTTTTTTACCCCCCCTCTTCCGCCTGATGCACCTTTTCAATGCAGAGACTTTATAAATTATTAAAGAATGGTTCGCCCAAGTGATGTGTATTTGTTTTAATAATTAACTTGTTAAAAAAAAATCCCAAGTCCCCCTCCCCCTTTTATTTTTTAACTTTCCATTGTTTTTCAAATTTGATGTTGAAACAAACTGAGTTGTCTGTTTGGACAATAAAATCACTTTAATGTTCATTTTTGATTCCATGTGTGCTCTTTTCTCCATTCTTATATTGCCATGGATACCCTGTCATGGCAAAGCCTGCTAAATGGGGATAATGCACCTTTTAGACAGAGCAACAGGCGTTACAAGATCTTGACAAGAATGTGGCACTTACTTCCTCCATCCTGCCTGTGACATCAATCTTAAGTTTAAATTAAAAGCTGTTTGCAATTGTTTGTAAGTGAATAGGTGCATAGGAATAACCAAACCTTTGTTATTCAGTTGTGCATTTCCAAGTATTAACGATGACGCACGCTATCACAGCTCTCAATACTGTTGTAGAAGTCTTTGTGCTTAAGTTTAATAAGATATTGATCCTTAAAAGCTTAAAAATGTAATTTGTTCTGCAGGTTTGCACATGCCACTCTCCTGACTGCTCATAAAGCTCACTGGCTGCTGCTGTGTGTACCTGCAGTGTTTGTGTGACATTTCTCTCATTGTCTTGAATGGTTGGGATTTTAAGAAACTTGTGAGAAATCCGAGTGAGATGAGCAAAAGATTATGAGACTCGTGCATGACAAGATTCTTCCCAGTTTTGCTTTAATAATCAATTACTGTCATAATTGTTTTTTACATTTGTGCAAAAGTTTACAAGTTATGGCAACACGCCGGTCATGCTCAAGTGGCGAAACAGGCCGCAGGGGTTACAGCAGGTTAATGGCAGAGTCACATGATGTTGTGCAAGATGCACTGCATACAGTCCTTGTGCAGGACAATGAAGCTCTGATCGTCTGGTTGGCGTCACACGTAACAACCTCTGATCCCGTTGCTTTGCTGTGCTAATGTGGGTCAGCAGCGCAGATCTGAACTGCGAAGCCCATAAACACAAAAGATCCACAAAGAATATGTGCTATACTGTTCATCGCTATGTTTAATATTTCTATATATACACTATCAATCACAGGTTTGGACACACTTTGTCATTTAATTGTTCTTCTTTATTTTTTTTACCCTATTTTTTATGTAGCAAAGAAAATAACTCTAAATATGTTTTTGATGTCTTCAGTGAGAATCTACAATGTAAATAGTCATGAAAATAAAGGTGTCCAAATTTTAGACTGATAGTGTACTACACTTGATTATTCATGGCCGGAAAAAACAGGTTAAATTGAAGCCCAAGTTACAGTCTAATTTCCTCCTGTCCCCATTGTTATATAGATTTACTTTAGGCCTTCTCATTCCACCTACTACATCTTACAAGGATCTTTGTCAATAAGTCCCTTGCAACATTAGCATTTGCCCCTGATTTATGGTCCTTGTCCATGAAAAGGCAGAGTTGGCAAATCCTCCTACTGAGGGAGGCTTTGCCATAACATCTTGCCTCATGGAAAAGTACTGAGGCCCTTGTCATGCTGCTGCAACCAAAAAAGAAAAAAAGGAAAATCTTAGCTGCACTGTACTGGCTTGGCAACTCATTTGCTGAAGCTAGTAAATCTGCTTGTGGTGCTCGATATCCTCAGTGTCAACATGATTCATCTCAGCCCTGCTCAGCGTGAGTTACATCGACGGTTGTGAAAGGGGTCTTTTACCGCCACAGCTGTGGAGTCGATCACACCGATCAGACGGATGCATACTGCTTACCCTGCACAAACAGCCTACAGATGTTTATCGACTTTTGATGCCTCTCCATCCCCACGGGCTTATCCGAGTTACCGGATAGGCCTATTTGTTCCTGACTCCTGAGAGATGAGCTGGGCTTGATTCCATGTTTCCTCCTGACCCGTAGAGCAAGGTCTTTCTGGGAAGATGGAAATCTGATGAACTTACTAAAAGGAGAATGCATGCCACTCTGGGACCCGGGGTTATCTTGTAATGCAGATATGTTTATCTGATTGTTTGTTTATGTTCTAAGTAAACAATACCTTTTCCCCATTGCCTCATCATCTTTTGGGTATATCAGTTCACAAGCAGACATAGCATAAACATAGAAAAAAAAACCCAACCAAACAAAAAAACAGGAGGCCCTTCTTACATTGGTCAGTATCCCCATTTGGAATTAGGTAATAAGTGATTTTGGATCAGCTGCCCTGTGATGCTGCAATCTTTATCTCACACCAGGAAACAATAAAATTCTTAAATGTTAGACGATAAAACTTTATTTGAAAAAACTTTATGTTCAGCTTTGTTTGCACAGAAGAGAAAAAATGAGCCCTCCATCCGAAGAAAGAAGAAGAACGTGTTAGGTGGTTGGGTTGAGTGTTCAAGCTCATGTTTACGAGTTTCATCACATGATGTTTGGGTATCAAAATACATATCTTTAAAACACTTGACTCTTGCTGCCATTGGAGCAGGCAGCATGTGATGTTCAAGAGGGAGATGTTAAATCTGCTTTGCAAAGTTTCAGTAGCTGTAGGATGTGCTGTGCCGAGCTTAATTTAGCCTTAAAAGTAAGAAGATAGTACGGTGACTGTGGAAAAACACCAACGTTTGCAGCGCTTTCTTTTTGGATTAAAAGTAGACGTTTCTTATCAGCACTGTGTGGCATGAGATATGTTTATTTAGTACGAGTCCCGCCTAGTGTAATATCCTAATCATCTTTTTCTGAAGTATCCGAGGGGGTTGTAAATTTAAGAAATTATCAATCCATGACACAGTATCAAATGTAGGATGACGTGAAGACTCCAGCGACAGTTTCCCTAATACTTAAACTGTCTTCACATCATCAGATCTTTGTCTTCTCCATGCACCTTGGAAGTAGGTGAAGTTGTGCCATAAAAATTTATTGGACATGTAACGTAGATCTAAATGTAGAAAAGTAATTTTAACTTTTAGAAGGACAGTATGTATGGTAGGACCGATTTGATGGATTGCATTACAATGAATGCATTTCTGTTTTGGGTTATTTTATGCTCACATTTGCTCCATTGCCATGAGTCTGTAACACTCCTTCCACAAATACATGAAGGTGCTTATGAGCTGCAGCTGAACTATTGAATATGTGTGGAAAGCTTAGCCTCTGAATGATGTTAAACAGGTTATAAATACGTGATTTACAATTTGTACCTCGAGGGTGTAATAAACTGTAATGAACGTACAGGTAGTACCTTCCCAAGAATGTGACGTCATATTTCCTTCCTACTGAGATATTTGATATTTAGTTGTGCAAGGTGCATTATTTTGAGTAGTGAGTGAACCGAGATTTTAAATAAACTCTTATGACTGGTCTTGGACGTAATGAAATAGCCCCTGCAGGCGCATGATGCACAAGTTTAATAGCAGTGCAGGACTAAAAGAAATGGGTATTTTGAGATGTTGCTATGCTATTTTCAGTATGCGGACTGTTATATGAGTGTCACTACAGTGTTTATGTGGCTGCTGTGTGTGACCTTTGTAGGACACTGCCTCTGGAAGGTTTGGAGATGACAGCTCCTCCATAACTAATGAACCCCCCCCCTTCAGCTTCAAGCACAAATTTCTCTGGCATCTCGCAGGTGGGCGTTGTCTCACTTCTGACCTTTTAAGGCAGAGCTGATAGAGGTTTGTCACCTGGGTCATGCCAACCTCATAACTGTGCCCCATTGTGTTTATTAGGAATTTGTGCTTGGGTACAAAGATGTAGGGATGCATGAAATTCTTTGTAATATGAACAGAGCAAGAAAAATTCAGCTAAATCACTGAATGCGTGCCCATTAACAGATGCCCAGTAGATATATAAGCCCTCATTTTTACACAAAGCATTTTTTTCTGCTTTTAACATACAAAGCCAGAGTAATGTGTGCAATATAAACATTTTGTGAGGATATGTGCCAAGAATAAAAATACCTCGGAAACCAGAACTAAACAGGCAGTCTGACCCTCGGACATGGTTGGGGAACATCTCTCATGTTTTTTTCACTAGAAATTATGGGTTATGGCTGGGTTGCACTGAAATTAAACAGGGAGTGCTTTTGGCATCACTGATTTTTATGTTTTGTCGCCTTCCTTAAAAAAAAATTAAGTTAAAGATTAGTAAAGCAAAGTTTATGCCAAACTACATGAGAAGTAGTTTAAATGATATTTCAGTGGACAAAAATCAATAGTATAAATGCACAAGTTTACTTAAAACAGATAAAAAATATGCTATTCCTTTTAAAAAGAAGATCAAGCAGACCGATTGAAAAGAATATAAATAATATTATCATGAATTGCTAATTACTGTCTGAGAGTGTGTTGGGGTGGTAAAGTGGTCACAACCTCTTTAGATTTATTATATCTGTGTATTCACCTAATTAGCATTTAAAGTCTTGTTGTAAAGTAAAACCTTGCCAAGGCTGGTTTCTTTTTTCAATACTGACTGGATTACGATTGAAAATAATGAATATATGAACGTTGAACTGAAGGCTCTTGTGCATGGCTGCTATATTTAACCTTTATCTTGTTACCTAGCTCATATTGTAGAACAACTGTTTCACCATCCTTTATAGGGATTTAAAAAGGTGTATGTGCCGTCAGTATCTATTCTCAGTTGCTGTGGATCGTTGTTTCTATCACAGAAATTAACCAGCTGTTTTCAGTGTTCACTGTCTGGGCACAGTGACAATACTGCTCAGGTTTGAATCTATTAAACTGGTAAATGGGAGCTCTTTTTTGGTTAGGTTTACGAAGACAAATGCTTTGAACTTAAGAACTGATTACTATGTACTACTATAGATATAACAATCACTGAAACTGTGTAAGCAACGACCTAGATTCGGTTTGTAGTTTTGATTCATGAGGGGTTGTGACTCTGCTGTGAAAGCGCAGCTGTAGACAAAGTATAATACGGCCATCTAGTGGAGACAGGAAACGACAGCAACATTAGACTAAAAGGTTATGTCTTTAAGAACGAAGCAGATTTTATTATATTCTAATTTTTGTTTTCGTACCTTTTTACTATTAAAGTCGAACACGACGAAACAGCGAATTTGTAAACAGGGAGGCGCGTTCCATCAAGCTTTTGTTCTGAAAGTCTACAGGAAGTCCCACTCTGAAAACATTACTTGACGCTCGTGCCCTTGCGGTTACCAGGGGCAACATGAGCACCAGATGACAACTCACAGTTAGTAATCTAAAGTTGATCTCTAACTCGAAAATTGCATTACTGTTTTCACTGCTCTGTGTTGTTGAATTACCACTAAGCGGAAATGCCACCAAAGGGAGCTAAAAAGGGCTCTGCTAAAAAGTCCAGTACTGATGGAGGCGCAGTAAACAAGAACTGGGAGACTGGTCTCATCAAAGCAGAGTTTGAAGAGGTTTGTCGTCTCACTGACCACTTTATTTGGCTGAACTTCAATATTTTGTTGGAAACATTTATATGTTTTTCACACTGAGTGAATCTCACAGTTTTTTCACAAGGCGTTAGTCGGGTCTAAGGGCAGGTTGATTGGTGCGCGCGTGCGATTAGCCAGCTCAGGCAGCTTCCATTTTTCAGACCGGAAGTTATAATTTCGACATCCCTAAATGTCATTAGTAAAAGTTGTTGCAGTGGCACTTCTGCTTCTTAAACGTTTTTTCTTCTTCTTTTTTTTCTTTAACGTAATTTTTTTTTTCATTTGTCTTAGCATAAATTGCACCATCACTGAGCCTAAAGCGAGCTGTCAATTAACTGCAAAGCAAATAAATATAAACATGATATAAAATAATGTAACCTGTGACTGGGTGTTGTGTATTGCAGTAGTATATCGTAAAACGTATTGCCCTTCCCAGGAATCGTGGCAAGCATGTGTGTCTTTTGTGGTTGGGAGTGGTCCGCAGGAGGAGGAACTGATCCAGGCTTTGTCCTTGGCTGTACAGGAACCACAACGCAAACTTTTCACCTTGCTAACTTGGGACGACACACTTGCAAAGGTACCCCAACTTTGATTAAATTTACTTTATATTAAAGGGACCTGTGGTGTTGATATACCACATTTTATATTTTATTTTTGACTCTACTAGACTAGCTTTACATCATTTACAGTTAAACATGAGCCTACTTTGTCTCAAACGTCGCATGGATGTGTTAGTGAATGCGTCGTGATGCTAATACCTACCAGCCTACCAGCAAGAAGGTCGTGGGTTCGAATCCATCAGCAGGATGAGCCTTTTGGGTGGGTGTTTGAACCTACCTGGCTTTCTTTCTGGGCGCTCAAGGTTTCTCCAACATTTCAAAGTGCGCCCCTTTTAGGTGAGCATGTGGTAGTCCTCGTATTTGACTGGGAACCTGTACAGAGTTGACTCAACAGTTGCGCTTAAAACTGGCATGGACCTTCCAGAGCTGTGTTTAATATTGCTTAATAGCTTATAGCTTAATAATGTATCATTTATGGTATATTTGGTAAAGTAAAATCCTTCCTCTTTACAGATCCATGAGCTGGGGAATCCCAAAGCAAAAAAACCCGACGATGCCCCCATGTTCTATCAGGTATGCTTTGGAAATTTTTACAGGAGTGACTCTGTGCACCATGGCAAAGAATAATGTTTTTTTTATGTGACGTGTTTCAGTGTAACACTCATTGTTGTGTGTGTATTTATAAGTGTATGTGTTTTGTGTAGGTTACAGAGCCAGCTAAACTGCTGCTCGATGCAGGAGAGGGGATTCCCTGTGACCTGATGGCAAAAATACTGAAGTTCCAGCTGCTACTTATCAAGGCCTGTGATCAGCAGAGGTCAGATGCTAACCAGGTAAATGACTTGTTATTTAAGTGATTCTTATTCCTTTATAATTAATTAAGGTGTTGACAGGGTGTGAAATTTTGCTTTCAGTGTTATCTTACTAACACTACTAACATCTAGTTGTTTTTAAAAAAGATTTATTGTAACTCCAAATTCTTTGTATTTTTGTATTCGTATCATACCCCTGTAATATTACATTCTTCATTTGTGTTTCACATGTCATGTGTACATGGCCTATGCTTAATGGTCAAGTATTGTTTCATTCAAGACAGCTTTTGTACCACCAGTGATATGATTCTGAGTTGTAGATACAAAAAAAAAAAAAAAACCCCAAAACATTTGAGATGTTCCTCAGAGTCATGTTTTTAAAACTGTTTTATGTTTAAGGCTGAGGGGGAAAAGACAGCATTCTCTGATAAAAAGGGAAAGGGTCCTCATACACCGGTGATACCACCCAAGGAGAAGAAGACCAAGCTGAAGCGCAGGGGTGACATTGAGCCACCTACTTTTAAAGGTAAAAGCTGATGAAAAGCTAAAGTGGTAAAAATTAATATACTTGTTCAGGTTGTTTCGTGCTTTAAAATCTTGTGCGCACTGATTTTGTCTCTTGGTCATAGACGACGAGCCAGAGTGGGGTCCTCAGCACTATATTCTAATGCTGGGATTCTACCAGCCGCAACTGATAGCGGGGCTTGGTGCCATAGGTGTTCATGTGTCTAATGTCATCAAATTGTGTTTGGAGTTCTCCCAAAATATGGAGAAGCAGCAGGATCACCAAGACAGCTGTGAGGGAAATGAACAGAGTCTCAGAGCTTCTCCAGTTTTTGATGCAGGTAAGGAGTAAACAGTAAATCTTCTGTTTGTTATCTTCAGTAAATAGTAGATTTATTGTATGTTGTAACAGAAGTATAAGACATGTATGTTTACACTGCATCATCATTTTTTCTGTGTGTATCAAAAGCTGTGCAGGAAAGGAAGTTGAATGAATTCTGGTCAGGTCTGAGATCAGTTTTGGACAGCGGGCCACCAGACTCCAGGCTCCATGATGTGGTTCAGCTCAGCTACACTGTTCCTGACTTCTTGCTTCCCTTTGACTCGCAGGACCCTGAAACTGTGGTGAGTAAATAAGTGTTTAACATATCTATTCTCATTTTTGAGTTTATTAGAATATTGCATAATATCTTGTTTTTCTGTTATTCAGTTTGAATTATATATTACATATCTGCTTTGTTTTGTTTAAGTATCACATGACATGTGACCTGCTTTTTACTTGAAATCCGTGTCTGTGTGTGGCTATACTGTGTGTCCAGCTGGAGTTGGGAAGCCAAATCTTTGACGGTGTGGCCAGTCTTATCTATGACTGCCTAGACGTCAGAAGGCAGTATCAGCAATACCGGAACAGTGTTAAACTCATCAGTGTGCCTGCTGTTGTGAAGCACTCAGAGCCTGTGGAGGTAAATATATGTAGATACAGTTAGACACCAGTAGTTTTCTTGAATGGATTTGTTTTATAAAATAGGCTTGTAGCAGAGGATGGTTTCGATCCATCGACCTCTGGGTTATGGGCCCAGCACGCTTCCGCTGCGCCACTCTGCTTACGCCTCTGATGTGATTCAAACCCACAATCCCTGGCTTAAGAGGCCTATCCATTAGGCTTCATACACTGGTGTTAACCCACTAGGTACAAACCAGTGTTCACTACCCTGCACTTAACCCTCCGTTTTTGGCTTTATCAAAACCAAAAACAGGGGAAAAAAGATTTTCAATTACACTAGCAAAATAAAAGTGTTGATATTCTGGTAGGTAAATGTGTGGGGTTTTTTTTCAAGAGTATTGAGGAGGATAGATCTAGTCTGAAATTAATCCTCTCACAATCAGATACCACAGCTTTTTATCTAAAAACAACAATCCAGATATGACCCAGGACACCGGTCCTGAACCTCTACACTGACATCATTGTTTTTCTTTCTCTTTATTTGTTGATACTTGTCAGAATGGAGATGATTTTTCTGTTCCTTGTGCCAGGTTGTGTCAGCAGCTCCAACCCCACTCTCCAAGAAGAAGTCAGGTCAGGAGGAAGCCCCAGGAGACCAGGGTGAAATTTTGTTATTGTTATTGTTCCTCTGGACTATTTTGGTATAGTCTTGTTTGGCATTTTGAATTAAAACATCCTAACGAGACCCTATCCTTTCTCTTTATTTATGGTTTCTTCTTGGTGGACAGAGAGCAGGCTCCTTCCTCTCTCTCTAGATGTGGACATGTGTTACTATAACAACCTGCTGGACCTGGTTCCTCCTGAGGCTTGCTCTGTGCCTTTGATCTTGCACTGTATGTTGGAACAGGTATGTGTGCATTTGGTTTTGTGAATGTGCAGTTTTGCTCTATCTCTTACTGTGTGTGAAAGAAGCATTTCCAAATATGGTCGATGGAAAAACGTTGTGTGACTGATCAATGAATAGCTAAAATGAGGACTGAGGACATATTAGAATTTGTACAATTTGTGTCTCTAGGTGGTGATTTCTGTAGAGCAGTCCTTGTCTGCCCACCCCCATGTGGCTGAGGACTCCAAACTTCTCAGCGGGCCCTGGTTAGACCACCAGCTGGTCAGCTATATGCTCCAAAGCTTCTTGCCACTAGTACAAAAAGAAGAGGAGAAACTCTATGTATTAAACAACCTCCTAAACACAGTACAGAATGAAGAGGATAAGAAGGTATAGTTACCACTGCATAACAATACACACCTAGAGAAATCCAAAGAACAAGTGCTGAGAAGACCACAAAAAATCGTGAAGCCTCCAGCTTAGTATGTGAAGCATTGGTGGTTCAGTGGTAGAATTCTCGCCTGCCACGCGGGAGGCCCGGGTTCGATTCCCGGCCAATGCAGCAGCTTTTTTTTTTTTTTCTTTCTCTTCTCCTTTTAAACAGAAGGCGCCGACTCAAAGGAAGACAAGGTCGTATTTCAGTGGGCAGGATTAGTGTCAGACACTTAAAGCTGAATAGCAAATCCCCACAAGCTTTTGTGTTATAGTAATAGAGCACTTGCGGCAACATTCCCCAAGTAGGATGGGCTTGGTTGTGACGTATGGGGGATGGGTGGAGTAAAACACTCGGTTTCCTGAACATGTGACAGGAAAACTATGTCATCTATTGCTTGTTGTTTATGCATGAAAAGATTTTTTCATTTTTACAGAACAAAAGGTTTTGGTTCTCAAAACAATTGTATCTTTAATGAACTCAAACTCACATTTAAGTCATAACTCAGTCATATGTATGCATTAATAGAAGAATCAAATTCCAAATCTAATTCATCAAAATGAATCATATATGGATTCTTCAAGAAATAACCCAATATAATAATGCTTAACACATCCTTATTGTAGAGATTAATCAGAGCTCCGTAATGCTGAAATAACACGTACAGCACCGAGTAACCATACTACAAATACATACCAGTGCACCACCAGCAGATGGTGCTATATTCAATGTGTAACTTTAGCAGAAATATTGAGGATATTTCTGTATATATGTCTAATAAATACTAATACTAAGAAACCAGCCATGAGCTCAAAGGAAGAAAGATTTTGGAGGGTAGGACAGGATTCCTTTAAATGACTTTGCTTCCATAAGCTCCTTTTAAACATTCACTCTAATCACGAAAGGCTTGAAGCTGCTACTTTATGAACATATGCATATGCATTAAGCTGGCTTTTTATTCCTGCATACAGGAAATTCACATTACAGCACCAGCATTGTTCCACAAACCCATTTTTGACATTTTAACAAATTGTTACCAGGATCTGTTGCTCATACCAGCAAAGAGAAATTTTATCTCCTGCTTAAGTGAAAACTTGATCAGAAATTAACTGCAAATAATGATGTGAACTTCTATCAGAAAAGGTTTATAAGCTCCAGTTTAATAATGAGTTCTGGGTTCTCATGTACGCTTAGAGCACAGTATACAATTTATTAATGTTGCACAAATTTATTTTCTTTGTTTATCTGTGCTAGAGGCTAGTGGCAAAATTTGGAGCAAGGGAGACTGACAAGAAGACTGAGCAACCTCTGGTTATCAGACACCATGATGAGCGGGCCCAGCGCTTCAGAGACATCAGTGTAAGTTATTTTATTTTATTTTAAAATTAAGTTTTTATGTTGTCCATGTGATGTTTTACAAGAAAATGACTGCCTGGTTTAACAAGAGCTGCTGGGTATTTGTGTACATGCACGTGACCCTCTTAGGTGGTTCAGGATTTCGATCCGACAGAGGTGGAGTTGTCCATGATGAGACTGTCTCCGGTATGGGAGATGATCGAGTCAGCCACTCAGCAGAAAAACAGAAAATCTTGTTGGATGTCCATCAAACAACAGCTACAGCACTACTGCACAGATGGTCAGAACCTGTGCTTAAGGCCTCGGGCCAACTCACTGTACCTGCTTACAGTAAATGTTGGTGAATCTTGTGATAAAGTTCTTGGTTCATCGGCTTCCTACAGATGATGTGTCATGGCCCGAGGTGGAGCGTTTTTTTCATCAGAGCGTCTTTGAGGCTATGCCGCTGTCCGGGGTGGATCAGCAGGGTGTGTTACGTGGAAGAGCAGATCCAGCACAGCAGCAGACATCAACAGTAATCCCCTGGGATGACCCGTTATCCTTTGCTAAACAGCAGCTTTATAACATGAGGAACAAAGGTCTGATGTTATATTAGTTAATTTATGTTATGACAGTGGCTTACATGCATGTTACATTTTACAATTCACTCATGAAACTCCCTACATAATGGCTTTACTTCACTATTTTTATTTTAACTATAGATCCAACATTTCTTACTGAAGAGCCTTCCAACAGAGAGGTATTATTCTTATATTTATCTCTCTCGCTCTTTTTTTTTTTAGCTTGCTTTAATTTAAAAAGAAAAAAAGAAAAAGAAAACAACAATGGATCCTGTATTTTTCCCCCAGGAGCAGAGTGGTAGAGTGTGTAGCCACCTGGACTTATCTGACATACAGAGCTGTAGGTTGAGATCTCTGTTTCACTGGCACTATGCTGAGCACCACAATGCCACCGTCCTACCTCAGGTGATATATCTGTTTTATCTTGTTAAATGTGTTAGTGGGGTCACATTAGACGTGCTGTGGTTACTACACGTTAAGTCTCCTCTACTCTGAGGCTTTAAATGTAGAATTCAAGAGTTGAAAATGGATTTACTGAGCAAACTAAACAAAGTTGAGGCTATACTTTGCAGCAGCCATCAGAAAACCATAAAACAGCACCATTTTATGTTCTTTATGTGTTTTTACCTAAACCAGTTTGAGGCATTTGCTTGGATATTTTGACTTTCTTCTTTGGTGTAGTTGCTCCAGTTAGCATCAGAGGAATACCGCTGCTTGGACACCTTCAGAGGAAACCATAACAACATCCTATACGTTTTTTGCCACAATCCCATGAGTCCTCAACGCCAGTCCAGGGAGTTCTGGCATGTGGCTCTTCACACCGATGTCAAGTTCAGGTGTGAAATGATGCTTGTTACAAGAGGAATAGTAAGAAATCTTTTGCTGATTGCTTCCATGGATGTACAATGTTCGTGTCATAGCAATGTGTTGGAACTGAGTACTCACTCCTGGATTCATTAAAGTGGTGTAATCTGCAGCTCACTCTACATTGTCCTGTCTGTCTGTACAGGAGTTACTTTGAGCACGTGGCAGATACTGTTTCACACTGGACGAGACAGGAGGAATCAAAGAGAGACACAACGCAAGACGGAAACGACACTCCAAAATCTGATTCTCCAAAAGGTATCGTACTGATAATGATCAATATGTGGCTCTACCAATGTAACCGAGCTTACCTCTGTATACATATAATGTTTTTTTCTTCTTGGACTAGATGAAAATACTGTTTGTTCTTCCAAGGAGGATGAGAGAATGGAAGTCTTCATCAGAAAAGGCTCCCTTAAAGTCAGTACAAGCTAACACACAAATCCACACATGTGAATCTGACATGGAGAATTTCATAGACCAGTCTCACTTTTTGTATCCCTCAGATGCTTTTTCACAGAGCAGTTAAGTAATAAATTCACGAGTTCAAATTCATGGTCCAGTTCTAATAGTTCCAGTTGTCAGTATTTTATCTGTAAAGTACGTCTAGAGATAAAATAAGGTTTTTCATTATCTCGGGATAGAACACAGCCACATCAAACTACTTTAGAGTCACCAAAGTGTTACATGGTTACAGTATTATGGTGTTACAGGCCTGGAAGTTGGAGCAGGAGCGTCAGAAGGAAGAGGCGATACCCAAAAAGTCAAAGAAAGAGGATTTGCCGAAAGATAAGCAGCAGAAAAAGGAGGATAAGTCACTCGACAACAAGAAAAAGAAAACCTCTTCTGATGGCAAGAAGAGCAGGCCGGGAACGGAAGGCAGCTCAGCCAACCCTCCCACAGAGTCAGCTATCACAACAGCACCCCCTGTGGATGAAGTTGTAGAAGTACAGCAGGCAGAGGAACCTTTCAATGTGAGAGCACACACGCTAGAACCCATTACATACAGGGTTCGTACGGGTGCTTGAAATCCTTGAAAATGCTTGAATTCTAATGTCGTCTTTTCAAGGTTTGAAAAGTGCTTGAATTTCAGATGTGGTGCTTAAAAGTGCTTGAAAATGTAACTGTATTTCATTCACAATAAATAGCTATCTGATTGAATTGTTTTCTTATCAGATAGAGAAATAAAATGAGACGCAAAAGCAAAATTTCCCCCCCTGGGCTGCCTTGCGTCTGTTTCAATATAGACCCGCCCCTCCCTCGGACAGTCGGGGATGAGTGCGCTAACATACCTGTAGGTTGCTGTTTTAATGAGTGTTTGATGGAAAACAACAATGGCGGAGTTTGCGTTCTCCAGTCGCATGATAGGTGAGTGCTAGTAAATAATTTTCCAGTACGCGAACGTTACACATGCTATTTTTTTTTAATTATGATTATTATTTTGCTAGCTATCAAACTCACTGGAGAAATGATTGAAATGCACTGAGTGTGATGCAGTATGGCAGCGCTATTATGGAATATGCTGTGAACTTAGCTAACATTACTTAGCAGTAATATGAGTTAATTTACTCAAGTGAAAGCTTTAAACATTAGCCCGATACATAACTAGCTAACTTAAGGCTTTCTGATTAACCCTCTGGGGTCGACGGACCCAGAGTCTCCATTTCAACTTGGGTCTAACGTGCGGACTTCAAACTATATACCAGTTTTTAAATTGTGTTGATAGGTCACGTAAAACCGATGTTTTTGGGGGGTTTCTGAATAAAACAGTGGCGTTTCCTCCGGGAAGAAACGGTAAAAACGGCGTTTTCTAAGGAGAGCGCTAGCAAACACGCTTTGCTTGTGAGTGAAAAAGAAAAAAACCTTCCCTATTGGTGGAAAAATGTACCATGTCGACCAATCAAAAATGATACGGCAACATGTGGTATTTGGTTGTTGGGAAGAGAGAGAGAGCGAGTGAGCGAAAAAGAGAGAGAGAGTTTTGATACGTGAGAGATTTGTGACGTTTATCATGTTTGGAGTCTCAAGTTAGTGCGTTGTCTTGTGTAGTTAGTGTGTAGTGTAGTCGTTTTGTTTTGTGTGTCAGTTCTACTAGTGAACGTCACAGTTGCTGCAACTGTGTGCTGGAAAAGCTTAAAAAGGGACCTTGAAAGTGCTTAAAAAGTGCTTGAATTTGACCCTGAAAAAAGCGTACGAACCCTGTACATAACTAAACTCGTGTTTTGGTTAAAGTCTTGCTAAGTGAAACAGCTCTGTTCAGGTTAAGTAATAAATGACTCCATGCATATGGCCGTACATGTTGATGTGTGTGTCCAATGTTTAGGGTTTCATTGGCTACATCATGGATGGAAAATTGATCCATGTGTCAGGTTGTCTCCAGTACCTTTTCCCTTCCGATGGAGGACGTGTCACTGTGGAGACAGTCAGCTTTGTTCAAGGTACAGGATCTGTCTGTGTTCTTCATGCATCTAAGCAGACCTTCAAATACAAACTCACAAACAGCTTACTTAGACACTATAGAAAACTCCAAACATGTGTTATATCTTAAGATAACATAAAAAGTTAAACCATTCGTACAGTTTTTCTCCCCCTCCCGCAGCTTTATTTCCCTAAGAATGAAAAAAATGTTGAAGCATTTATTAGCTTTGTTCCATTATTAGACAAATGGCACCATAAATCAATGAAAAACATAAATAAAGCAAAGGTCAAATATTCCTCAGTAACACATAGATTTTCCTCCAGGTTCCAGCCAAATGAAAGTCGTTGTGAAGAAGGATGGACATCATTTCTACACACACATCAACCAATTTGTTGTTGATCCTGCAAAATGTCCCCCTCATAACCAAGACAATAAAAACATTGAACCAGAGAAGGACTGTAGAGGTAAAGATGCTGTCTGTTGTAATTTTAGGTTACCTTTTTATACACCTGTGTAAATACCACAGTTATTGTGAATGATCCATGATTTATAGTCTCATTTAGTGTGCGTGTGTGTGTGCGGTGTCTTTCAGTGGTAGAGCCTGTGGAGATAAAAACAGTGAAGCAGGGCTCCTTCTCAGCTGTGCTCGACAATAGAATTCGTCTTTCATACAGTTTCTACGGTCCCACAGGAGAGCGCACAGGTATTATACTCAGACATACAGTACACATTTATAAAAGAAAGTATTTTTTTATACTTAAAGTTGCAAACAGGTTAAATACAGTACTGAATAGTTAATAAACTCAGTGCTCCTGACATTTATTAAGCCTGGAGCATCAAGTTTAAAAGGCCTTGACTGTACGGGTAGCGTAGTGTTTTTGTTTCGTCAGACCTGCACTTTAGTAACCCCTTTGCCCAGTTATCGATCCATCCTTGGCTCTTCTTCTTTTTCTTCTCTATTTGCATTTTATCTGCAAACTCAGTATTCTTTTTTAAGATTATGCAGATGGCATCCATTTCTACGCCCTAGTGAAAGACATTGAAAGAGGGCAGGATACATCAGGTGACACAAATGTCAGTCTATCTTCACTGTGGGTCAGGTCTAAATCACTGTCCAGTAATGCTTCCTTCAGGGCGCATTTCAAAAATTTCAGTGCTTCCACACTCGCTCTGACATTTAGGAGGTTATATGTGCATTAATTTCATCCTGTCTGGACTTTGGAAAATTATTGTGTTCAGGATTGTAGAAAAGAACACAGACAGACAAATGAACAGAATTTTTAACAACTGCAATTAGTTCAAAACACTTTTTTTTTAAATTTCAAAACAGTATCTTGTGTTTAGGCCTCCTTATACTGGTTACAAATAAAGTTTTAAGATTGATTTTAATATTTTTAATCCCATTTAACTTTAAACGGGATAGGCTCCAGCTTCCTCACAGCCTGAATCGGATGAGCAGAAGAAAGCACTTTGTTGCTTGGCTTGAGTTGCTACAGCTTAGTGCCTTGCTGATGGTCTGAAACTGGAACAATCCATGCCAATCACTATTTCAGACTGGTTCTTAATACTTAGCTTTTTAAAATTTATTTAATCACTGCATATTATATATTTCCTTTTTACTGCATTGATCATAAGCTTTAGTTCTTGTTGTCACTTGTTGTGAGCGGTTTCTGTTTAATGTCCCATGTTGAGTTAGTTTGTCTCTGTTTGATTTATAGTCTTTGTGATGTGAAAATCCCTTACATGTTATTAAAGTACTTTTTAAAAACAAAGTTATTATTATTGTTATTATAGTAATTTCCCAGGAAATCAAAGGCAAAGTACCAGAGACATCTATCCCAGACCCCATTCATCTATCTGCCTCCATCCACTGCTCCAAGGAAAAAGATGTGGCGTCAGTTCCCGCAAAGACACAAAGCACATCCAGTCAGTTCAGACCTCCAGAGCCCCAGGTTAACACACATTTACATGTTTACAGAAAATAATGTAGATTCATGTAGACTATATGTACGTGTACACATAGATTTTAACCATAAAATATGTTCTGTCATTAGACTAAATATGCAATGTATGTCTAAGGGTTGTGAAGGCCAACCAGCAGAGCAATCAAATTTGTTCAACGGTCTCAGCCTCTCTATTCCTAATGGCCTCATGCTGCAATATCTGCGAGAAGATACACAAGGTCAGTAATGGATGTGTTTAGAATTTATAGTACCTATGCAGTCAATTTTGCAGACTCCCGTCCTTGGTGCAAGTAGGACCCTGTTCGTGCTCGTAGAGACTCATCTGTATATCTTCTGTGCTCAAATTGACCTGCTTACCCGCTTATGTGCCGAGACTAGTGCCACATTTTGGTGGCCTATCTACAAATAGCTTGAATTTAATGAATGTGTCTTTCATGAAGTTTTAGCACAACTTTCTGCATCTACTATAATCCCATTAACCATTCTGCATATGCTAAAGAGTCATACTCAAATATATATTACATGATTTGTGTGTGTTTTTGTGTCCATGTAAAGAAGGAGGAATTATGGTGAGACAAAGCTTTCCTCTTCATGGCAGAGGAAAGGAAAGACATCTTCAGGATACATCCCTCTCCAAAGAATCGTCCCATACTATCAGCAGCCAGGGAGCTGTGATCCGTTACATGAGAGATGGATCCACAGAGGTACACTCATTCATACTGAGGCACATATTGAAGTAAATATAAAACTGACTCCAGGCAGGTAGTTCGCTAGCCCGTTTTTTCTGGCTTCTCTTATTTTTTTGTACTGCAGGTGCTGTTTGCTGATGGCTCAGTCAGTTTCAGTCAGGATTCTGGTCCAGTGTGGGTCCCTGACTCTGAGGTTCAGGAGCAAAACTTTGATCAGGAATCTGAGGACAGCAAGAAAGGTTAGACTGGTGTACCACTGAATACAAAACAGCACTTCTGTCTCGTAATGAGTGTGACGGGACGCTTGCTGGGAAGATAATTAATTTTCAGTGGTACAGTTATACTCTCTTTGCATGTCGTGTCTCTGCAGAAGAGGGCTCAAAGGAGGGGACTAAGGATCACAGAGGGTGTTGGTTAACTACAACTCCATGTGGAGATCGCATCTGCACTGTTGGGACCACACACAAACACATGCCAACCACGTCCCTTCTCACTTATAAGGCTACTGACCCCATCACCCATCAGGCAAGAAAGTACTATTTCTTCTAAATTATACAGGCTACCAACATTGCAATTAAGTCCATAATACAAATGTGAGAGTTAAAAAATCCTCACGGTGCTTGGGGGCAGAAATTTCATTTCAGAGTGTTCACACTTTGATGTTCTCTGAGTACCTTGAAGTATATGATATATAGAGAGAAATGAGACTCATTCTGAAATCATCTTATGCTTTTCATCGCTAACTTAGCTCGCTGACTCTGGTTTCTTGTGTTAGGTGATGCTGAACCGCGAGGATCTGGTGGTTTCTGTCCAGAACCCAGATGGGTCTGTAATTGTAGAACATGCAGATGGAACCAGGATCAGCAGCCTCTTGCAAGAAAGGCCAATGAATGCAAATCGACACTGTTTGCTGCGCACTGGTGACCGGCAGGCACACAGTACATAGATCAAATCCATACTCAGCAGTAGACCTGCACTTACAGATGACTACACAAACATATGCACAATATATGCAGTATACATGCTATCACCATTAAAGTACATTATAATCTCTAAGCAGATTTTTATATCTGATTTATGTTCCTGTGTCATTTACTTTTCCAGGACAGCAGCCAGGGAGTGTAACCCCTAAATCAGCCTCTCAATGTGCAAGCGACTGCACTGAGTGTGTGGAAAGCATTGCTGGGGACATGGATGTCAAGGACACTTGTCTCAATGGAGACATCAGCAGGAGCAGTGCAGGGAATGCATGTGACCGGGAGGGAGCTGTTCATGTGTGCACAAATCTGAATCAGTGTGGATGTATGTGTGATGAAAGTACTGAAAGTAGTGTGCATACGAATAGTGAACAGGGTGTGTTTGCTGAAGACACTGCGACTCAGAATGTTGAGACTAAAGGGTGTGAGAAGGATGAATCAAGGATGCCTGCTAAAGAGCGGATGGTGTTGGTAGAGAAGGAGGGCTGCGCCACAGTAGTGATGTACCCAGAGCGTCAAACGGCTCATATCTTTTTAGCCGATGGAACGGTCGTCACTGGGAACAATCAAGGAGAATACGAGGTGTGTGATTTGCCAGCAGATGGCACCAAAACTTAAATAAAAGCGTGTAACTAGTGACTTTAAGACATGGACAAGGCTGCACTTTGACACTTGTTTGCAGAACCGTTGATCCATATTTGTACTTTGTACCCAAGGTGTTCCCATCCAGTGTAGGAGTCCTGTCCATCAGAAGTGATGGAACATGCGTGTACTCCTCAGACCCACTCGTAACTCCAAGTCCAAAGGAGTCTACTCCCACTGACCAGACAGGAATTTACACTATGAGTCATACGGACAAAGTGGCCTGTGAAATTACAGACCCTGATGGGAACCATTTCCAGGTCAGTTTCTCTGATCACAAGATAGTGAGCCTATGTTGCTGTGCAGGTCTTTTTTAAGGTGGTTAGCATAGAAGGAATGTGGGAATTTGGATCTATGAAATAGTTTGCTATATTCTTAAAGTCTCAAAGAAAGACCTATGATGGGAAAAAATATAGAAATTCATTAAACTTGTATTTTTTTTACTTTTGGTAACATGCTGAACTTTGTTGCAGGTTATGGAGGATGGGCAGATATCTGTGCTAAACTTGAGTCCTGCTCCTAGCATGCTTAAACAAACGGAGGAAGAGCTAGAAAAGGAAGAGGACAGTGAAATGGATGGGCCTCATGAAAAACCCAGAGAGCAGTGTCCCAGGTAGCTTGGCTGATTGTGTGTGTGTGTGTCTGTGTGTCACCATGGCAAAATGCAATTCTGGAGAAACTTAAGCAACCTAAAAATGCCCTTTTGACTATTATTTCTGTGTTTACATGAAACAGCCATCATGTAATAAAGTTGTAGTGACTACTGAGAACTTGTATGTCAAAATGTCAGCAACATCCACTCTTATTTCAATTGTTTTTAATTGTCCACAAGATCACAGAAAAGACAATTCACAGGGCATTTAGTAAGAAAACTCTTATAAACTGTATTTGTTATGTTTTTTTAACTCTCTAAAAGAAAGGTAGCAGAAATGAATGCCAAATAACTAAACTGATGTATTGTTACTCCAAGTCTGCAAACGTATTTTGTCTTCCAGGTTGTTTCTGGTGCATGAGGATGGCTCAGGCACTGAACTGCTGAGCTCTCAAACTGTAAAGGAGCTGCTCTACCAGGCGTACTTGGACCCTACCATAGCACTGTTGAAGGAACAATTGGCAAACACACAAGGTTTAATGTCTCCTACATAAAGAAACAACTGGAGTGAATAAAATTGTTCTATGGTTTTCGTTAAAGAATGTCCCCCCAAAAACTTCCACATACTGTATGATGACAATTAACTGTCTCTAATGTTGAGTGTACTTTTGTCATTCTGTTACATCAGGAGATGGATAGGAGAAACTATTCAGTTAACCAGGAAGTAATGTGAGGTTTGTGGGTGTGTCTGTTCCAGATGAGTTTGGCATCACTATCCTAAAGCCCAGCCACCAGAGTGTGTGGTCTCAGTGGTTGCTTAACAAACAGAACCCTGAAATTACCCCTCCCAACCTCAGAAACCGCAGCTGGCATGACTTCCCCGCAGTAGAAGTATAGACATGCTTACACATATTACACACACACACAGAAAGAGAGAACAGCACTTGAAATTCATTTTCCTGATTTTGCATTCCTCTCAAATCCAGAAGAAGAGTCCAGGTCCTCCATTTGGTACTGACGTAGTGTATGATTTGGGTCTGAGAATGAGGCCTGCAGGTTCTGCAGTACATCATCGGCCTGTCAGGAGCTGCCCTAAGGTCCTGGAGTTGAGAGAACTATACCAGCACCGACCACTCACCACACCACTCAAAAATACTATAGACTCACGATTAAAGGTAAAATTATTCTTTATCATTTGTCTCCAAAATTGGATTTTTGTGCTAAAATATTTGAGAAAGACCTAAATCATCCCATTGATGTTACTTCAGACATATCTAGAAATTTGGCTTTTACTGCAGGAATACATCGAGAGTTTGATGGAGAGAGAGCAACGGTCAGAAAAGATGAAAGTTAAAGACCCTCGCTCTGAGGAAGAGACTGCCCATGCCAGTGATCTCATCAATCTGATTTTGGTAAGCACACACACACACACACACACATATTGAGTATAACAATGATAATGTTTATAGTTTTAGGGAACACTGTGTGGCTCTTTCCCTCTACTACATACTGGCTTCTAAAAGTAAACCTCATACTATAATACACAGGACAAAAGCTGACTTATATTGCGCTTTGTAGTCTTTTCCAGAGGAAGATGATGTCAGTCACACCATTGATAGGAGGATTTCAGGTTGGTAAGACAGCATCTGTAAACCAGTTCATTTAGTTATTAGAGTTGGCTTGTACCTGATTTAGTCCTGGTTTGGTCTCAGAATACTGAGGGGAAAGTACACCTTTTGTTGTATGTGTCCACAGAGGATGTAGCCAGTCTGTACAGCCAAGGAATCTGTGTCCCAGCTGAACAGTCAGATGTTTCTCAAGACGTTGCCACGGCACAAAGTGACAGCCTGGAGAAATTAAACAGGCACGTGTGCTAAAATAATCTCATCTTCACTAAGGTGAAAGTTCCAGGTTTTAAACTGTGTAAATATGCTTTTGAAATGCTCTTTTTCTTTCCAGTTGTACCAAAGAAAAGAATTCAAAGTGGACTGAAAAACTTGCACAATACAGGTAAAAACATTATTACTGATTGTGAGTAATTGACCTTAATATAACAAAGCAGCCTTTGCAGCTTAGCCTTTTTTAGGACTTGTATAGGACTTAATCTGGACATTTGTCAGTCAAATTGGTTTGTGGTAATTGTAGAAATGGCTCTCAGCCTCTCTTTTCCTGAGTGGGTTTTATGACCAGAACTAGAGCTACTGCAATACTTCAGTACTACTAACAGAAAGATAGAAAGAAGTACTGCCACTGTTAAAGTTTGTATTTGTTCTATTTTTCTATTCTTGTGTATGTATTTTAGGCAGGAGATGTGTGAAGAGAAGATCTACAGAGAGGCTCTGAGGAAGAGGAGCGTTGTTCCCTTTTTCCACCCAGAAAATATTCCCCTGTATGAGGTACTATATTCTCTTAACATCATCTTAAATGATTCCCAGTCGATTTTTTTTCTGTGCATTATAGAAAGACACAAAGCACCGTTTCTTATTTTTTCAGAGTCTGCTACAGCAACAAATACCTGACATGAGGAGTTTGTCAATGGCTCTCCCACCATTTCCCAAGTCGGACAGTACTGAGGGCTTCCTGAAAGATGCGCCACAGGAGGAGAGTAAGTTACGATACCCTTGTCAGGATTTACTAGAGGCTACCAAAGTATAACTTGTTTTAAAGATGTTTTTTTGATGGGAATCTTCCCAAAAAAACAACAGAATAAATTAGTCTTAATGGTGAATTCAGTGACATGAATGCTGTTTATTAAACTACATTTGTGTTTGGCACTGCAGCTCCAAGGCCTTTAAACCCAACACCGTCTCAGTCTGCAAGGTAATAATGAGCAAATTATGTTTTGAACCGTTTCTCCTGTTTAATTTTTCACTCTGTGATTTAGCTACTTACAAAACTGCCGTCATCAGTGCTTAATGTGTGTTTTTTCTTTTAGTCATTCAGCAAGAAGTAGCAGGGTGCTAGAAAAGAGACCCACCAACCCCACACCTCAGTCTGCTGGTTTGTTTCCAACCTTCTCATGTTTTATATTACTATTAATTCCTGGACACCTCACCAATAATGCATCAAATATTTTTTTAGGACAGAAATAATGTAAAGCCACTGTGAACATACAGACATAGACCAGTATGATCAGTCAGAAACTGCACTCTGTGAGGACAGAAGCAGAATTTTATTTAAATTTATTTAGATCGTTGAATCTCTCCCAGGACTTGATGGCTCAGTACAAAGACAAATAATACTGTATATGATTTACAATTCTATGCAAACAATGAATTATCCTGTGTGTGTCTGTGTGCGTGTACACGTCCAGGTGAAAGCAGTTGGAGGGATTCGTCTAGGAAATGCAAGTCACCACAGTTAGATGTCAGTGGGAAGCCCAGACAGACTACAGTCACACTACCATCCTCTGTCCTCGGCTCTAAATCCTGCAGTGCACCGGTACAAAATAATTTTTTGTTTTTTGTTTTTTTTTAGCCAAAAATGTGCTGGTCGAGTTTTTGTTTTGGGTGGTTCCCTAGTATTAAACTTGCGATTGGTTAATAGTATTACCACCTATGGGCTCAATGATTAAGAGAAACTTTGAACTCACATTCCCCTGAACCATTCCAAGAGTTCATTTTTTTTGTTTGTTGTTTGTGAAAAGTAAAATGGCCCTTGAAGTGACCTTCAGAGGATCTATACGTTTGTGCCATAATTATTTCATAACCTGAAGGATTTTTCTCCTCTCTCCATCATCAGTGGGGTGAATAAATCCCACTGATGATGGTGCCTTTTTATCGCTGATATCCTGTCAAATTGGGAGTGTTAAAAAAAGATGTTCCTATAATACCATTTTTACACATACTTTACCCTATATTTTTATCACGGCACTATCAAGCTGCCAGTTTTTCATTGTTAACTTTTCTTTGTCTATGTCCTCTGTTGAAGCTCCTGCAGGCGGAGGAGCCAGTGAGGAGGAAGTGTCAAACAGGCTCTCTTTCTAATACCAGTGCCATCGTCAAGGGCTTCCAGCTCATCCCATCGAGCGTAGACTTTGGCACGCTGAAGGAGGGCACCTCCTCCACCATTACTGTTGTGATGAAGAATGTTGGTTTTGACATATGCAGGTAAACAAGAGACAGATAGAGACAAGTGACAAGTGATTTTAGGTTTTTTGGGTTTTTTTGTAGTCTTAGGTCTTGTTTCAATTGTCTTTTAGTACCGCGGAAAGAAATGAGGACTGTTAGGTGGAGGAAATTTATGGGTCACCTTCAAATCCAAAGGGAAAACTCTGACCTAACTATTTGTGGTTTATTTCACTCTGTCGCTGCCAGGTTCCATGTGAAACAGCCTCCTCCTGCTACAGGCCTCCGGGTCATCTACAGCCCTGGCCCTGTAAGTTTTCATTTTGATGTTTAATATGAAATAAAAATGTTATGTAATATAACATTTATATTAATGTTCCAGCCACTCTTTTGTACTTTAATGTTATTGAATTAATTGTATAAATGTTCAAAACAGCTTGTTTGTTAAAGGGTTAAATTCTACTTCCTTCCTTCTCATAGACATATGCGGTGTCTTGTTTTACTAGGTGGCTGCAGGTCTGCAGGTCGAACTGCAGGTTCAGCTGTTTGCAATGTGTGCTGTCCAAGCAGGGGAAGTAGAGCCAAAGAAATTAATCTCCCAGGAAATTATCATCCCTACTGAGAAAGACATCCTCTTTCTGCCGGTCACTGCTAATATCCTTTGAGCACCTAAAGAAACACATTCAGTTTAGCTTTTAATTTTCTTACTAGAAAACATTGTTTAAAAAAACAAAAACTTCTCTTCTGACTTCTGAAATGACTGAGAGAAAAGTTGTGTATAAGAGATCTGCCCAGACTCAGTGAGTAACCAACACCAAAATTTCAAACATACATGTCTGAAACAGAATCAAACCCAAAATAACAAATAGAAAAGGACTGTTGCAGCTTTCTTTTGCTACACAGTGAACGGTATTTTCAAACAATGGCAATGTCATGTCTGAAATTGCTTTTATGCGCATCATTTTTACCTGTTATTGGTAAATGCTAGCAACAAATTCACCTGAGTTTAGCACAAAATGCAAAATGAAAATAGAGTAGACCTCAGCCAGCCTACATTCACTGGTTTCACAATTGACCGTCACTTCTAATACGTTACCATGTGGTAGTACTACGTTTTTGTTTTTTTCTTTTGTTGTGGTGACATTGCTATAAAAAATAAAAGTAATCCACCGGGTTTTTAGCTCCACAGATGCCAGGAGTGTTTTAATTCTAGGAAATACATAAAATTGGTGGGCTGTGAGGCAGCTGCTCATTCTTTGATTCAGGATGTGTCAAACCCACGCTTAGGCAAGCGTAATGTGAGTGTGTTACATGGTGACATCGATAAGTAAAACTCTGGACTAGCAGAGTTCCAGTTGCAGTGTTTATTGTGGATTAGAATAACTCCCTTTGGCTTTGTAACTGAAGATGATTTACTTGTACATATATATATAAAAAAAACCCTACAAACCCTACAAGAAACGAAATATAAAAATTACAATTTAATAAGTTTATTTATGCATGACACATTCAGGCTGCTTGCATTTTACTTTAATATGAGGTCTTGTTGTTGCTTAGGTTGTTGCCTAGGTTATTATTCCAGCCTCAATTTCTGGTTAAAAAAGGATTTCTTGTGTAACTAAGATTCAAAGTTACTGCTGATATGAAATTTCATGAAGATGAATGAAGATTCATGGCGTGTGTGTTGAAAGAAGTTATGTTGGTCCTTAAATAATTTCACCTATCCTTCCTGAGGGATTATATGAAATTTGGCTAAAGGACCATAGCAGGGTCCATAAAAAGAACATCTCCAAGGTCTTCCAGGCTTCCAGCTGGGCGGGGAACCGTCCTGATCAGTCCCGCAGTAAACGCAGGTTAGTGTCTTACACCATGAAATAACATCTTTAAGATTCAGACAGAGGATGAGTCACTGATAAAACCGTTTTGTTTTCAGGACATATTAAGGACTCCAGCTTCTCTCAGTCAGCCACCTTCAACTAGATTTCACACCTTTTAAGCCTTCATCACATTATAACCATCTCACGTTTGATTATTTCCCATAAATTGTGATGTTTGATGTGAAATAAAAATATTAACCGAAGTAATTGAGGCAATTGAATTCTTATGTGTGGCCGTGTCTGCTTATAACACATTATGATAAATACCTGCGCTACCTAATTTAATTTGGCTCGTACTGTACGAGTTAGAGCCGTGCCTCCTGAGTGTGGGCGCGTGTCTAGCTCTACGGGGGAGACTCGCGCTTGTGCACGTGATCAGGTGAATAGATGGGGCGGGGGTTGTTGGTATATGACGTCAATGGGGACCCAGAGCAAGGTGCAAACACGACCGAATAAAGTTAAACGGAGACGGACATTCGTGTTTTGGTTGCCGTACTTCGATGCTGCCCGTTTCTCCTCTTCACCTTTGCGCAAAAAATCTAACAATCGGTGGTGTGCAGCTGGAGAAATCCTTGACTCCGGTTGCCCCCCACCCCCCTGCGCTGTCGGTCACGCGCTCCCACGTGCACATACACGCGCTTGTGTAGCTCGAGCATCACTGGAGGTGGCGTCAGCGGAGACGGTTGTTACGGAGGGTGACGGGGCTTTGACTTTGGCTGCTTCGTGCCGTCTTTCTGTGAGCGCGGAGCCGGAGGATGGAGCAGGTGGAACCAAAGCAGTAAGCGGGGTCAGCGCGAGAGGATGCGGACGGGAGGCACGGGCTACCTGTAAACCAGGAGTAGATGATGCCTATTTGCCGCAGGCCCCGCCATCGTGAAATTGTATACCGACTTGCGGCGGATGGGGTGACCGAGCTCCCTGCTCCGCCGGGGAGGTCCCTGCCTTCGGAGGTTACCGGGGTGGGAGCTGCCTGTGCCCCGTTCTGAGGAAGGGAAGGAGTGGCAGGAAAGAAAATGCAGACGGAGGAGGAGACGGCCGCCGCAGAAGAGCCCATTTTGGAGGAAGGGTCGGGAAGAGAGCAGGTAAGGACATTTTCTGTTTTTTTCCTGTCTCCTTGGGGTTTACATTTCAAACAAGGGTCCAGTTTACCTAAAAGTGCACGTATTATCGCTCATTGAAGAACTATCTATGGCACAATTTCTGTGTCATTGCTTCCCAAACAACCTGCCGTCTCCACGTATAGTACATGCATTTATACGCTTATCAGTGTGCTGTTTCATTGACAAAACATGTCTTTGCCGTTGTTCCCTCCGTGATGCCTCACGCAAGGACACGGAGGAGCTTGGTTTAGTGTGAGTGGAGATCAGGCTGTGGCTTTAGTAAACAGATAGGAGTGGTAGGGGGCTTAGTATTGATGCGATATGTCTGACAGGGCTGCGTGATGTGTTACTCTTGGGATGGATGGTCTTTTCTGTATAGTAGACCACGTCTACCTACCAGCTGTCACCACAGAAGTGCAAGAGAGGGTGACATCACAGTTTAGCCACACACCCACCTTTCAGCCAGAATTACACAAGGACACGTAATGTGAAATCACGGAAAATCCTAGCAGTATGTCAGGATTTTCACCCCGGGAGTTACAATATGTTACAGTGTACCTACTCAGCAGTGTGTTTTCTTCTGATTTTCAGCTAATTTTACAAACACATACCAACCTCATTAGCAGATATCCTTGTCCTTATTACACACATCCCTAACTACTGAAGCCTGCCTCCTGCTGCTGAAAGTCCTCACACAGGGCTCAAAGGTTTATGTTTACATCTTGCCTTGAATCACTCTGTGATTATTACTATATTACCAGACTTAGAACAATCAGCATCATCCACTTAAATGCACTTTATCATGAAAAAAAAAATGCTTTAGGAATACAGAAGGGTACAATACATGACATTATGTAAGTCAGCTGGCAGCAAGAAGTTATCATAGATACATCTGAGCATGCTGCATGACTGTCTGTACCCACTGTGAAACAGCACGTTGAGCACGTTGAAACAGCACATTTAAAACGTATATATAATAATGTTAATAATGTAATTTACCAGTGGAGTTTATGACAAGTTTACTAGCTTGACATAGGCTATTAACACATTCCCACTGAGCGCAGTTGAAGACAAAGGTGGGGTGTGTCGTAATGCAAGCAGCCTGCCAGAGGCAATATGCTTGTGTCACACTTGGTGGTCAGGTGAGGCAGTACAGGGCTCCCAGACTCTTGGTCACATGTATGAAAGGCTGCTACTGTTATGTTAGTTGTCCATTAAATAAAAGCCCTTTTTTGTTTATTTGAATTGCATATCTGGAAACATTCAAATAAAAATCGCAGTGACAGATTAACTGAAGAGAAAATGAGAGGCACATCATTCATCTGTCAACTGAGTAGTCCATTAAAAGACTACTTTGGTTTTATTGGGCTTTAAATACCTTGGTTGGGTGGCAAGCAGAGTAAGTGTATTAATTGTCCAAATACTTTGAAATACATAATACTTGCAAATAAGGACTAATAAAACTGAAAATAAGAGATAAATTAAGCATTTGGCACCTGAAAAGTGATAATTCATAAACCAATGGATGTAATGTGTGGACTAAGAACGCCGGTTAAAAGATGCCTTTCACTTACAGTCCTCTGTCTGTATCCATTCCTGCAGTGCAGACAGTGCAGTGTAATGCAATGATTTCAACCTGCATCTCTTCTCTGCCTCCATTACTCTTTTCATCTTCCCCTCCTGGTTTCCTTCCTGTTTTTTTGCCCAGTGGAGTTTACAGCCTCATCCTCCTATCCCCCATCGTACTCAGCTCTCCCACTCAAGCGTTTCCACACTCATATTTCCCTCAGTTGCATTCACTTTGCCCCACATGGGTATGCATACATGTATGCACTCTTATGCAGGCATTGCTACAAATGAAGCAGAATTGAATGATTAAGATTTAAAATTGCAGCTCATACTTCTCCATACATAGAAACACTCGTGCCATATTTCCATTAGCAGGAAGGTTTGTCACATCAAAGCAGGCGTTTCTAATTTCCTTCTAAGTTTCACTCACAAATCATGAAAACTACATTCTACCACATGAGACGCCGCTCAGGAGGGGGAGGGAAAACTGTCATGTGAAAAGAGACAGAGGAGCTGAAAAAGCATGTAAACTTAACAAGAATAGAAACGAAATGTGTCAACAGCCACAAAACCTGACTCGACAAAGAGAAACGTTACAACTC
Organism: Oreochromis aureus; assembly: GCF_013358895.1. Lineage (NCBI taxonomy): Eukaryota > Metazoa > Chordata > Actinopteri > Cichliformes > Cichlidae > Oreochromis > Oreochromis aureus. The sequence continues at coordinate 15,445,536 of NC_052944.1, read as the reverse complement.
GCTGAGAGATAAACAAGAATAGCTTTTTCTAAATTAACACACAAGCAATGCTCTCAATTCTTTGTTTGAATGTTTGTTTTCAGTTATTATGTTTAATATTAAACATGATTTTTTTTATTTTTTCATGCCTGTGATAGTATCTTGTTGATGCTGTTGTTGTCATGGGCTACAATAACAGTTATATATTAGCAAAGCAATGACCTTCTACATACAGATTGAGACAAAACTATTATACTGAGAGGTTTCTGTGAAAACTTTTAGCATCCACCATTCGGGTCTACAGTATTGTAACTAACATGGATCCAGGCTCACGTATAGGCCAGCCTCTGCCTTCACTGATATTTAATTTATGAATAGGAGATGTCATTGTTTGGTGTGTAGCCTCCACTGAGCACACTCCAACACAGAGCAATAATGATGATAGCGTTATGAGTGTATGATGACACACTGCCGCCACATCAAGTGGTAATAATTTGTTTGCTGCCACCGAACAGTTAGTAGAAACCTGACATCTCCAAATGACTCACTCCAGTTGTGTTGAAATGACATAATTTTTTAGCAGAGCACTGTAAGCATCAGCAGCACATTTTCCTTTCTTCGCTCCCTCACTTCATTTGCCACCCACACGCTAGGATTGCTAATTATAGCTGCTCCAGTCACACCTAACCAGCTGAATCAGTATGAGCTGAAGGACGGGAGAGCAGCGCACGTTTTCTATTAGACACCTTAATACGGAGAGAGGGTTGTACGATCCTTTCGTGCGAAGCGCACAAATACGGTTAACGGGAAAGGCCTGTGAGTGTTTCAGTTAGTAGAAGCAGGATGTATCGGATGTTTGCTCAGGATGTTTAAAATTAGTTCTTTAAAATCTTGTTCACAGATCAAGCTGGTCCAAGATATATAAAAAACAGCCATCTGTAGTCATTGGGGTGCTCGGGATGCTCCTCGAATGTAGATTGTGTTTTGAGCCCAGCAAAACTTTGTCAAGTAGTATGTTTTATGCATATTTAACCCTGAAACGATGTCATTAATGCAACAGAATATGTCGTGTCAGAGCCACTCGCCCTCTTCAAAAGAGCTTCTAAGGAGAGCAGTTCAGACTTTCAGTATGAAATAGGAAAGATGACACCCTCCAGACTGGGCTATATAGATTTCTTTGCATAATGGTGTCAAGGAAACTGAGATTTCACTTTGATCTGTTACAGCCTACAGAGGCAGCTTTAACAGACACAGGATCACGACACAGCCAGAGTTGTTTTTATAGACAAAAGTGTTGATTGTTGGTCAGTCCTTCAGGAGGTAGGTGGTGGGCAAAAGTCTTGAGTCACCCCTCATTTCTTGCAGTACGTAAGGGAAAACAGATTTGTACAATTTGAACAAGCTTGAAAGTAAATATTTTAGCGGGTTCAACACAACGATTCTCTTAGACAAGCTTTCTTGTTCTTTCTTTAAGTAGTCTTAAGGAATAGTTCTCAAGGCTTTTTGGAGGACATTCAAAGCTCTTCTTTGGATGTTGGTCGCCATTTGTTTTGTTCACTGTAACATTGAAGTCCAGGCTCTGGGGAGGCCAATCCATGACTGATGGTGTTACATTGGGTGTTTTTCAATCCAGGTATCAGTTTACTGGATCATTGTCGTGCTGAAAAGTGAAGGGTTTTTCAATCAGACGCTTTTTACATGGTATTGCATGGTGGATGAAAATCTGTTGGCACTTTTCTGCATTCATAATTCCATGAATTTTGACAAGATCTCCAACACCGGTGGCTGAAAGCAGCTCCAAACCATGACAGAGCCAAACTGCGTTTTACAAATGGCTGTAGACACCCACAGTGTAACTCCTCTGACCTTCTCCATCCATACATACGTGAAAACTATTTGAACCAACATCTTCACATTTGGATTCATCACTCCATACGTCCTGTTGTCACGGATTTCCAGTCCATTTCTTGTGTAATTCGGTATACCTCAGCCTCTGCTCCATTTCCCTTCATTAAGAATGACTTCCTGACAGCCACCCGTCCACTGAGACTGTTTCTGATGAGGCCTCAGTGTACAGCAGATGGATCAACTGAAGGTTCAGTCTCTCTCAGGTCCTGTGTCAGATCTTTGCTGGACTTATTCTCTTGTTTCTTAACAGATACTGTTCAATACTGTTGTTTGTTTTAGTGCAGACACAACACTGGTTCATCCCTTGAGTTAGGTGCCTTTTTATGCCTGAATGATTCATAGATCAGTGTTAAGTAAACAAACAAAAAACATTCCTCTGAAGATGATATATAAAAGATCAGCATTGCTAGATGTTAGTGGAGTCTATTTCACATAGTTAACCTTACTCTGCATTGAATACAAGATCTGATTGTGTTCATTCAGTAGCAAAGAAAGCATTTACTGATGTCATAGGTCAATGTTTGCAAACAAAGACAGTATAAATGTTGGACGTAGCTTTCCATAGCTATAACTGTGAAAAGACTTTCAGTCTCGTAGGTGTATAAGAGCTTTCTGACTTGACCTCTTTAAAGATTTTCCTGAAGTGTTTATGGCACAGTCAGTCATTTTGGGTCATACTGATCAAAAATAAAAAATCATTAAAAAAGAATCGTCAGTGAGAAAGCTGTTTCACGATCAGACCCACCCCTCTCGTCAAATCCAGTTTTTAAAATCCAAGACGATAAAAACGCTCAAGGATTCAAAACAGGACTTCAGAAACCAGTCGATGATGTTGTAGTAACTATGTCTTTTATTCCTTTCTATATCTTTTATACTGTCTTATGATTCAACCATAGAAGCCAGTCGCTGCTAGCAATTACATTAAACACAGGTTTAAGGCAGCTCCACGTCACTGGCTTCAGCTTTTAGAGCTGGAATCTCAGTCCATCTTTTAAGTACAGTCTATGCCTGAATCTGCATGCTTTCAGAGGACACTGAGCTGTGGCTCCCGTTCATGCTGTAAATCTCACCTAAGTTGTCAAGCTGTCGTTTTAAGCTCTCACATGGTTATCGAGAATAATAAGTCGACAATAATTAAGGACACACAAATGCAACACGCCTGGTTTCTGCTGCTGATAATTATTCATGAATTGGGTATTGACAATAGCCTTCCAAATCCCCTGCTAGTATTACTGTTTTTTAGTATTAAAGCGTTTTGGGTTTTTTGAGTAAAGTTTTCTTTTTTGCTATTTTTGTAGTACAAAATCTTTGTTTGTTTTTTTCTAAATCAGTTCTTTCAGCAATCCTTTGCCTCACCTAAAAATATTTTCTGGTCCACATGGTTGCACACTGTTTTTTTATTGTTGTAGGCTCAAATATCCTGGTAGAGCCGTTATCTCTAAGAATAATAATTACTAAGGAGGTGTTATTAGGAGCTTTTCCTCCTTTGAAGTTAATTCTAATCCATCAAAGACTTTCAGTTTTCTTAAGACAACTACTTGTGTGCATTGTTGCTGGATTTGGAATTTGACCCTCCATTAGTGGCTGTGTAATAATTAAAATGGCCTCTCAGTCCCATATATGGTGTATAATTCCCATTACTGTAAATAGCTGGCGTCATGCAGAGTTGATGGTTGACAGAGTGCTCTGATGTTTCATCTTTCACTGGAATTTGTGTGGTGACTTACGGCACTGGTTTATTTGACTATGCTCACTAAGTCGTGCTAAAGCTCTGGCACTCGGGTGTTTTCACCTGTGGGAAAGAGAATGGCTCATACTGACAAAAGCTGACTGGCATAAGTGCTCACAGGAATAATCTGACTCCTGTCTTGGGGCTGATTGTACCCACACTGGCATCATGGCTGCAGATTCTTGTTGAAAATGCTTGACACATTTTTTTTGGCACTGCTGGAGTATTTTCTTTTCCTTTTGGGTAATAGGTAAACGACAAAAGAGGTTTGGTGCCAGAAGGACAAAATAAGGGCACAAGAGGGAGGGAGAAGGTGGAAAAGGATGGATTTTGGCAGTGGAGTTCCCTGGAGAGAGGTGCAGTCTGTCACTGCTGCTGGCTCTTTAGCTTCTCTCCCTCTCTTCTCATCCTCCTCTTCTTATTTAGCTTCCTTTCATACTTGGATTCATGAAAAGTTCATGACCGTTTCTCTGTCTCCCCTCACACTCCTCATCCCCTCCCCCTACGCTACACTCTTAGCCCAATCAATCCACTTAGAGACAGACTTTGAAAGAGGATGTTACAGAGGAGACATGGAGGGTGGGGTTGGCGGGCGAGGACAGAGTGAGGCGAGGTAGAAGTTGTGATTGGTGGGTACAAAATGCTTGGGAGCTGGGGGAGAAGATTTGGGGAAGGAGGAGGAAAAAGAGATTGCATAAGAATAGACAAATGAAAGAAGATGTGAATAGGAGAAGCATTAAATATGATATGAAGTTGGTACCACGGATCATTTTCATTTTCTTAAAAGCAGCAAACCTATTTTTAGGATCTTAAGGCCTGCACTTGGATGCTTTTTGGGAGCTTTTGCAGAGTGATGACAGACTGGTGGAGTGTAGATGCCCTTCTCTCTGCCTTTCACTGCTCGCCCTTGACGTACAGTAGTGAAAAATGAAAGTGTGTGTGTGTACAGTTAATGTGAGCCTGAGTCTGATTGCACAGTCACGTATAGAGCCAAAAAGTAAATCATTAAAGGTTAAGGTAAAGACATATTATCAGCTGAGGATAAGGTAAGATTTGCAGTAACATTGGTATATATTTCAGCCAAGACGCACAAATGTCCTCTGAAATCATGGGTGCACATTTGTGCGTGTTTGTGTGCAGTGCAGCCACCAAGATCTGCTAGCAAATATAGCAAATAGCAAATTGAGGCTCTGTTGTGGTGCGCAGGGAGAAGGTGAAGGATATGAGAGTGTGTGTGAGTGATATACTGTAGAAGGAGGGAGGAGAGGGGCCAGTGTGTGAGACAAATGGAGGGCGTGATGTGCTGACAGGACGAGCAGACTTGACTGAGAGGAGGAAAGGACAATGGTGTCATCCCATCTTTTTTTTTTCTTCTTTTCGTCATCTGCTTTGTTGCTCTTTCGCCTTGTCGCCTTCACCACAGGGAAGACATCAACGCAGACACAAATAAGCACCCTTTGTCACATGAAACAGTTCAGGTGTGTGTTAAATGTGTTCCTTTCTCATCACGTTTTTATGAGGTATGCACACATACATGCATAATAAACACGTTTGTTTGGTTTTTTTTCCTTTTGGCACAAGCTGTCTATCTTTCTGTCCTTCATTCACACACACACACACAAATTGCAGCAATGCTGATATGCTCTTGATGTTGGAGCGGAGTCAGTTGGCTAGAGAACCGTCTAGAAGCATCGTTCTCATCTAAATTATTCACATACTCTCCGCTGGCTGCATTACAGTGCTGAGAAACGTGCATGCTGGCGTGAGTATGGATAGAGATAGCAAGACTGAAAAGAATGAGGTGCATTAGACCATCTATGTCTGTATATCTCAAATGTGTGTACGTACATATATGTGTGTGTTTGAGTGCGCTGTAATATGATGTCTCCACAGTGCAAGTAAGGCTGTGTGCACTTAGAGAGTGGCATAAGCAGTGTGTGTGTGTGTGTGTGTGTGTGTGTGTGTGTGTGTGTGTGTGTGTGTGTGTGTGTTCCTAATATGCAGCACTTATCCTGTGATGGGAATGGGGCAGCGTAATGCATTCCTTTGGTCAAGACCTCAGCTTACACACTTTCTCTGTAATGTGACACTGTTTACCAAACAGGAAGAATATGGTTATTAAAACCTCAGCAAGTACAGAAAACCTGTGTTGCTTCCTTCACAAACATTTTGTGTTCAGCAGCAATAATTGTCACCTGTCTGGCTTTATTAATGAGGCATATTTAGAAGCATGTTGTGTTATTTATCACTTTCGTGGCTGTCAATGTGTGTACTTAGAAATTTGTGAAGTCTTGTGGCTCAGCTGTTTTTTTCCTCTCTGTGCCTCAACAGCAACGGCCAGTCCAACAGTCTCTGGCCTCTTCCCTTTGTCGGGAGTCCCACTGGAAGTGCCTCCTCCTGACCCTCCTCATGTACGGCTGCTTTGCCACGCTGGCCTGGTGCGCTCTCTGTCGCGTACCCGTTCTGGGCTCCTCCTCCGTATCTGCTGATGGCACCTCGGCGGCCTATTACATCCAGCAATGGGAAAGTCCGTGCTCTAGTGGTTATGTGTACATCCCACTGGCCTTCCTGGCCATGCTGTATGTCGTTTACCTGGTGGAGTGTTGGCACTGCTTCTCCAAGACGGCCATGTTGGCTCATGCTGAATTCCAGGTATGTGTCAAAGTTATAGCCTGTATTTTGAAAGTGGGTGTAATTGGCTTGAGTGAGGTGATTCCAGCATGAAGCAGAAAGGTGCTGGAAGAGAAATCTAGAAAGACCTGTTATTAAAAAACAAATCTGTTCACTTAGTGATTGTTTTTTGTGTCTGGAATCCTTAAAATGGTTAAACCAGTAAAAATAATGATTAAAAAAAGAAAATCCTCACTTCAAGGAAGCCTGAGTTTAATGCAGTTTATTCCGATTTGTAATATTTAATGAGGAGAGAACGTCATTATACAGCTTCCTTCCCTACATGTGGAAATGAGCTGACCGAGGGTTTGGTTGTTTTTTGGTCTGTTCTGTCCTGTCTCCAAACGTACAGCTGTTTGTCTGTGTCTACTAAGAAGGAAACGATAGAAGGACAAAAATAATCCCACAATAATCAATCCATCACCAGCCTGCACAGCTTTAAACTGTATGCAGACAGTAAGACAACTGTTTCTGCTTCTGCTGTGATTGCACGTTTTAGGCAACGTTGTGTCTTTATCCCGTTTTTAACACATTAAGCAGCAAGTTGGTTGTAGAAAGTATACAACATTTTGACATGTTTTAAAGCAGCCTTGTTTTACCTCATTGTTTTGCACAGGAAGTATATGAGCGTGTGCAGAGACTTCAGCAGGCCACACCCTGTATTTGGTGGAAGGCCATCAGCTATCACTACGTGAGGAGGACCAGACAGGTGACAAGATACCGCAATGGAGATGCATATACGACCACACAGGTGAGGACACTTTTCCGGTTCCACACACTCATGTTTCACCCTTTCTCTTATCTTGACTGCTTTTCCTATAGTGAATGTTGTTGAGCTGTGGCAAACAGCTGTGTGCAGAAGGCAAAAAATTCCATACAGCTGAGTTTTATTCACGCCGGAACATAGTTTGAAAAAAAAAATGTCCCTCTAGGATCACAGATCCTGCCTTCCTTCCTCCTCTCCTTTTTTCTTCATCATTATTCAACATCTTTGTCCGTGCCCTGCTTTTTTCTTCTTCAGGTCTACCATGAGCGGGTGAACACTCATGCCTCAAGTTCTGAGTTTGACTACGCCCGCTATGGTGTCAAAGACGTGTCAAAGGAGCTGTTGGACCTGCAGCAACACCCTGCTGTTCGCCTGCGTTTCACAAAGTGTTTCAGGTATCAGCGAGACATCAAACCTGTATGCCTTTGATCGTTAAAAGGTTTACCTTCTTTTTAAGGTGAAATAGATAGTGACTCATTTTTGTGTTCTTTAGCTTTTCAAGTGCACGTGCTGAAGCTGCCTACCTCACCCAGGTAAGATGTGAGGGACCAATGCATGCGATTGCGATTAAGCTTAAACAAATGTCCATTTTAATTTATATGAAAAATATCAAGCATTTGAATCAGTAAATTTCTCAAATATTGGTAATAATTTAGCATTAAATCTTAACCAGTGTTTTACTTTTTGATTTTTTTCTCTGTAATTGCAAGCGAGCACGCTTCTTTGGGGAGAACGAGGGGCTTGATGACTACATGGAGGCCAGGGAGGGAATGCACCTTAAAAACGTGGATTTCCGCGAACACATCCTAGCATTCTCCGATCCGGCTCACCAGCCGTGGTTCTCCAGGCACAAGGTGTTTTGGCTGGCTTCAGCTTTCCTCCTGTCGTGGCCGCTGCGAGTTGTGTCGGAATACCGCACAGCGTATGTCCACTACCACGTGGAGAAGCTGTTCGGGGAGGACGAGGATACCGTTGGGGGAGTCGGCGGAGGAGGGCCAGGCGGGGGTGGAAGAGGGGACGGGGTTGAAGGAGGGACTGAGAATGGAATCCACCCAGGAGGAATTTCGATTGGCATCGGTCTGAATGGGACAAGCTACAGAGCCATCTCTCGTGTCAACACGGTGGACATGACAGAATTGGAGTGGCACATTCGCTGTAACCAACAGATGGTCCCGAGCTACTCTGAAGCCCTCCTTATGGACTTAGACACGAGTGGGGGGACAAACCCTACAGCCTCCACACCTATCTCTGGGCCTCCAGGCATCACTCCAAGCCAGGGGACCAACCCTCCTCCTCTGGCTTTGCCTGTGGTGTTCAACTCGGCTTACCTCCTTCAGAGCTGCCCCCGATGCCGGCGGACCACATCGAGTGCCAGTCTTCCATCCAGGCTAAGGGCTCCAATGGGAACCACAGCCCTCCTTAACGCTACAGTGGCAGGGATCAGGGCAGCAGGGCAAGGAGGTGGGGGTATGGGAGGGAGACTGGTGCTCAGTCGGAGCGGGTTCTCTCTCGGGAGACTTGGAGGTGGGCGCCAGAACAGCCTGTTTCATTCAAGAAGCATGGGGGGTGGGCTGGGAGGAAGTAGGGAAGATGGAGGAGGAGGAGGAGGGGTAAGTGGCGGAGGGGGCGGAGGTGGTGGAGGATTCCTTGGGTTAGGTTCAAGACAGAACAACGAGGAGACCAGAGGAGTGCTTGAAGGGGAAGGTGACGATGACGAGGAAGAAGAGCAGGAGCAGAGGAGGAGGGAAGATAGAGGAAGAGGAAGGAGAGAGAGGGATGAGGAGGCAGAGCAAGACAACGCAGGGGGAGGAGAGGCGAGAGAGGGTGAGAGGGATCGGCCTCCATCCTATCAGGATGCGTTCTTCTTCCCCGTCCTCATTATACACGGCGAGGAGAGCTGCCATGCCGGAGACGACATGTGATGAAGAGAAAAATAAAAACACTGAGAGCGAGAATGTACAGGCACAGGCTGAGGGAGATGAAGGAAGAGAGGAAGGATGCATAGAGAGAAGAAAGGATTCAGACAGAACACAGTGAGAGAGGTAAGAAAGACAAAATAGGAGAGATGTAGGGAAAAGAGAAGATACTGTCAGAGGAACTGGGAAAGCAAACGGAGGAGATCTGACAAATACAGTGCATACTGTAAAAAGTCAGTAAACCCACTAGATCAGAAGAAGAGAGCTGATAGAGAGTGCAGCAGCAAGATGAGATAGAGTCTAAGAAAATGAGCGAGGGCAAGAAAATCTTTGCAATTGTCGATGTTAGGGTGACGGATTGGATAATTTGGAAGACTGCAAAGTTAGGAATGTCTATCTTCAGCTATATCGGAGCAGGAGCAGGAGTGGGAGGGGTAACAAGTCTAAAGATAGCAGCTTGGAGAGGCAGTGGAGAGACACCAAACCAGCTGAGAGGTAGTGGAGTTTGTTGTTGTCTAATCTTTCTTTAACACAAATGAAAGACTACAAAAGGGGATTTAAAGAATGATAAATAGAGAGAGGAACTGAGAATCGGGCCAATTTAAAGAATCAAAAGCGGGAATTGATAAGAGGTTCTAAATAATTCAGATGAGGGAATAAATAGATCATGTAAAATACAGCGTAGTAAAGTAGAGCAAAAGACATCAGCATGCAAGAGAAGGAAGCAGGACACGCAGGCTAAGAAGAATCCAAAATGGACACAGACCAGATTACCCTAAATCTCATTTTTCCATTTGACAGATTCTTAAAAGCTAGAAAATAAAATTATCCAAAAGATAATCACAAAAGGAGGAGGGGGGGGAAAGATGTAGGACTGATCGCAGACACAACAGCCTCTGAACAACAATCCTGACCTTGAATCTAATCAGGAAATCCAAATATTATTCGAACAGGTCCTCGTGAGAAGATTCAGTCAGGTTCACCGTATGACCTCACACGGCACCTCTAACAGAAGGCAGTACAATAAAAGAGGAGAAGCATTGATTTCCTCCCCGTCTCGTCATGCTGTATTACGTCTTATTTCACCATTAGCTTCCCCACCACTCAATCCATTACTGTTATAGAGCCAATAGAAAAAAAAAAAACTCCATAAAAGTAGAGCAGTTGCTTCCTCTACTTCTCAGCGCTGCCCTGCCCGTCTTCTCCCCTCTGTCCATTTTATCACGTCCTGTCTTTCCTCTTTCTATTGTTAAAAAACTAGTGAGGAGCATCATATATTTGGAAGAATCAAACGTTGCATTAACACAGTGAACTTCCCCATCCTCTCACCCCACTCCATCCTTCTGCTCCTCCTTTTATTTTTTTTCAAGCGGTTGATATATGACACCCTCCTTGCTCCTGTAGGCGATGAGATCGCATTTCCCCATATCACATCTCCCCGAGGCTGAGGTTTCCTCTCAGTGACCATATTTTATAAACCGGATTTTTCCCCCACTTGTGTAACGTTATTGTGACCTTTATGCCTGTGTATTTGAAGGGGAAAAAAGCAAATTATGTGGGTGATAGAAGTGACTTTACCGAAAAAGTAACAGCTGAAAGGTTTGCCACAGCAGGTTTGATTCTCACATGAGCTTTAAATTTCCCCAGTGATGCCAGTGTAGTTGTTGTTACACTGTAACAACAAAGATAGGCCTGTATGCTACGAAGAAAACGCAATAACCCCAAACCCTCCTCCATATCAATATACTATGTAGTACTACATGTGGTTAGGCATGGAAAATGACCTCTTTATCTCATTTATGTCCATAAGATTGGACTGCATGGGAAATAACACTTACAGTAAGCAGCAATCAGAGTTTTAATTGCTTCCTTTTTTATCGCACAGACAACAAAATTGCGAATGAGGAAATACAGTATGAGGTTAACTCCCACTAACGATCTGTCATTATCAGCCCTGTGAAAGAACTGTGGCCCCAACTCTGCTACCTCCTACTCTCTGAGAATCATCTGCAAATAAGAAACAGTGCTCTCTGAAAAACATCGCCTCAGCATAAAATGTGTAAACGTTTGCTGGCATAGAGATGCATGTTAGCTACTAATAGCTGTGTAGCAAATATGGCTATCGTTGCAAAACGCAGTGCCAAAAAGTAGCGATCGATGAACAATCTGCACCGATTCAGATATTTTAGACGTATGTAGACAAGGGCATGGATAGCTGTGTCCTACTTCCTGAGTTGTCACGTCTCAGCCCAGGAGAGGCAATCGGCACAGACAGTGAGACCTTCAGTGCTTTGATGCTGATACTTTCCAAAGCACACTAAACACGCTAAAGTAGTTAGATGAACATTTGTTGACCTTTCCTGCATAGCGCCCTTCAGAGGTCACTCCAGCCACTATCTGATGTCGGAAGAGTCTCCCTCGTTCTCTCTCTCTGCTTCCTGTTCACAAGGGAATGAAAAGCACACGGAAAGAGCCAAGTAAAGAGCCACGAGGCAGAAACAATGCTGGATCAACTTTGCGAGCAGTAAACGGACACGTTTACCACACGCAGACACGGATGTGGATCGAGCAGAGACAACGGGGAAAAGTTCTCTCATTGCAACTTTCTGGAGAGAGAAAGTGGAGCATGACTGCTGACCTGGTTTGGCGTAGGGGACACATACATGCGCGCACACTCTGACACACATTCGCACACACTGGATCTTGTGTAGCTTTTGGGAGGGAATCGGCGCAAGGAAGCTAACGGACGAAATAATGGGGGGGAAGGAAAACTGGCGAGGAGCGAAGAAGTGGAAAAATGCTGAAAATGTGAGATTAAAATGACAATTATTTTTACATAATCAGTCATTATCTCAGTCTCTTGACCTGTGGATAAAACTGACTCCATTAATGTCCCGAAACAAAAAGAAGCACTGGAAAAAGCACCGAACACACTTCTGTGTTCATTTATTTGCATAATCGCATTGTTCTCACTAATTCTCGGAGCCTGTTATTTTATTTAACTGTAATAACGTGGCTACTGTTCAGTATGTGTTTTTGATCTTCGCGGTGAAAAGTAACGAGCTCTAACTGAAAATCTGAATCTGTCAGTTCAGTCAGTGATTTGCTACTTTTATATCATCTACATTTGTAGACGTTTTTTCAGGTTGTTTAAGTGATCCAGATGCTTTTGTAAGCTTACACTTATCTTTGCTGGTTTTTATTATTATTATTATTATTATTTTTGTAAAACTGACAATGCTCCTGGCCCAGTGAGCTTGGGTTGATGAGCCTCAAGTTGTGGTTTGGATGCAGTTATACTTGCTTACAAGTCTTATTTGCTCATTTGTTCATCTTAAATAAGTGTATTACACTAATACTTGTTGTTACTGGATATTTATATCATGTTTTAGTATCTCTGAGTGTGTCAAAAGTGTGTCAGCCACTTCAGGTGTGCCAAGAGATCTTTGTGCCCATGATGTCTTACACAAACACACACACACCCACACTCGCGCTTGCATGTTTAGTCACAGCAGTAAAGCGGCCATTATAACAGCTTGTTTTAGACTAGAGTGGCATTCATCCCGAAACCCATAATCACCGCACACATGCAGTCTCCAAACACAAACATGCGCGCACGTACACACACACTGAAAGCATGGAACTTTCCTGCTACGCTGCCTTTGTGTTGCCAACGTTTTCTGCTCAGGATTTCAGTTAATTGCTGCGTTCCTGCGACAACAAAAGCTTTTCTTCATAAATCCATCAACATGCCAAAGCAAAAAAAAAAAAAAAAAAAAAAAAAAAAAGTAAAATAAGAGAAAACTTACAGAGAATGCCTGCGCTTATATACATGCACATTAACAGCTCACACAGGTGGCTTCACCAGATCCACACAGTGTGCAATAGTGTGATCTGTGCGCGTGGACTGTGGGGCAGAAGCAAACATTTACATGAAGCGACTAAACTTCATCATCAACATGCACATTTTTGTTTGTTGCAGATGTTTGTTAATTGTTTCATAGCTGAGGTGCTGTTCACATGTAAATCCACCTAGAATGTTTTTAATACTTGGTGGTTTGCCTGATAGAACCTGGCACGTGACTTTCGTCCACCAGATGGCAGCAGAGCCTTATCTATATGAAGGTTAATGGGGATAAACCACCAACAGCGACTCAGTGTAGAAAACAGCTGCTGTCCCATGCTTTGTGGGTTTGAGACTTAAGCATCTGTACACACCAGCTGGTGATGTGAAACCAGGTGATTTGTTTAGCTGCAGATTTTCTTTTTTTAAATTTATTTATTTATTTTTAAAGCACATGCTTTGACATCACTGGTTGACATCGCTTGTGTCTGATCTGATTGTGCTTTAATCATCTCAGCCTCTGCTGATTTTATTCTTTTCCTTTAACTGTGACTGAATGTGTTGCCGAGCAGTATTGCTCATACCCCTGCTTCTGGCTGGACTTGTGTATGTTGCTAAGCAGCTTTCTGAACGTATAACCACAAGCAGTGGGCGCTACGGTCATCAAAATGACGACATTATTAGACAAAGACATTTTTACATTTTGTGACTTAGCTTCCATATCACCTACACAAACAACTCATCGTCTGGCCGTTTTGCGCTGCACGACACAAAGCGACACGGAGGAAGTTGGACTGTGTTCAACACTCCTCTTCCTAGAGCACCCGAATGCACGACGGTTTCCTTTCTCATACACGCTTTTCTTTCTTCACTCGGACACAAAATCCTGCTCTCATTTTCCACCGTTTCACCAACGTCACCACTTGAATATCTTATAAAATGCTCTAGCAATTATGACCGATGTATTGTTGTCAATACTGTTACTGTTTTTCTCGTGGTCATGGGGTGAGTCGAGTAGTCATACCAAGTTTGTCAAACACTGTAAAAAACAATTTAAAAAAAAGTCTAGAAATGGTTTGACTTGAAGTCACGTGGATTCCAGCTGCATGATGAGCCTTCATTTTCATAAATACCTTGCTGGCTAAACAAATACAAAAGTGTGACCAGGTTTCACACATGGATTTCTTTGACTCTGTACATGTTGGACTGTCGAAATGCAGCTGAAGTTGCTGCGTATACAGACAATAATTGTAATATTCATACATACTAACAAGCATTTTGACCTTTGACCTCAGACACATCAACGTGAGTTGCATTAAGTCTCCCTGATAACAGCAATTACAACAGCAATGTTCTGTTCACGCTCTTTTGGGAATGTGTAAAAGCATACGTCTAACGAGCCCTGTGTCCGCGGCGATACAGTATCAGTGCCCTTTGTTTTTGCACTGCAATAAAGAGCAGCTGTGTGTTGCTGATGCAACGATGTGTCACCACCTTAAGGCAGTCAGCCCGCTGCTCCGACACGAAAGACGATAATTAATAGCACAAAAAATGGTGGTCGTGTTTAAAAGCTCAAACGCATATAATCACATCTCTGTCGTCTCGCTGTATTTACGTGTCAGTAAAAACTCCTCTGAAGTTTAAAGCAATATATAATTATCCTGCAGATACACAGTGTCTGGTTAAAGGCTAATTGTATGATTGAGGTCACATTATAGTCAGGCTGAGTTTCAAAATGTGTTAATGCGGGTTAAAGACGCAGTAAACGTCGACTGTGTCGCCTGACGTTATTTAGTCTGCTTTGTCGCCATGCGAAACTTTCCCGCTGCCCTGTACGCAAGCTCTCTCGCTGTCTCGGCGCTAACTTCACATTTCAGTTCACATTTCCTTTCCTGCTGAATATTTCATGCTGCTGGATTGCGTGTGATCGAATGTCAAACAAACGGATTGTCACCACAGTGTAGTTGTAATGTACATGCAGCCTCTATGGGTTTGAAACAATAATGTCACATACAGCGCGTTATTGTCTTACACAGTGATGTGTGAAGCCGAGACTGGGCTTTCTGTTCAAGCACCGTCGAGCAAAATGTCCTCGGTATTTAAGCTACTTACTATGTAACTGATAATGAGATTGTCAATATCACAGCAGATTAAAGCGTTTGTCACTGGCCTGTTTAAGATAATGTGATTTCATTATTTGAGCGGATGGTGACTGTGAAGGTAATAGAGACGGCAGCAATAACACTGTTAACTGATGCGATCCTGGTGATGATTAATGATGATTAATTACAATGGAAGTTGGAAGTTACAAATAAAGTCAATCTGCTTGATATACCAAAGTTTATCTTGTGAGATTATTATCCCAGTCACATCTCTGTCATTTTAATAGACGTTTACAATCCTTGTGCTGAAGTGTTTCTTTCTTTTTTGTTTGTTTAAGATATTCAGGTCTTATTTGATTCAATTCCGAAATGGAATAATCTCCCCGGTATCAGTGTAAAGAGTCTAATTTCTAACAGTTTCTAACAAATGAAAACGACATGTGATTTAATCTGCTTTGTCATTTTAAATGATCAAAACATCAGTGTCAGAGAAACTATTTGCAGCCTGTCTCAGCTCTGATAGGGTAATTCAGTTGTGCAAGCACGGAGAGACGGAAAAAACTCCCTTTTAACAGGAAGAAACCTCCAGCAGAACCGGGCTCAGGGTAAGAGGCATAGTACACTCTGCGCACATCATCAGTTTGTTTCAGGACTAATCAAGAGAGACATTTCCCGATATGTGTGATAGCAAGTCCATAAACCATGTTTTTGAATGTCTTCAGATTGTCTAATTAAGAGAAAAATTGAGCTTAGCTCAACAGCTCAAAGGCTTCTAAGTTCCAAGTAAAATCCAGATTAAAATGTTTGATAGTTTCATTCTGCCATTTGCATTGTATGTTGGTGAAGTATGGGGTCCACTCAGTCATGTCTGCATGCACAATTCTGCAGATACATTTGTACACAGGAAAAGACCAACAAATGTCTGTTGAGCAGCAGTAGATACATATCCATCCATTTTCTTCTGCTTAGCTAATTAATTGAGGGGGGTTGCCAGTCTGTCATAGGGTTATTACAGAAAGACAGATAACCAACCAAAGACTCACCAATTAACCTAACCACACTAACTTCATATCTTTGGACTGTGGGAGGAAGCCAGAGTACCAGGAGAGAACCCACGCAGAGAATATGCAAACTCCACACAGAAAGGCCCAAGCCAGGTGGTGGATTTGTACCCAGGACATTCTTGCTGTGAGGCGACAGTGCTAACCACCATAACACCCTGCTGCCTGTAGGTAGGGGACCCACTGAAACTCAATTTTAAATTTTAATCACCTTAAATCCAGCCTCCAAGACACAACCTCCCAGCTCTCCCCTATATAAATTGTTGCTGACACTAACTGCCCTCTCTCTAACTCCCTGACCAGTCTCACAACATCAGTGCATTGCAAACACTAATCAGATTGAATCATATAATGCCCCATTGCAAAGGGACACTGGAAAGAAGAACGCAAAACACCAAAGCAGACATGTATATGTATATGTATATATATATATATATATATATATATATATATATATATATATATATATATATATATATATATATATATATATATATATATATATATATATATATATATATATATATATATATATATATATATATATATATATATATATATATATATATATATATATATATATATATATATATATATATATATATATATATATATATATATATATATATATATATATATATATATATATATATATATATATATATATATATATATATATATATATATATATATATATATATATATATATATATATATATATATATATATATATATATATATATATATATATATATATATATATATATATATATATATATATATATATATATTATTATCTTATTAACTGTAATTTGATTCTTTGCCAGTAGTGTTTTCAGAAACTGTCATGTTAATACAACCTTTGAACTAAACTGAGGTCCACACAGGAACAGGGAGAACATGCAAACTCCACCTGGCTGGTGGATTCAGACCCAGAACCCACTTTCTGTGAAACGACAATGCAAACTACCAGGCGAGCCATTACCTTTACATTACTACCATTATTATCACTTTTTTCCTTCCATCCATCCATTCGCTTCCGCTTATCCTTTTTCAGGGTCGCGGGAGGGGCTGGAGCCTATCCGAGCTGTGTTAGGGCGAGAGGCGGGGTACACCCTGGACAGGTCGCCAGTCTGTCACAGGGCTAACACGTAGACAGACGATCATTCGCGCTCACATTCACACCTATGGGATATTTAGAGTTACCAACTGGACTGTGGGAGGAAGCTGGAGTGCCTGGGGAGAACCCACGCAAACTCAAAAAGGAAGACTCAAGCTTGATGGTGGAATTGAACTCAGGACCTTCTTACTATGAGGCAACAGTGTTAACCACTGTGCCACCTTGCTTCCTTCCATGATAAATAAATAACACAAAAAATACAAAAGAGTATTTCTGCTTGCACTGTTTTTAACATATGAAAGTAGAACTACCAGAAAAATACAGCAAAATGTAGTATTACATGTAGGTCACACTACTCCTCAACACTGCATACTGGGAGGTGGCCCAGTTCTTCTGGAGTTCGACTTCAGAGTTGAGACCAAAACAGTAATAATTTTTGTTTTGATCTCCCAATTCTAAATCTGTGGAGACGTCTTCAAGGAAACCTGAATATCAGTTGTTTACTGTATTATATCGAGATGCACAAAAAAAAGGGTCAATGACGCTAATCTTTCTTTTATCTCAGTATTTTGCAACAGAGTTGATGGCTGCATTTCTAGTTTCTGTCATTTTCATATCAGTTCAGAAAAGCCAGGCTCGGTAAATTAATCAGGATTAATAATGACTAGCTGCTTGCTCACATTCCTCTGTTTAAATCGACTCGCTGTATAATAGATGAAAAGCCGTGTTATTGATGTAGGAGAGGCCCGGTAGTGTGCAAAAGACACACTTATGTTCGCATAAAATATTCACAAAGGTTATTTCCATTTCTGCATCATTCACAGGCTGAGCACAACAGGCTGGAACATATTGATCACGTTGGCAAAACCGCACTTATGCTTCCTTTGAATGGGCTTTGTTCCCATCATGTTAAAGCGATTGTGATGTGAACTTTGTTTTTCCTTCTCTGTAATCTCACATCACTGTAAGATCACAGCACCATTCTGCTGTACGTGAAGCTTCTGTTTTGCTTTGATTTTCTGAAACTGCACAGCTGAGGTGTAGTCATACATTTGTCATCTGACTTGTTTTCCATAGGTTTAGACATCAAAGTACTTTAGGCAAAAGCTTTTGTCGGATCAGTAATGCACCGAGTCAGGAGATAGGAAATTTCACTACAGGTTTCCCATCCCAGGGGAATGTCTCCGAGCTCCACTTGTTTGTTTTCATCAGATTTTTCATCTAAGAATGACTCTGTTCGATGTTTATGAAGTCAGCGGTTGAGCACCGGATCGATACAGCAGACGTGAATTGCTTCAAAAGTAAGCCAAAATTCACATTCTTTCATATATTTTTTTTAAACCACTGTATATCAGAGTTGCAGTGAAACAGTACGTGGCTAAAGCTGACTGCACAGTGCAAGCTGTTGAGTCAGACACTAGAGGCCAGCAGAGCCTTTGCATTGTGTTTCTCGGTTTGGATGTTAGGCGTGTGAGCAGAATTTCAAATCGTCCTCCATTTCAAAGAAGTGCATGGTAATGCATGTGGAACAGCCACAGGTATGTTTTCATACCTATGGCTGTTCTCACAGCATGATTATGTGACACTACAACTAAACTGGAAGCCAACTGTGCTCCAGCAGAGTGATATAGAAACTGCCACATCGCTTACATGGAAAATGAAGAATCCACTTGAGGTGGAAACATTAAACTTAAAACAACTGTAGCTTATTGATTTGTTTTTTTTAATCTACATCAGTGGAAAATGAGATAAATTAGAATTCAAAGTAAAGTGGTTTAAGTGGTCTTGTCTGGAGGGGATCTTTAAGTAGTTCTATAGCATAAATTGTTTATCGTCCTAGTAAAGAAGTGTATGTTTTCTTACTTTAACACAAACCTCTTGCATCACATTTGTAACACGTGCATTCTGCTTTTGTGTTTTTTCAGGCTGAAGAAGCGTCTCATATTCTGTAGATCTACAACTACTCTGTAAGTATAGCTTATTTATTGAGGCCTTCTGTGTACAGATTATTTGCAGACCAATGATAATAGCTCGTGTGTAGGCTCTTTAAGATTAAGCATTCAAATTCTGCAAAGACACTGGATGTCTGGGGAAATACATGGAAACATATTGCTCGCTGTTTCTGGCAAGCTAGCCGGCCTGCAGGATTGATTTGACCAATAAATAGGAAATAATACTTGATGTCAGCTGTTAGAGTAATTCACTGGATCGACAACCACAGCCCCCACATTTCTTCCGTGGCACTGATATCTGTGTCTGCTTGCAGCCATATGTTTCCCTTCCATTCGCAGCTATCGGCTGCCAGCATTGCCAGTCATTCTGACGCTTGATTTTCCCCCACAGACCTGGCTTTGTTGTCTGTACCGCACGGAGCTCCTGGCTGCACCGGCGGCTGTTTGCCCAGCTCCTCCTATTGGGCTGAAAGAAACAGTGCGGAGGGGGGCAGGCAAAATTTGTTTACTGTTTGACAACAACTGGAGGTAAAGCCTTCTGGAAGGGACTGAGTAAACAGATACAAGTAAAGAAGTATATGGCTGAAGAAACACACAAACAGTACAGTAGCGTACACTAAAAGTACACCAGATTCCAATTAGAATCCAAATTGGGATCAGTTTCTCAGTGAGTGGATGCAACAATCTTTCATTACAGCCGAAGGGGGGAGGGGGCGCTGCTGTGGCCACTTGGTGACACTGTAGTTCCACACTTTTACAGCAAACCTCTCCTTCTACCATCAAATCTAATCTGAGACAAAAACCAAGAATACCAGTGGA
This sequence comes from Oreochromis aureus, assembly GCF_013358895.1. Lineage (NCBI taxonomy): Eukaryota > Metazoa > Chordata > Actinopteri > Cichliformes > Cichlidae > Oreochromis > Oreochromis aureus. The sequence goes on along the minus strand of NC_052944.1, from coordinate 15,425,670 downwards.
GCTCCACATCAGGGCTACAGCTCTTGATTGTGTCCAAAGTACCCAAAAGACAAAACGGGATTAGCAAACATTTGGAAAAGTTTATTTGAACAAAGCTGACTTATAATTGGTAAAATATTAAGCCCCATTGTACAGGCCGGGTGCAGCTCTCATTCTGTGCAGGGAAGAAAGTGTGTGTGTGTACATGTTTGTGAGGACAGAAAATTGGCATTTCACTATACTTGTGGGGACCAACAGTCACTTATGGGGACAGAATTCCCCACGTGTTTGAAGGCATTTTTGAGGCTCAAAATGTGGTTTTAGTGTCAGAGTTACAATTAGGTTATAGTTATCATTCACTTTTGATGGTTAGGGTTAGGGTAAGCAGCTAAGAAAAGCATTATGTTAATTAGATGTCCTCAGTAAGATATGAAAACAAGTTTTTCAGCTTTGGGATAAAATTATATGCCTCAAATTTGCAGAGTAAAACCTTAGAGGGTAAAGGCCTTTTAATGAAAACAGGAATTAATTGCATTAAATACGTCTGTGGTAAACGTTATAGACCATAGACGAAGGCAACATTTGGCGACCTACAAACATTTGGTACGTATCAATAAAGACTTGGTTTGATGAGGATTAGAACAGGTTCTGGATTTTTCCAGAACACCCAGTGATTCTCTTCTGGAAACAGAAACAAGAGCTATGACAAAAATCACTCAATTCGGAAAAGAGTACCAAGGGTTACCCCCTAGCAGTCTCCAAGGGGGAAAAGGTTAAGCAGTGTTTTCAATCCCTGGGTGGAGGGTGGGGGGACTTTCAAGTTAGCTCACAGCCATGTTGAACATACTGGTGCTCGAACCGATTCCCAGACACACCTGGTGTATTTATAGTTTTGCATTCTTTCTTGAACATTCTCCCTCAGCACAAAAACCCCCAAAAAACACATTCGGAGTCTGTCAGAAGGTGGCAGGAAAATTAGTCAGGAGTCACAAAGTAGCAGTCAGTTCTTGAAAGAGGAGAGAGAAGAGAGAGATGGGGCAATGGAGAGGAAAAGAGGGGCGTTGGATGGAGAGGTGTACTTTTAGTTCCATGCATTTATACACACACACACACACACAGAGTGTGGCAGCAGCCGCCTGCCGTGGAGTCGCTTGCGGAGTAAGGCTAAAGTCAGTGGAGCGAAGGATGAGGTGGAAGGAAGGAGTGAAGGATTGAGGCGTGAGGGGGTGGTGGTGTGGTGTGGCATTGCGGGGTGGGGTGGGGTGGGGTGAGTGAGGAAATGTAGCAAATCTGAAGTGACATATTGGGACATGCTTTGACTCACCCCGCAATAATACACAGATCTTTCCTTCCTTTTTTTTTATCCCGTCTGTCTGCTTCGCCCGTCAGGTTTGCTTACAAAAGATTTTGTTTTCACCCCCACCCACATCCCCACTCTCCTCCCGCACAACTTCCCCCTTCGTTGCTCACTTCACCACCATTCCTGTGTTCCTTTAAGTTTCCTTTACCTCGTGTTTTCTGTCTTTTCTTTTTTAATGCTGACATTTTTTTTTAGTTTCTTTTCATCCTCAAGCTCGCTGCTCTCAAACACTTCCCCCTGCATCTCTCACTGCAGACCCCCACCAGGCTACCTCTCTTCCCTTTCTAATAATATCCATAATGTGCTCTGAGTGCGTCTTGCTCGCAGCAGCTCGTCATTTGCTTCTCCATCCCTCCGATGCTGCACCACCACCCATCGCTGGTATGCAGTCTTTCTCACCTCCCTTCCATCTCCCACTTCCCTTTATCACATTTCTCATTCCCCTCTGATTCCATATGCTCTTTGTCTTGGTGTTATCTCACCCTTCTCCTTGATTTCCTCCCCCATTTCCTCCACCCCTTCTTCCCCTCTCTTTTTCCCTCCCTCCTCTTGTTTCTGGATGCGGTGCAGACACAGTGTGAACATGTGATCCTCTTCCACTCCCCTCCCACTCGTTGCCGTGTCTTGGCTCCTTTCATCCTCATCACTCTTCTTCTTCTCCTCTCCGTTTGTCTCCTGTTTGCGTAGGCCACCTCTTTTAGCTTTCAAGAGTATGAGGTCCTTAACTCCACGCCCAACTTCTGTCGTTCTGTCTCTGTCACACACCTCCCTTCTTGTATGCCCCCCCATCCTTTTGTTAATTCTTTTTCTGTTGCAGGAGCGTGCACTGTGCAGGCTGTCTGCCTTTCCCCGCTATTTTCTCATTTTTACTGTGTCGGCTTTTTTCTCCAAACTCTCCAAGCCTGCCTCGTTATGTTTCTGCTCGTGCTCAGTCTGTGTCCATGCATGTATCTGCTGATGCGTGCGTTCCTTTTCAGACGTCTACACGTGCTCATGTTCCTTGCTCACTTGCCTCCGTGTTTGTCTGCTTCATACATAAAGGTTAGCTTTGCATTATTGCAGTTTTCTTGCATCCCACAGAAACACACACACATGCTTGCACACACACTCACATGCACACATAGAGGCAGACGCAAAGATGAAAGCTTGAGACATTTTCTGGTTAAATTCTCTGTGTTGCCGTGTGAACCTCATTACTGCACCCAGGTAGAATATGAAAGAACCTAGCAGACCCAGAACAACAGGAAGAGCGGTTAGATGCCTTCCTTCTTATGCAATTAGACAGGCATGCAGACAAACAGATGGGCTCTTAGATCAACACAGGCGTGCAGTGACAAACATGATAGAAGCACCAAAATAAAGTGCGTCAGGGAATAGAAGATTTCCTTTGTTAATGATGGCTCAGTACTTGTTTGGGATATAGTGAGCTGCAGGATCTGAGGCTAAGCCTGCCGCCCATCACTGGGTAATGAGACTAATGAGACTAGTCTTTATTGCTATGGATTCTCTAAAGAGCACCTTACATGTAGGTTACTTTCTGACATTTTGAAAATGCAGGTTGGGCACCAAATAGCACCTAACACCAATTAAACCGCTTCTTTAATCTAAGATTTTGACAATATTTCTGCACTGTTTAACTCATAACCTTTAATCTGCATTTTGTTTAAAAACAGCCTGTTAGTGGAGCCTGTTTAAGAACAGGTTACTCAAAAATATAGGCTCAAATTTATTCAGACCACCAACTAACACAACTGAGCCATAATTTTGAGCACACAGTGACAGACATTCACCAACCTCTTTGTTGGATACACCTATTCAACTCCTCTTTAATGCAAATATCCAATCAGCACATGGCAGGAATGCAGTGAAGTTAAGCATGTAGATCTGCTGAAGTTCAAACAAAATAAACATAGGATTTAAGTGTCTTTGAGTGTGGCATGGTTGTTGGTGCCAGATGGATCGGTGTGAGTGTTTCACAAACTGCTTATCTTCTGGGATCTCTAGGGTCTACAGAGGTCTGAAAAAGAAGAAAATGTCCAGTGAGCGGTAGTTCTCTGGAAGAAACACCAGAGGTCAGAAGGGAATGGCCAGACAGTTTTAAGCTCATAAGAAAGAGATATATCTAATAACCACTTGTTACAACCCTGGTATGCAGAAGAGTACATCACAAAGCTCACATGATCTCTAACGGCTTTCTTGAACATGACAATGAGCTCACCGTCCTCAATTGGTCTTCACAGTCACCAGATCTACAGCCCAATAGAGCACCTTTGGCGATTCTCATCATGGATGTGCAGCAGACAAATCAGCGGTAACTGTGAGATGCTATCATGCCTATATGGAGCAAAACAGCTCTGAGGTGTTTCCAACACTTTGATGAATTTGTGGCACAAAGAATGAGCAGCTCTGAAGGTAAAACTAGGTCCAACCCTGTAGTAGCAAGGCGTACCTAATGAAGTGACTGTGTGAGTATATTTCAAGACACTGTACTTTAAGTGCAGCTACAAGACACTAGAGTGTCTCAGGTGCAGCCGTAACATATATGAAAAGCACCATTTGAAATGGGGTGGCTTATTGAAATCGTCACATTCACTTGCTGGTGCTTGCCAGCTGCGCACACCTGTAAACGCTGCTGTAATTGCCGGCTGTTGGCCGCAGCTGATGTTGATGTAGTAAAGGAGGTGTAGTCACTGTGAGCAGGATTTGATAATGTCACACTGGCTTCCACGAAGAATTTTGTTGTTGTTTTTTGTTGTTTTTTATTATGCACATTTTGAAGCAGACTTTTTTCTGTACCAGATGTGGTGCTCCCCAGATAAAACGGAATAGAGGAACCACTATTTCCTGTAGGTAAGTACAACTAATTTCAAACATTGTACAATCTGTAAACATCTATCATCTATGTATCTATCTATACGAGCTAGTTAGTGTGCTAAAATGCCAGAATTATAAAAGTTTGCTATTTCTTTTTTATTTCATTTTGAATTTTTGTTCTTAGTTCAGTTTAGTTTTTAGTTTAGTTTTCATTATTTTCAGCCTTAATTTGATTGTCTTTTTAAGTTATTGTATGGAGGATATTTGTCAGAATTAAGAAGTTCAGAATTGGTGTTGCAATACAAACACAATACTTTGCGGAGCCAGTTGACTCACGGCCATGTAAACATCACACAACTCTGTAAACACGTTCAGGAAAGCCTCATCAGGGAGACTGTTGACAAATTGCACCACACTGATGAAGACTAAAATTAAGGGTATTTTAGCCAGTTTTATAAGCACACAAAGTCAGTTTTCTTTGTCTTTTTGTTGGAGTCCAATGTTCATTTATATTTTAAATTGAATGTTTATTCATGAGGCAACGTTTATTGTTACATTGTACCAGTATATTTAAAAAAACACTCATTTCACTTTCATATTCATAACTGTGGAAACTTAATATTTGTTCCCTTCAGTTCTTTGGGTTAAGTACAGATACATTTTTGTGTCATATGGTTCATCTGGTTTTTTGATTGGGTTGGTTGTTTAGCCCTAATCTAAAGTACTGTGGGGATAATAGCAGCATTCTATAATATTGCCCTAATATTGTCCTAATACCTCACAGTCAAATAATTAAAGAAAATTCCAGATTAAACTAATATATCCCTTTGTTACACGACCGTCTTGTTGCTGTTCTTGTGTACTTTCTGCTGTTTATCTCATGCTTAGCCACACTTGCCATTCTTTGCTCCCACATAAAATTTGATAAGGCATACGATAAGATAAGGATAATGACATACTGTAAAATATAAAATTTACACTTTATATGAATAATTATGCTGTGCAGCGGTCATTCATTGGGCGTATGTGTAAGCCAACAAGGTACAAAACGATACAGGAATACACAAGATGACTTTTTTCCAGTATTAAAATTGTTGTTTATGCTTTAAAAACAGATTTTTCTGTTGGCATATTTTCACCCAAACTGCCAGATACTGGCAAAATTGTCTGTCTTTTTCTTAGAAGACTTTAATCATTTTGCCTCTGACATTTAGCGCAATGATTGACGGGAAACAGGGAGAAAGAGGACATGACATTCCGCCTAGGCCCCCCAGCCCGGTGTTGAAGCACAGATGCTGCATTTATGTGGTCTGCATTGCCCTTCTAATGTGTCATAGCCTGTTATATATAAATTGGATATGTCAGTCACTAATCTTTGCAATGCTGGAATTGGTTAAGTCTACAGGTGCGTCCTTTGAGTGGGTGCAGACGGTTTATATGAGTGGTTAAATTAGTTAGAAATTGGGAACAGTTTTTGCATTCACTGTATGAAACGTGGTGACCTCATTCGAGCAGACTGCTTCTGCACGTTACAGCACACATTTATGATTTTCTGTAATAACATAACTCTCCTGCAACCTATGATGGTGCCCTCCTCACCTGAAGTCTTTGCCAGGCTTATGAAATTTCATAACATTCCCCAGCCAACCAGCTTTAAGCTTTGAACATCACATCTGCCTGCAGGATGTAATCTAAGTTTTCCTGGTTTGTGGGGTTTCCAACCTTTGCTGTGCTCTGCTTGGTGCATGGTTGCAGTGACTGAAGTTTAACGGTGACTGGGTTAACACAAGTTGATCACTTTGTCCCTAACTTTGCCTACTAATGTGTGAATGAACACAAGGAATACAGCTATTGATTATCATAGCAAAAGCGATAAACTCAGCAGTTGCAGTTTACACAGGGTTTATTTGAATGTTGTTGATTATTTTGTTGTTAATTGGTTGTCATAATTCCATTAATTTAGTATTACGAGGAAGCAGCATTTGTTTGGTAAAATTGTCTGGCTGTAATTATTCTGTATTAATCACTTTTTATTATCAGCCTGTCGCAAAAAAACATACTTAGCACCATTTCTTTATGAAAAATGCCAAAGATCACATGATTTGACAGACATAAAATAGTGTTTCTTACACCAGCAGGGTAATTCTCAAAACACTATAAGCTAAAAGCCTGGGATTTCTTAGCATGGTGTGCATCATGTCCTTAATAATTTTAAGAAAACTGGTCAAAAGAAGAAGTAGCAGGCCTAAAACTCTGTACAGCACATAAACGGTATCTGAAAGTCATGTTCTTAAGAAATAGAAAACAATCAGTAAAGACCTAAGAGATAAATCTGACCCTTCAGCCAATCTGCTGTTCACTAAAGCCTCATCAGAAATGGACTCAGTGGAAGAGTGGCTGTCAAGAAGACTGAAAATCAGTGGCAACAGGTCTTATGGAGTGATGAATCCAAACTCGGAATATCTTGTCGCAATCATTACATTCCATATGTAGAAGAATTCAAATGTCTTACAGTGGTGTGAAAAAGTGGCTTTTGCGTATTCGTCACACTTAAGTGTTTTATGTCATTCGGCATTAGACAGAAATAACCAGAGTAAATACAAAATGCAGGTTTTAAATGACGATTTGATTCAATAAGGGAGAAAACCATCCAAACCTACCTGTTCCTCAGTGAAAAAGTAATTGCTCTTCCTGTTTAATCATGAATTAACTGTGATTGACCACATTTTTTGGTCAACTAAGTTTCACTAAACACACTGATTACTGGTAAACCTGCTGAATGAAGGAATCACTTAAATAGAACCTGCCTCACAAAGTGAAGCAGGCTAAAAGATCTCAAAAAGCAAAACATCACCCCATGATCTAAAGAAACCCCTGAGAAACAAAGTCACTGACATCTACCAATCTGGAAAGGATTACAAAGCTATTTCTAAGTCTTTGGGACTCCAGTGAACCACGGTGAGAGCCATTTTACACAACTGGAGAAAACTTGAAAGGAGTGACTGGCCTACCAAAATTACTCTAAGAGCACATCGATGACTCATCCAGGAGGTCATGTCTCAGTTAATGTCAGAGTTCATGATTCAACAATAAGAAAGAGACTGGGCAAAAATGGGATCCATGGGAGAGTTCACCGAGAAAACCACTGCTGACCATAAAGAATACAAAGGCTCGTCTCACATTTGCTAAAAAACATCTTGATGACTTTTGGGAAAATACTCTGATGAGACTGACGAGACAAACCTTTTGGAAGGTTTGAGTCCTGTTACATCTGGCGTAACACAGCATTTCAGAAAAGGAACATCATACCAACAGTAAATATAGTGGTGGTAGTGTGATGGTCTGAGGGTGTTTTGCTGTCCCATGACCAGGAAGACTTGCTGTGGTAAATGGAAGCATGAATTCTGCCATCTACCAAAACATCCTAAAGGAGAATGTCGGTCATCTGTTTGTGACCTCAAGCTGAAGCACGCTTAAGTTCTGCAGCAGGACAGTGATCCAAAACACACCATCTAGTTTCCACCTCCGATCATCCGATTGAGATGCTGTGGCATGACCTTAAAAAGCCAGTTCATGCTCAAAACCCCCCAAGGTGGCTGAATTACAGCAATTCTGCAAAGATGAGTGGGCCAAAATTCCTTCACAGCACTGTAGAAGACTCATTGCAAGTTATGACAAACGCTTGATCACAGTTGTAGCTCCTAAAAGTGGCCCAACCAGTTATTAGGTTTAGGGGGCAATCACTTTTTCACACAGGGCCATGTAGCTTTGAAGTCTTTCCCCCCTTAATAATAAACCCTTTTATTTATAACATGCATTTTGTGTTTACTTGTGATATCTTTGTCTAATATTAAAATTTGTTTGACGATCGGAAACATTTAAGTGTTCAACATACCAAAAACTCAGGAAGGGGTCAAACACTTTTTCACACCACTGTATAAATGGTAAAATATAAATAAGGAATGGCTGAGGACTTTTGCACAGTACTGTTCACTGAATCCCATAAAATCTTAATGAAAAACATAAAATAAACTGCATCCTCAGGCTGTAAAGTCCGAACAGTATTCGGAAGAAGAGATGGAATTAAATGTTGCCATGTTGGCACTTTCACTGTGTAGATAACTAAAACCAGCTCATTCAACCTTTTTCTGAAACAAGGTCAGTATCAGGAGACTTTAACTGAGTTGTTCTTCAAATTTACATAAAACGTGTTTATAATGTAGTTTCTTTTCAGCATTAATGACAAGAGTTTTACAGTGAAAGCAACATCTGAATCCTGCGATTGAATGCTCTGTAAAATATATTCACAATTAAAATGCATTAAATTCTGTTCTGAGTCCTGACATCAATCTCAAATATGAACTGTAAAACTGTCTAAAACTATTTTTCATTGGCTGTTTTATTGCTTCTTTGACAATTTCATTTTAACTGCTCTGTCTTCTTATAGCATTAAAAAAGACAAAAGCATACCTAAAGACTGACTGTACTAGAAACATTTAATAATAATTTGTCTTTACAAGACGTTTTTTGCAGTGAGCAAATACATATCAGTAATATGTATTTGTAAAAAAAAAAAAAAAAGAGGAGCTTGTGACACATTAGTGATCATATTGGAAGTAAAAGAAGGGGAAAAAGAGATTTTCTTTCTTTTCTTTTTTTTCCCTTTGGATGCTAGCTCTAATGGGCAATGGATTTTGAAGAAATAATAGCTTCTAAAGCAACAAGCAGGCAGAGATGAAGGAGAGAATGATACTGTGTACGATGTTTCGATCCAAACTCAGCATGAAGTGCCTTGAAGAACAGCAGGATCATCCTTAAAAGAAAAACAATAGATAATAACTGAAACACAATTAAAACAAAACGTGTGTTTCACATTTTGAACATATAGTGCTCCGTGTGTTGAAATTTTCACAGTGATTTCAAACTGCTTATTGTAATTAAAGCGATCAGAGTATACAGGGGAAACAAATGTAAGGTATTTTAAGGACACAGAGGAACCTTAAGTGAAAACAGCAACAATAAACTCTGCACACAATGAAACCATGTCAGAGACAGAGGGAGAAATACAGAAAAGAACAACTAAGGTGCAGCTAGGCTGAGGGGTAGAGTATTTTTAAATGATTTTAAATGATGATTTCATTTATTAAGGGACAAAAGTTATTCAAATCTACCTGGATCTTTGTGAAAAAGTGACTACCCCTTAAACCTAACGACTGGTCGTGCCACCCTTGGCTGCTAGAATTGCAATTAAGCATTTGCGATAACTGCCAATGAGTCTTCCACGTGGCTGTGGAGGAATTGTGGCCCGGTCCTCTTTCCAGAATTGAGCTACACTGAAGGACTTTAGCATGAGCGGCCTCTTTAAGGTCATACCAAAGCATCTCAATCAGACTTAAGTCATATGAGCCATACTGGACAGAACCCATGAACATCACTGGGTTTCCTCCCTTGAGATCTTCAGCCAGGACTTCACTGCAGCTGCTTTCGGTTGCTGCTTGTTTGTGGGGCTGTACCTTGAGTCGTATCTTCAGTTAATGAAAAGCTTGCTCTACTGGGTTTAGCTCAGATGACTGACTTGGGCATTAAAAATATCCCATTTCTTTACAGTGGGAAACTCAATTCAATTTAATTTCAATTCAGTTTTACTTATATAGTCCCAAATCGCAACAGCAGTTGCCTCAAGGCACTGAAGTATTGAGTTGCTTTTGCAGCATGCTTTGTCTTATTATCTGTTTGTACTGTTAAACACTGTCTGATCAATTTTGTAGCATTTGAATCTGAGCAGGGTCTAGTCTGCTGCTTCTATCAGCAGTAACATAATCAATAAACCCTAGTGACTTCGATCCTCTAGCTATACATGCCCATGTCACCTCCGTCATGTTTGACAGATGATGCTGTATGCTTCTTTTGTCTCCATACTTTTCTCTCCCAATCAAGATGTTTTTTAAAGATGTTTTCTAGCAAACTCTTAATCTGTCCTTCTCATCCTTAAGTGTAACCAGTGGTTTGCACCTTGTTGTTAACCCTCTGTGTTTAGAGGGTTAACAACAAGGTGCAAACCTTGTTGTTTGCACCTTGTTGCAATGATATACCTACAATGTAGATATATCATTGTAGGCTTTGACAATGATATATCTACAGAATTATCCACTTTAGTTGTCTTTTTGATCTTTCTGCACTTTGGGTGTTTTATTGTGTATTTGAACAACTTTAAAACTTTTGTTTCCTACCTCTCTGATAGGTTTATTGGGGATTTTCAGTTTATTGATGGCCTCCTTTACTTTGGCATTGGCATAGCTTTGAACTTCACATTGAGAACTCCAGTGAAAAGATACCAAATGCAAATTTAACACTAAGCTCCAACTCTTCTATCTGATTGATTTGTCATGGAAATATGAAAGAACATGAAGCTATCTGTCACTTTTTTGCTTTTTGCCTACTTTTGTTAAACCTGCACCAAAAAAAATGTCATTGTTTAAAAATATGATTAGCATGTGTAGCTGGAAACAACGAAAACCTACAAATACCACAGTCTGCACACACAGTTACTATTTTCCTAACTAGACAATATTGCCAAACAACCACCTCCTCGAAGCTCTCCTCTGCTTTTTACTAGCTTCACTGTAAGCCAAGTCTAAGCTTCATGAACCACTGAGGGTAACTGCCTATTTCTGGTCTGTAGTAGTCTAAATCTGCCGTTTTACTCAGTCTTCTCTTCTATATTAGAGAAATCCTGTGTTTTTCTAGGGAGAGTTTCTGAATTTCATTTTTCATTTTTGTTCAAAGCCAGTTTGAAGAATTTTTGTCTAATATTACAAAAATAATATACAGAGACTCAGACAAGCCTCTTGGATCTTTGAATAATAATCATCTTTTAGTTAAGGACATGTATCCATTGTTGCATTGCATTGATTTCATTCAGAATGAAAGTTCTGTTGGAAATTGAAGAGATTAAAGTCACTTTCTTATAGAAATTTCCAGCCACTGGAGTTGACCGACTTTTCATTTTCTAAAGGAGTAAGAGTTACTTTGGTTTTATAACTGATCTTTCTAACATTGTAAAATGATACCAAGGTAATACCATGGTTTGGAAAGTCAATATTCTAAAACACTGATCAGGCTCATATGTGTTATCAGACAGGAGAACAGTTAAGATTGTTAAGATACACTATGTTCTTTAAAGGTGCCTCACTGGCGCTTTCTTGCTGATGTTACAGCTTGTCTTTCCAGCATTTAAGGAAACCAGACAAACACAATTCTAGGGTCTCAGTGGATTATCTGCCATCATCTCATTTATCCAAGTATGAAATATATTCAATATGTAGAGTAAAAAATCCTTAAAAAATAATCAAAACTTAAAATTGACTCATAGGCTCCATTAGTAAGAAATAAATATATGGTATTTGGAGTCAATCCTATACAGGATGCCTAATGTACTTTTCTTTAACATGTAATGAAACTTTTTGTTGCAGCTGTTAAACAGAGTTAACATATGGCTCATTATCATCATTATTTCCACAGCAGCACTGTGCAGAACCTTTGATACATCCACCACTTGTACTCATTCTTCTAAAGTTTGTGGCATAAATTATTCTGTCATCAGCAAAAACACCTGTTAGCTTGCAGTAGCACATTATCCATGGCTAATACTATTAGAAATGTGAATGAGAATGGTAAACGGCTGATACATGGGTTTTTCTGTTTTTTTGTTCACTGGTATAGCGATGCTTAAAAATAGATTGGTACATTTAGTATAACCTGATAATTAGTTCTAAGTAGTGAAATTAATTAAGTTTGAGCACAGGCTTCATATCTGTCCATCTATTAGCCTATCCATTGTTATCATGAATAGATAGAAACCAAAATTGCTTTATATACTAGGCCAGGAGCTGCGTGGGTGAGAAGTTTTTCTTTTTTTCTTTCTGTGTTTGTTTCTTGTTTATGTTTCGGGAGGCAGGTAAGATGCCTGTGTCTTCTTATATATTCTTTTGTGATAAGTTAGTTATAAATATTCCAGGCTGTTTTGTTGTTTTGCTCACCCTGACATCTGTTCTGCCCGCACTGTTAAATAAGTCAGCTGTGTTTGGACTGCAACACTGGCTGTTTTTGAAAAAGAGAGTCACTTTTATGTGGTGCTCAGTGAGGGATCAGTTCATGAAATCAGTTGTTTTTAAAGTAAATGAAAAATGTAATATGCTGCTTGCAAAGATGTTCAAACCGCTTCACTTCAGCAGACTTCAGTTCAGGTAGATATACAAAACATGCACAACTGTGCGTGCTAATGATTCAGGATGAACAATTGCCAAATCAAAGTGATACACCTGTTTTAGAGAAGAAGCTCAATTTATGAAATCTGAGCCAAAGACTTAATCTTAATGACCACAACAGAAGCTGCTATGGAAAAACAACTGTTTTCGCCCACTTTGACACTTGTTTTTGCCCTCACCGTCTTTCTACTGCTTCCAGACGTCTTTCCTGTTCCTCTTTGTTCTGTCAACTGTATACAGCATATGTACAAAATCAGTGGTTTGGAATGATTGTTGTCAACATCTTGATAAATCCAGCACTCTTGCACTGGCATGTATATGGAATAAATGCATATAATTAACACAAAAGCCCTGACCCAGCTTAAAGAGGAGTGCATCGTTTAGTGTGTGTGTGTTGTGTGAGTCATGTGTCAAAATTCAACAGCTTTCCTACTGGCATAAATTTTTGAGTGGGCCCTAGTGTGCTAGTGGAGGGTGGAAAATATTTACAAAATGGAGGGGATATCAAGTATATACTCTACTTAGTATATAGTAAGTATATTCTCACGGGCCACTTTGTTACTTGCACCTTGTTAGTACCAGGTTGGGCCCATTTTGTCTTCACAGCTGCCTTGTTGCATAGATTCAACAAGCAGCTGGAAACATTCCTCAGAGATTTTGGTCCATATATGATATATGATAGCATCACAGTTGCTGCAGAGTTGTCTGCTGCAAATCCAGCTCTGTTGATGCGCTACTGGATTGAGATCTGGTGACTATGGAGGCCAATCGAGTACTGTGTCATGACATGTTCAAGAAACCAGTGTGAGATGATGTGAGCGTTGTGACATGTCTCATTGTACTGCAGTCATCAGAAGATAGATACTGAAGTTATAAAAGGATGGACAATGGCTATGCTACATAATGATATTCAGTTGTTTCTAAGGGGCCTAAAGTATGCCAAAAATATCCCCCACACTATTATACCACCACCAGTAGTCTGAGCTGTTGATGCAAGGAAGTATAGAGCATGTTTTCATGTTGTTTATGCCAAATTCTGACCCTACCACATGAATGAGCAGCAGAAACAGAATCATGAGACCATCCAACATTTTTCTAGTCTTACATTGGCCAATTTTAATTAGCTTTTGTGAATTTTAGTCTCAGTTTCCTGTTCTTAGGTGACAGGAGTGGTCTTCTGCTGCTGTAGCCCATCTGCTTCAAGGTTCAGTTATGTATGCAGAGATGCTCTTCTGCATACCTTGGTAGTAGTTATTTGAATTACTGTTCCCTTTCCATCAGCTTTAAAGCATCACTAAGGCATTTCCCCCCAGAGAACTGCCGCTTACTGGATATTCTCTCTTTTTCACACCTCTGTAAAAACTACACATGGCTATGCAGAAAGATCCCAACAGACCGTCTGTTTCTATAATACTCAGAACAACTCATCTGGTACCAGACAGTCGTTTCAATCGCATTTCTTCCCCATTCTGATGCTCAATTTGAACTTCAGCAGGTCATACCTAATGAAGTAACAGGACAGAGTAGTAGGACGTAGTATAAAAATGCAATACAAAAATCTTAGCAAAGGAAAAACAAATATATTGATGCTCTGTAGGTAGAAACATCCAGAAATGTTTAATAATCAACTGCAATTGTCTGTCTCTTAACTTTAATAGACACAACTAGAAAGTTTTCCTTTCCTTTTTTAATGATACGTGTTTCTAACAGAAGTGCTCACTGCCAGTCACCTGAAATAAATACATTCTGTAGGGTATAATACACTCTGTGTATACACGATGTTTTAAAGACACTGTGCTGTTTACTCTGATGTGGGTACAAACATTTAGCCGTGACTGAAAAACTAATCATTCACAGGAGTTCGGAGTGACATTTATGCTTGTTGCTGATGTTTGTGTGATGGGTTTGACATTTTGCAATTCACACTAAACCCAACTGTGGTTATGCATAGTTAACAAGAGATGCTCATCAAGTACAAAATTAACACAGATTTTCCAAAGTAATGTAACAGACAGGAGCAACATGTTTTTTTCTTTTCTTTTGAAAAGCCACAAGACGTAAACAATCTGTGCATTATTTTGCAAAGCTGGCTCCGCTCTCCTATAATTAGACTGTGATAATAAGCAATAGGACAGAGATTTGTATAGCTGCTGCCTACTTGGTGACATTTAAACAGGACCAAAAGCAGCAGATCTAAACACAGCCAGAAATTAGGCAGAAATATGAAACCAGGAAAACCAGTTATTCTTTTATTAATGTTCCAAATGTTTCTATAACAAATTCGATCTGTTCTGCTTAATTCATGCAAGCTGTCAAATCATATTAAACCCAGAATGCTGAGCAACAACAAATGGTAATGAGATGAAAGCAAATGAAGACACAATGCAAAATACTAAGTACAAAAATTAAAAGAATGCTGTTAGACCAACCATAGATGTGGAATACATTTAAATAGCAGATATTACTTCTCTGTTAAGAAAATGTGGTGACAATGTTAATGTGGATTCACTGACTGAACCTCTGCATTTGGTTCCTTGCCAAAACTCTTCTCTGGCTCGGCTGTAAATTTTTTCTGAATGTAATTCTAACTTTATGGGTTAATATATCAGCGTTCCTCTTATTAAAATGATCATTTACTCGGTCTATAAAATGTCAAACAGTGATGGCCTGTTGCAATTTGCCAGAGCTCAGAACATGCCCATAAACGTTCTTCCTAAAATAAACAACTGCAAAATGTTTAACTAAAGCCAAAGAGCAAATCCTCATGTTGATACATGTAATGTACATATACCAGGGAGTTTACTAAAATTTACATGTGTTAGGGTTTGGACGCAGCTTTGTCTAGTTTTAGTCTGTTTGCAATTCCATATTTTGTTACGTTATCTTGTACTTAAGTAGTCTCGTGTTTCCCGTGGTCCCATGTCTAGTTCAGCTCCCTGATTTGTTCCCTTCTGTGTTCCTTTGTGTCCCCGTCTAGTCTATGTTGAGTAACCCCTGATTACTTTCTGGTCTCTCTGGTCTCTCTGTGCTAGTCAATCATGTCTCCATGTTTCCATTCGCTTCTGCTTATCCATTTCAGGGTCGCGGGGGGTGCTGGAGCCTATCCCGGCTGTCACAGGGCGAGAGGCGGGATGATCGTAGTGTTTGGCTGGGATGTTTCTCTCCACATTGAAATGTGTTTATTAAACCCACTTCAAATCACGCTCACTGGGTGTGTTGCAGGTTGTTGTTAAAATTTCCACAACACCTTAGTTCTGGTATTAGTTACTTCCTGTTTTATTTTGGTGGTGCCTAGTCTTAAATGCATTATGTTCAGTTTTGCTTCCTCTGTCTCGTTATCCCTGATTTGTTCCTGCCACGATTCTCACCTGTCTTCTCTTTGCCTAATCACGTGCTGTGTGTTTAATGTCTTCATCTCCCAATCCTCTTCATCACGTCCTACTGTCATTGGTGTGTGTTCCTTGTTCTGTGTTATATGTGCCCTGGCACCTCGATTTTCTCGTTTCCCAGTGTTTAGTATTCCCTCTACTTTGTGCTTTTGTGATGATGAAATGTCACCTGCAATAAAACAGTATTTTGAGTCCTGCATACTGGGTCCAAAACCTGCCTGCCACACAGCGCTACCTGATAGGATGTTGGTTCGTAATAACAAAAAGCAGACAAGCCGCTGATTTTTCATCAAGGTGTTGCTTCCAGCATATGCTCTGGCAGCTGCTCGAGCCAAGCAATATAAAGCAGCCATGCCTGTTGTATTAATTGATTTGATTATATATTTAGTTAGCCGCTGGGTAATGATTGCTAACAAATTTGAAGTCATAGCTGGAGAGAACATTTGATCCAGACTGACTCAAAGCTCTGATCTTTTTGGAAGGTTGGGGAGTGTCCTGAAGCGAAAGGTGAATATAAATCCTTGTCTGATTGATCCTCTGAGAGAAAAAGCACTACAAGCACAGCAACAGAGCTCAGTATAAAGCAGCACCAGTGCACATAAAAAGTTACTTTCCAGGGCAGATAAATGAGCAAATTCTGCCTTCCTGCACAGTTTCATCATTCTGAGTTGCGTCAGGCGCAGCTTTGCTTTATGTCACGAGGAAACAATGTTTATACAGTGTTTTGGGGCCGAAGTAATGGTTTAGATGGATTTCTGTTTGTGCAGTTGCATTATGTGTGAAATATAAAGCTGTGCTAATGTGCCAAGTCAGATACCGTCCTTAAGCGCATTTGCATTGATTGATGGATTTTCACTGATTTGTTTTTTTTTTTAGCTTCATCAGAAAATATAAGTGCTCAAATCTATTTTGGGTGTTTTAATCAGCAGGCTTGAACAGAATACGATTTGTCATTTCATGTCTCTCCACCCTCAATATTTTATAATGATGCGAAAATTCCTTTAAATGGAGCATCATTTTAAATCATTGAATACCCACCTTAATGACATTTTCCCCTCAGTTAGTTACATCACGTCTCAAGATGCTTCCTGTATTCTTTTGGTAAAGTAACACCTGCTGAATCACTGTGTTGTCAAGCACAGCCTTCCAGGAAAGCGGTTAAAACACACCTGAAAAGGTGTGAGAGCCAACTCGGTAGTGTTTTCAGTAACATGCCTATGTGTTATAGCAGTGTTTTACCATAGACCTCATCATTTGACAGTTTTGTATTGATTGCAGTGACGGCAGTAATAGCTGTGCTGGTAATTAATTGCACATAACAGATAAAAATCTGCTCCAAAGCCAAAAGCTAGAAATTCTGTTTATGTAGCGGGATAATTAGGCCGACTGCAGGAGTGGCGGCTGAAGACGTCACAATCGTGCTCTGCTTTTTGCCAGATGTTTGATGATGTGCTTGTGCCGTCTCTCTTGCTGGTGGTTTGAGTCGAGCATAGCCTTTAGGGATACTGAACATTGTTGTCTTCCACTTGAATAAAGTGCAACCTTAAGTCAGTGTCACTATCTTATAAACAGGCAGCAGCACAGAGAACAGACAAAAGCCATGATTGAAACAATAACAGCAAATGTATTTTCCTGCCACTAGTACAATATTTGCAGTAGTTACTATTTACATCAGTAATGTTCAACTGCAGAGCTTTTGATTATTTGAAATACTGAACAGACCCATTTTATAATTTGTTACCATCAGTTTCTCTTTATTCTTTTGTATCTGTTGTATTTGCAGATTCCCTTCCTTTGCTTTAAAGTCAGTCATTTATGGTTTCCAAAAAAAAATAAAAAATAAAAAATCAATCTTCATCCTACCTCAGCCTCTAGTGCTCATATTTGGTTTCCTAACTGCAGCAATATATTTATTTTTTCAATTCAGGATGCTTTTTTCTCACCCAAGATAAAAAGTGATTGAAAAGTGGTAAACAGAGGAAACATTTCATCATTTTGCTCACAATATAGATTCGCAGTTATATTGGACAGACAGATGGAGCAGACACGACATTCTTCCCCAATACTGTGTATGTTTCCCAAAATGCCGCCAACAGCTGTGAGATGTCAGGGCATAAACCCACATCTCTGAATATTCTCTGTGGTGTCAGAAACCAGCATTAACCTGGGGGTGAGGTGGCGCCTTCAAGGATTTGGCTTGTTTTTCCAGCTCATCCCGGAGATAAGATAATATCCCATATTTGCAATATTTTTGCACCAGTTTAAGTTATAATGAAAGTGAAAGGCATGGGAGCTGAATCAGCCTGTTAGAGAAGGTGCTCTGCTGCCTGTCCAGTAAGTGGTGCAGAGGGTCCATTCAGCACCACGGACAGCAGACTGTTGGCTTCAAACAGTGAGCTAAGCTTCCTTAGATGCTCAGCTTCATTGAGATATGAGGAGATATCTGGGGGCCACCTCTTCTGAACAGTGTTTGTGAGGCAGGGTACTTTATTAGGAATACTGTTGCTATTAAGGGATGTACACCAGGGTTTTAAGTAACATTCACATCAATGGGAGGACCCAAGGTTTCCCAGCAGACCATTTCTGAGAGCAACACACAGCTTCTGTGGGACTCTTCTGAGTGCATCCTGCTGCTATCTCTTCCTCATGAAAGTGACACACGATCTCTAGTTCCCATGATGAGGTCAGCATGTGACCAGTCAGCAGCCACACATGTAGCATGATGTAGTACGTAGACCTTTTCACCACAGTCTTGAATTGAGACTCGGTGTTTGGGAGGTTCACTGACACATTGAGCCGTCAGAATTTATCCCGGTATTGTTGAGATCCTTACACTTCCTTATTTTTCCAGCTATCAAGACATCAAGTTCAAGAACTGACTTTCCACTCGCTGCCTCCTAAATCCCACGAATTAACAAGTGTGAATATTCAGAGTCACTGTTACCGTCTTCACCTGCCAGTGGTTTCTGTGTTGTAGCTAACTAGTGTGTTTGTGCATGTACAGTATGTGTGCATCCTTCCATCAAATGCTGCCAATTACAGCTTGATTTAAGACGAACGGTTTTTTTGTGTCGGCATAAATACGAAGCAAAGTGTTTCTGAGGTGAACGCTGAGCTTCATTTGCATCGCATGTGTGAGCGTCACGTGTATTTTTACAGTCTGCACTTTACAGTGAATGTGTCCGTGTATGTGTGGCTTAACATTTTTGCGAGCACTAACCAAGCGGAAATGACAGTAATTAACTAAATGAGCTACATCTGCACCTGGGGCTTAGTGAGATAAAGGGAAATACAAACTAAATATGAAGCTGCTCTGCACTGTAAATGTAAGCAGTGCTCTTACTTGGACTAAATGGTGCATTTAACTTATTTATACTAGTCTTTTCATTTGAATTTTCCTGCACTATTCACCTTTTATACTGGTTTTATGTGGAGCATAGAGAGTCATTGGATTATGTTTTAGTTAAAATAATTTGTTTGATAATGTTGTCATCATGTAATTTCTATTAGGCTGTTTAGACTTTAGATGTTGTGCGATGTGATATTCAGTGTTTATGTGGCCAGAAATAATGTTAAGGTTTAGCTACAGTGCGGTAAGAGCGAGTCTCTTGTAGCATTCATTGCTCATAATCATGTACAGTGTTGGGAAGGTTACTTTAGATTACAGAATACATGGCCCAACATGTAGTTTGTAATGTATTCCGTTAAGTTACTCAATGTAAGTAATGTATTCTGAGTACTCTGAATTACTTGATATATTGTCATGCTTTTTACAACTACATGGATGTACTATTGTTGTGTGATTTATTACTATTACTGAAGGCTACTCACCACCGAGCTAACATTGTTAGCTGAGGTTAGTTCATAGACCGCAGACTGTTAGACTTGGATAGCGTTAACAACCTGCTAGCTGCAAATAATCATGTGCAGTTCTGAAAGCAATACCAACAAGATTTGGTAACAGTAGGGTGGACATTAGGTAAGGCTGCACTTTTTGCAGTGATCTCGTATGGAAAACCATGTCTGTATCAGTAATATGTTTTCTTTCTGTCTGCTTTCAGAACTGCACATGGTTATTTGCAGCGAGCAGGTTGTAATGCAGCCTTCGGTAATAGTAATAAATCACACAGTAATAGTACATCGAAGATACTGAAGTGGCACATAACCCAGGTAGTTACCACAACTAACTCTTTTGACACTAAGAGCAGCTTGGTTGCTGGCAAACAGTTTGCATTGCATGGTCAGATTTCACCCGTCCCTTTCTTCTATATCCTCCTAGGACCTGGCGTCTACATATGTGGACATCAGATTTTGGGTTGTCTCGACCAAAATACAAAATTTTGCTCTACAAGGGCCTGATATCCACATACGAGGACATTATGGTGCCGCTGTCCTATTGAAATTTAAAGCCAATGTCCTCATATGTGGATCTCATTTTTCTCAGAAACAAAAATCAGGTTAAAAAAAAAAAAAAAAAAAAAAAAAATCACATAATTTTTGTTTTTACATTCATCCGGTCCCAATCAGCTCAAATAGCAAAGAGAAATTAAAAATGCATGCCATGAAAGAGTTCAGGTTTAATGAAGTGCTATCAGAATTTTCAAGTAAGAAATGCATTCCTGCCCATGCACTGCTGGCTCTGTTGTGCTTGCTCTGGGTCCACTGTGTAACTGACGCTACCAGCATTAAGAGGACGCTTACATTAGAGCCTCTTATTGCGTGTTTTGTTTTTTGTTTCCGGCAATGCGTGTTATTACCAAAATTAGAGAGGAGATAGCCTAACATATACGCTGTGTAATCAATTTATTTCAACAAAGTAACTGTATTCTAATTATCACCTATTTAAGTGGTAACTGTAACAGAATAGTTACTCGTATTTTGGATTTTATGTACGATATGTGATATGTGGTATATAGGAATTTTGATAAATAATAAGATATTCCCCCACACACATAATGTGCAAACATTAAAAACAAGAGAAAAATAAAATCTAAGGCATAACAGAAATGCACCATTTAGCTTTTTAAGTGAGAGACAAATGAATGTATCACGATTGTAGCTGACAGTAATGCAAGTGTGTCATAAAACAACAGACACGCACACACATCAACACCAAACAGCACTGAACATACCCTGTGTATACAACAAAAACAAAAACAAACTCAGTCACCGAGAGCGAGTTATGCATACTAATATCTGTCTGTCACAGCAAATACTTGCACTGTACGAGTAAATGATGTGTAACATAGTCAAGCTGCACTTTGTAGCCAGGGGCCCGATGTATTCTAAAGGAAGTGACTGTCTCACTTTCCTTAAGTTTACATTGGCCACCCTTCCACAGGTTTAAAGAGATGTGATGTTCAGTAACCTTTGTGTGTGTCTGAGGCCTGCTGTGCTCCCACAGTATGGTTAGCTGAGGCAGAAGGGAGACAATAGATAACCCATGTATTTTTTCACAGTTAATTGGGCCTGCTTTCAAATGACCGCAAACAAAGCAGCTGGAGTATCTGGTTTCAATTTGACATTTAGTGTCTGAGAGGGTGTAAAAGCTCTCCGTCTATTGGTCCTGACAGAGCTGGAATATAGAGAGAGGATGGGCTATGATATATTTGTATTTGTCACAATGAGGAACTCAAAATGAATAAAACATTTTTCTTTTGAAATATGAGCCATGTGTGCTGCTTTAAACTGACTGGGGTAATGACAAGAATGAGCTTAACTATGGAGACGGAAGCAGTCACTTCTCCCACTGAAAACGCCACATGCAGATGAACAGAATCAACTTTTTGGGATTTCCATACCTGGATGATTGAGCATGCGTTAAGACAGAGCTTAGGGTCTAGTGCTCTGAGTGTCTTCACTTGTGTTTTCATCTGGTTCCCAGATTGAGAACTTGTCCCAGATTGTCCAATCAAGCTACAGAAAGACGGCAGGGAGTTCATTTTTAACGTTCCTCCATCTTTTCAGATCAGTGTTTGAGATCGTGTGAGTGTCATGGCTCCTTATATTCTGTTTGAGATTTCAGAGTTGGGATGTGATGTGCAGCCTGAATGTTCTTCTCTCGTTTCCAACAAGCTGCACAGACTGTATCAACATCTGTCGGTGGACAATTAAGAAAGAAAATGACGACTAGCATGTAGACAGCAGTGCACCTCGGGAAAAATGATTTAGGATAACTGAATTTTTTTTTGCTGTACTACTCAAATGATGCCAGAGTGTTGACTATATATAGATCGTTGAAGCATACGTCTCCTGTGCCATCACTGAAAGAAAATCCTGAACAGATGGTTTGATGTAGTCTGTGAAAAACTGCATGTTTTCCTGCATTCATCTTTATGAAAAAGATTTCTTTTGCATCTGGAAAATTGACCCAATAGAGCAGCAATAAAGAAGAAGGCACCGAGGTCCCTGTTTTTGAGACAACAGCAACAGATCATCAGCATAAAGTGAGACATTATGCTGTGTGCTGTTCTTCCAGATATTAGATATGTCTATAACGACTATGAAAGGCTGTAGTGGCTGGTTTGATGACCGAAATCTGCAAAAATCCATAAAATCACATTTAATTCATCAAACGAAAGATTTAAACATGGTCAGATGTTTTCTCCAGGCTATGAGAAAACGCTTTTTCTCCCACTGAAAACGTACATCTGGATAAACAGAATCAACTTTCTGGGATTTCCTTACCTGGATGATTGAGCATGCATCAAGACACTTTATTAGAAACTACTCAGAAAGCTTCTTTTGAGTGCTCTCTTGTTCACAAGGGGTCACAGTACCACAGTTGATGGATCCACAGGTTTGATTTGGCCCAGGATTTACACCCTATGTCCTTCCTGACACACACCTCCCAGCGATTTGTGTCTCCTCTCAGTCTTGAACCAGGGATCTTCCCCTGGTAGCTGCTTCTGTAGCGGTTTTCTATGTTAACCGATTACTCAGAGCGCTTTTTACTACATGCCTCATTCACCCAGTCACTCACGCATTCAAACATGAGCTTTTCTTCTACAAACCTAAGTGCCTTGTCTAACATTCACAGTCCAGTGGATGCTCAGGGTTCAGTATCATGTCCAAGGATACTTCTACATGCAGACTGGAGAAGTTGGGGATCTACCTACAAACCTTCTGATTGGTAGATGAGCACTGAGTATTCTCTGCATTTTAAAAATCTTTTGGTTTTATGAGAATAAGCGTGAGTGAAGCGTCTGCACATGATTGAGGGAGGCATGTAGAAATGAATGAAAATGGCTGTGAGGAAATAACGTCCATAAAACCAAAGGGGGCGAGGTATTTGCCTGAGTGCATTAAAGAAATGGCTATTAATCCCTGACATATTGATTCCTTTAATATCTTCATGGAGCCTAATGAATTATTGCTGAAATGGCTCAAGAGGTCAGCAGTTATATTAAGATGTGGCTGATATTCAGAGGTATGAAGCTGTCTTTTGTGAATGTGAATGAAGCTACGTGACCATCTTCTTGTTACTGCTGGACATAAAACTTATGCTTAGCCATGACTAGGCATAAAATCAAAATCTTGAGCTTCTGTAGTGCTTGTCTCAGTATATAATGAGTTACAACAAGCAGACTGACGGCAGAGACAAATAAATAAAGAAGTGAAATAAAAAAGTGAAAAGAGTGGAGCTGATTGTGAAAGTCACCAAAAAGCTATCACTGGACTTAGTTGGTGTTGCACAACAACCCAGCAGCAGCTTGGTTTTTTTATATTGTCCAATAACACCAATGCAGGTGTATCCTCGTACAATTATATCATTCCACCACCCCGGGTGGTTTGATGGATTTTTATCTTTCAGCGAAACGCCTCTCTTTGTCGTGCAGTGTTCCCTTACATCATTTTCTGAGCAAAGGATGTCTGTGTCACAACATCAGTTTATTTATTTCTTAGTTGACTTCCTGGTGCTTTTTTTTTTTTTTTTTAGAAACTTTTATTGACCACTTAAAGCACTCGAAACGTCTTTTTCTTTCGGCTTCCAGAACTCTAATTGGCTTGTCTGAGTTTCTCGAGCTTCCCTCTCTGCAGAGTTTCTCTGATGAGGAGATTCTTTGTCTGGTATCTATGCAGACAGAGAATGAGTTAGCTGTTCAGTCACTGTCTGAGGAGAGGTATCAGCCTCTTACAGCAGCATTGAAGAATTCAGTGGACAAGGATACATATCTCTAATAGGACTCAGACCTCCAGCTTTAGTTGTTAGCTTGATGCTGTGTTTGTACAAGGTGCTGCAAACATAACTCCTGTGCTAATGTAACATGATGATGGGCATCAGGCTGAGTTTGGCATATTTCTCAGTTGATGCAAAGATGCTGACGGTTGATTGGAATTAAAAAATAAATTAAAAATAAGAGAGGCTTAATTTGTTAAAACTTAGGGGGCTGGATGATAGGAACAACCTTAAACCAGAATATACATGCACTTCTGCACATACACACACCAGACTATCACAGCTGTCAGTGACTTAGAGTAAAAAAAAACTTGCCAAATGGAAATAATCCCTCTAATATTGCCAAAATTTTTCCGTTTCCTGACACTACAGTCGACAAGTGCAGGTATCAGCAGCGGAATGCAATGTGTATTTCTTTTTAGTGTTAAATCAATCAGACACCTCTCTAAATGCTTCAGATTACACAACACTGATGTAGTTCAGCTGCTTCTTTACCTTTCATGATGTAGTTCTCATTAAGTTCTTTGTGAGACATCCACAATTTTTTTTAATAAGATAATAAAATGCACAGAAAAAAATGCCTCAGGTTGTACCATTAATTCTAGCAATTTGTCTTTATCTAATCATACATTTGACACTGACCTGAACTGGTGAAACTGGTGAAACAAAACAGGAAATGATGGCTTACTGACCTTTTTGCAAAGTTTAATAATCCTATTGCAGCATAGTGTAACAATTAAGAGGAGGGAAGGCGAGCTTGCATGACCACGGCTGCAGCCATGATTACTTTGGTCCGTTCAATAGATACAGTATAGATTTAATAGACCGCGACGCTACAGTATGGAAGTCGAGTAATTAAAAAGGTGAGGTTTAGGTAAACTCACAAATTGTGTTCCAGTCCATCCTGATAAGAACAGACTGCTGGAGGAAACGCTGAGCCCGTCTGATCATTTGGGATTTTTCAGCATTGATTTGGACTAAATTAAACATGGATATTGGCACAAATCATTATAGCTTTGCTTGCTCTTAAATCCCGTAAGTTTAACCTTTTATAGAGGCAATGAAGTACTGTAGATTGCACATTTCAGGAAAGTTGCTGTCCGTGCTGAGCAGAAGTAAAGAGGCGGCAGAAGCGATAATTGAGCCCATTATTCTGAAAAAACAAGCTCCCACTCACACCGTCTTACTTGTTTTTATACTAGCCTTTCAACATGGACCTCCTAATTTGTTGAAATGGTATGAAATAAGCGAAGTATTGCCAGATGGTAATATAATGGCTTGTCAGCTGCTGCGGCGGCGTGTATTTGTGTTTGTCAGAAGTATGAATATTGTATCTGTGCTTCCATGGGCGGAGATGGTATCTTCTGAATTTATTGGAAATTCTTGCAATTATTGCCAGTGACAGAAGCAGAGTTTGCAGATGCTTATATAATGTTTGCCAAGATAGCGTAGGATATGGGTTAATGAGTCAGGCGATTATTTCCACCTGTTCTCTCTTGTGACGATATACAGCTCTCCCATGTGTCTGTTTTGTGTGTAAAGTTGCATCCGCTGTGGGGTCTGCTACCAGATATAATGGAGCAACCTGTTGTGTGATTTAACAGGGCCATTTGGAGAAGACTGCAAATGTTACCAGAGCTGGGTTATTTTTTTTGTTGCATATTTGGTTTGGATAGTTGAAGTCAAGCATTGTGTCCTCGTGTCACACGCAAAGGAACAATTCCCAGTATGTTTTTCCACACTGAGGAATACAACTTATTAATTTAACACAGCATACCTCGGCTGACACCAAGCCAAGGTAGTGCTGATATTGGAAATGGCTGCAGCACTTCTTCCTCCTTTGCTTGGTGGAAGCGAGTCAGTCATTCGTTGCTTATATATTATTGATTTTATGCATTTATTTACCCGATTATGTAATTAATCATAGTTCAGTCACGTGATTTTAGACCTTAGGAGCACTTTCAATCACAGGAAATTAGGTCTAATCACATTAGCATAACTTCAAAGATAGACGCCTTACATTATTCATTGCCCTTTTTATTTTATTATGAAGAGGAAAACAATTAAAATAGTTACAAGGTTTTAAAGTTATGAAGAGAAATCGTGACTACATTTGTACCTTAACAGACTTCCCTCTGAATTATCTTAGACTATAAGTTAAAGGGGTTATGTTGTGATCGTGCCACTGGTAAGATTTAGGAAGGTGGCTGTGGTCAGTCTGACAGCTAACTTGATTTTGCTGTCACAGCTTTCGAGTTGTGCTCAGCAGCCCGAGCTTCATTTCAGTCTGCGACCAAGCTGGTGGTAGATGTGACCTTATTCATAATGTTTGGCTTTTTCCCCGATTTCCAATTAATGAGCAGCTTAGATGAGTGCTTCAGGGAGTGTAGGGAAATGCAAACACACCAAACCAACGACTGCAATTTAATGGGAACATGTGGAGTCATTTAGCTTGCCGACTGCTTTAGCCAGGCGTCCAGCAATGAATATCAAAGTGTGAAGTGGACTGGATTTTTCTGTTGACTCTTTTAGTGTCACGCCACAAAAAGTGAACAGACTGAAGAGATGTAGGTGAGAGTGGAGTGGGAGCAGTCTGGTGCCTGATAAGTTTGTGTAGAAATAATCTCTGTGTTTAAAGTGTGGGAGTTAAGGTGTAGGAGGACGTTTTGAAAAGCATACAAGGTGTGCGCCAGTTTAAGATTTCAGCAGTCTTACTTTATATATTGCACGCATGTGTGCCTGGAAACATGCCAGCTATCCTAACACTAGTCACTTCAAACTGTTCAGGAACGCTCACTGTGCACAACGACTTCAGACGAGACTACGCAGAAAACCCGAACAACATACCTACACATAAATCGTGTAATGTCAGCGCGCAGCAGTTACTGATCCACGCATGCATACTCACAAGGAGACGCATATAAACTGAGAACACAAACAACAACTTCTTTTTGCATCTCTGAGAGACTTCATATAGCAAAAGAAGCACACGCCACAGCATATATTTACAAAACCGACATCACAGCACAACGACGACTTCAGTCATCAGTTCGGTGGCCCGGCAGAGTTTCCAGTCCTGCCCACTGGATGGCTTTGCAAACTGTGAGAAATGCAGAGAAGCTGGGCTTATGCATCACGACAAATTGCATTAATGAATCATTTTGTTAATTTAACCTGAGCTACAGCTATACTGCATCAGTATCATGCAGTACGCTGGTCAGGATTTCATTAATGAAAGGAATTTTCAAATGTCACCGCTTTGGCTGAGATGTCTCCTGTGTATGTGTGTCAAAGGTCCAAAATACACCAGTCAAAAGTCTGAGCACTCACTCATTGACTGGTACTGCGTAACATATTATTTGCTGCCAGAAGTGCTGTGGAGCATGATAATGGGGACCTGTGCTGACTGATTCCCACTCGTGTGGTGTAACAGGACAAACATAGTTACACACAACAATTCATGAAACGTGGGCAATTTGTAACACTAATGAATGCACATGTAAAGATTTTTGTAGCATAGCAGCCAGGAGGGGGTTAGCTGCTACTGTCTAAAGAGCAGGTATAATAAATGCTCAAAAAAACCAAACCAAAGACTTAAAGGGACTAAATGAGAACTCAGTGAATCATTAGATGAATCTGAATTCATCTTAAGCAAGCTATGATGCGAAGTTTATGAGAATCGGTCAAACAGTTGTTGAGATTTAACAATCAAAGGATAAATGTTGCCTTAGAAAATGTGATGTAGCACTTTATTGAATACGCAGCTTCAGAAGACAGAATACAAAAAATACACAGAAGGCTGAGCCTATAACAGGGTTTTAAAGACTTACACTGAACAAAACCCTGTTATAGTGCATGTCTGAAGGAGAGATCTGAAAGAAAGAAACGCATTACTGAAACTATTCACCTCTGTCCTTTTCTTTTGAGTGTCTCTCCTCTGCAATGCAAAAGCATCTGAACCGTGAAATGTGACCCCGTGTCTTTGACTGTCAGCGAACTGACAGCTCTATACAGCGTCACATGGTGGAGAACAGATACTTGAAATTGTTTCTGGCTTTGGAAGGTACTTACTCTTAACTGCATTTAAACCACATCGCTTCAAGGTCATAAGAAAATCATCTGTGCACTCTGCCTCTTTTCTTCACCAAAGATTCCAGAGGGTGTATGTCTCGCCATCGACCCGGCCCGACCTCTCCTCTCTCACATAATTTCACCATCTACCTCTATATTAATCTTGCTGTCTTTCGTAACGCTGCTTATCGTCTCACTCTGTCTGTCTGTCGCCTCCCTGCATTCCTTTCATTTGATCTATCTGTCTGTCAAGCCGACCCTTCCTCTGCTGCATCTCTGTTTCTGTCCATCCATCTGAATCTCCGTCTGTCTCTCTTCGGGGGACACGGGCCCAGTCATATCGATCACATCATCCCATCCGTGTCCCCTAGCGACATACACATCTCTCTCTTGTACACCTCTGGATGTAGAGACAAGACCATCCATCAGTCTCTCTCTCATAAACACAGACCTCTATTTTGACATGCAAAGTTGTCCCATGCTGCAGCTGTCCACTTATTTAGGTTTTTTTTTGCATCTATCTGTCCATCCATCTCCCTTCTGCCTTAATCCAATCATTGTCCGCTGTTTGTGTTTGCAGTAATACAGTTACATCCCCTCTTTGTCATCGTGCCTGGCAACGGTCCACTGCTTCATTACCACGGCAACTGAAAACTGTCCCCTTTCATTACCGTGCTTATTAATGCAGCATGCATGCACACACACACACACACACACACACACACACAGTGCTAATATAATGGGAATAATATGTATGTTTAGGCTTGCAGTCAAGCACATGTTCTCACAGCTGAGGAGAAAAGATGATGTTGCGCGCTCAGAGGAGGAGCATAAATATTAACTTGCTGTTTAATTGCCTGACCACATCAAATGCTCATCTCCTCCTCCAGTATGTTAGACACACAACATACTGCAGGACACGCACTGCTGGGTTCAACTTAATAGCGTTAAGTGCACTTCAGTGCTTGGCTAAGGCCTTAACAAATAATACCCACTGCATGCACTGTTGATTCTAAACTAAAGGCACAATCTGCTGCTAAACAACACGCCGCAACAGCACCCACGCACCAGCCAAAGCACACGAGAGGGCTCAGAGACTTGTTTCTGTCCTCGGTACAAAGATAGAGATGTCCGTTTCCAAATATGCAACTCTGGGTTTGGCAATGAGACGTTTTGAATGCAGTATGTAATAACATTATTTGTCAAAAGGACACCCGAAGAAAAATCACTTTAGTTTGCTGAAATTTGGGGCTGTCAATTTTTTTTGTGTTACTTTCTGCGCTTTGCATGAAATATATTAAAAGTAGATGTGAGGTTTTTTTTTTTAATTGGATGTCTGCAGACGAATGCGTCAACGCAAACAGAACGGCTAATAGCGAGTGATTGTCGTGCGCTGACAGACAGACGAGCTTTTTCTCGAGGAGGTGAAACTCCTTCAAGGTGTGTATTAAGTTGATGATACCACTTTTACACAATTCAGTGGTCAAGTCAGTTGTCACTTTTTCCCTTTTTTGCTTGGCTGGGCAGTATGAGCCCTGCCGACAGAAACTGGCCCAGAACTGTAGCAACCGAGATTACAGGTGTCAAACTACCTCAGCTGGCTGACAACTGTAACAAGCAGGCTGTCAGCGGAGCTAAGCCTCCCTTAAAGCGCACCCCCTGCATCTCATTTACGATAGGTTACAATGAAGCACCTCGAGGCTCAGCAGGTCGAACAGAAAGACAAACACAAGTGCAGGCTGGACTAAATGTGCGCCATGCAGCTGGGGGACAATTTAAAGTGAAACCCCGAGGAAATGAATGGAGGCTTGACAAATGCAAATCCGTCTGCACAAGGCAGTGTGAAGTGAGTCATATCTGTGGCATTTGCAGTTTCCAGATCCCAACCTGGATGAACAGATTTCAGAGTGACGTATCGGTGCCGTTCACCGCCAGTATCAACAAATAAAGGAACATCTTTCGGTAGGATGGTGTGTGCCCCACTTTTTGAGTAAGCAGACACTTTAGAAGAGGGAGACTGGACTGGTACTTAGGCATTTTTCTACTCTAAATGAGCTTTTCTTTGCTACTAATCTGACCAATCACATTCATGCAAGGAGTGTGTCGTGCCCAAAGATACTTTGCCATGCAGACCGGATCAGCTGGCAAATCGATCCAACAATCTTCTGAGTGGGAAATAACCCGCTCTGTCTCCTGAGTCACACCTGACCCGGGTAGAAATGCAACTTCCTGTTTCACATGCACATAGTGGTCCAGCACCATAAGCCTTTGTCTAAGGCCCTTTTCTACAGAAATGAATAAACACAAAGATCATAACAACTTTTAAACGCACTTCAAGACGAGTAAAAAAAAAGAAAAAGGGTTATGTTAATTTGTGATTCTAAATATTCTGCAGATGTGAGACTATGTGGTTGTTTGTCTTTCTGTGTTGGCCCCTCGATAGACTGGCGACCTGTCCTGGGCGTACTCCTGCCCACCTTTTGCAGCCGGGATAAGGTCCAGCTGCTGGATGGATGGTTCAGACAGAGCGAGCATCACGAGTCACGCTGCTGCCACATTCAGTTGTGGGTTTTTGTAAGTTAAAGTTTTGTTCACTTTAGAACAAAACTAGGCCTGTGTAAACAGTGTTTATAAGGTTCATGATTCTTTCAGTGTCCCTCGCTGTCTGTTAATAAATTTTTAACAAGGAAGCGAGGAGGATCTTTGACAGCAGCACTCCCAGCTGCCACTGAGTTCAGATTGAAGATTCAGCCTTCAGACTGAGTTGCAGATATAGGATATTTAACACAGCTACTTTATACTTGAGCTTCTGGTGATTGGTTGCATTTGGGATCAGATTTCTTACTGGGACAAATGAAAAGGCCATCAAATCAAATCCATCTTGTTAGAACAGCCAGACATCACTTTTTGCCTTTTATTTTTAAGTTTAAAAAAAGATAACATGGCTGATCAGGTTATATCAGTTTCACAGTAATCAGAGTTTTTACCATTTTCACCTTCAGTCACTCAACAGCTGCTCTAAATAGATTTGAGCACATTTGAAACAGATTCAGATTCAAGACATTTTAAAAACCCCGTCTGAAAACAAATGCCTCTCCTCTGCTTTCCCACCTAAGAAGGGACTCGGTTGCTCCTCATGCAGAGCAGAAGCGCGTGTTGTTACATCCCCGTTTTGTTATTCTGATGTTTTGTTTTATGTGTTCTCTCCTTTCGGTGAATGTGCCTGCCGGTAGACCGCTACATCAGATACAAGCTGTTCAAACAGGCCCCGATACAAAGGATAGCAGCATGCGGCGATGAGTGCTCTCCCTTTCTTTTCAAAAAGCGACAGGCGGAAATAAATGTTTCTATGCTGTAATCAGTTACTCGCTCCATAGAGCAACGTTATGCCAAAGCAGGGCATTTGAGACTGTCAAGGTAAGACATTATCCTTCCTGAAATAAATTGTAATCAATGATGACACAGACTGATGGGAGCTGTCTGCTGAAAAATTGATCCATTTACCTTGACTCTTACGTTTCAGAGATTGATTAAAAAAAATAAAAATAAAAAATGTGACTGACCATTTGGAAGCTCCAAGATCTGAGAGACACGTTAAGCCGGGAGACGTTTCAGGTCGCCAAAATCTGGGCCGCGGGCTTAAAACATCTAAGTATCCATGTCAAGAAAATTTGCAGAGTGAGAATTTAATAATGGCTTTAGTATCACTTATACCCCAGTGGCTGACTGGGCCTTCATGCCTGCTTTCATTCTAACTGGATGTATTCTGCATCAGCGGATTGGCTTCATTGAGATTCATCTAATATGGCTGTTGCAGGGTTTCAGCCCGGATTTCAGAGGAGGTTTAACTCACATCCTCCGTGCTATTCTCTTCCTCGCTCCGTGGTTGACAAGAGACTCGTGTTACGTTTGTTTTCCAGCTGGGTGTAATTCAACATCGATAGCACTTATCTGTGCTCCACTGATCTTCCCTGGCATCGGGAAACCAATGGGATAACGCCTCTCGTGTGGCAACTTCTGGCAGGCGGGCCGTCGCTGGAGCTGATCTCGCGAAGTCATGTTAAAATTTGTAGATACAAACCAAAAAACAGTGAGTGAGGCAGGGAAGGAGTCACTGTTCCTGAGTAAATCTGCACAGAAAGAAATGTTTTTAGTTGTGTTTTGTGCCGTTTAAGTATTCCCAATGCAATGTAGCAAAAAGGCTGAGTGCATTAGTGGGCTCAAAAGACTGAGTTTTGTTAGATAAGTTTAAAATACCTGTCGGATTACGTTTGCTGGGCCACAAAGGGATGAGAGAAAACAGCAAATTCCACACTTCTCTGTATTTGTACTTATTGTTGCAGTCAAATTAAAGTTTTCTGCTGAAAAGATGAGATTTACAGCTGCACCAGTTTAAGCCTATTATTATTATTATTATAAGGCAGGTTTGACAAAGTAAATAAAAAATTGATTACAAATGGTGAACACCCTCTCAAACACGATCATAATGCTAATGCTTGGCTGCTAACTTGGTCAGCAAGGTCAGACTGTCAGCTGCACTTTGACCCTGGGATGATCGTTTTGGCTTGCGGGCCAAAAAACTCTAAAATATTTCAGTAGATTCTAAGTAAACTAAACCTTTGAGTATTCAGAGGCTTTTAATATAACAGAATGCTGGACAGAAAACAGCCCCTGGCAATGTATAACTTTAAGTTGCTCATTTGTCATAAAATTGGGAACCAAAGATGTAAACAGTGCTGCAAACACATTTAATTCCATTGTGTGGTTATAAATTTTAACACGGGAGATTGGAGAGCCGAGAATATTGAGTAGCTTTTAGAGGCATCCTCAAGTGGCTCTTCATAAAACTGCAGCTTTTGGCACTGACACAAAGGACAGAGCTACCTGCCGTATGGTATTCAGGAACGTTGCGTAATTTTCTGTAGCAGCAAAGCAGCGATTTGACAGTAGACATCTGGCTATAGGAAGGTGCTTCTACCACTGTGGAGTGTGTGTGTGTGTGTGTAGGTGGAGGACTGAGCAGTGAGTAGGAGACTTATTTTTTTAACTGTTTAATTACCAAGGAACAGCTGGAAAAGAGAAAATATTTAAAATATCTACGTGTGTGTGCATGCATGTGTTTTTGTATGCATGCGTCTTTTTAAACGGTGAGCTGTGCATTATTAAACTGATGCACGCAGGTGTAATTTTGAGTAAGGAGGAGCGAGTTTAAAACAAAGCATCATCACCGAGTTAGCTCCTCGTGTCTCTCTGCACACGTATGCACACAACATGGGTTCAGTTCCTCGTGCTGTGGTGTGTTTCAACATAAAGAAGCTTTTGTCTCTTTGTTTTTGATAAGTAAATTGGGAATATTGTGATGAGAAAGATGGCCAAAGGACCGCTTCTTTTCAAACACAATTAATTTGTTGTATGTTACATGTGCAGAATGTCACAAAAGCCATTTTTAGACCTGCAGATATGAGAAGTATTTGCATCGTTGATGACGACTTTAAGTCAGTCCTTGAGGAAAAAGAAGAAACGCTGGCGCTTATGAGACTGAAAAACCACTTCAATAATTCGTTAGACATTAGCGTGGCATGTTTTGTTTTGGGTAAGTGCCAGACTCCCTGAGGTACGCTTGCAATCAAATATGAACACGGCAACACAAGGCTGCTTCAATATTGATGCTGTTTGTTACAGACCTTGATTCACCAGCATCTTTCTAATGGATTTAACACTGAATTCAAATGTAATCCTCTAAATGTAAAAGGTTTGTAAATACTGAGGAAAATTGAGATGGTTCGGCAAATTGGGTACAGATTTTAAAGGACAATAGAAGTCTTCTCAGTGAAAGCCTGAAACGCTCGGACCCCCTGAAATGCCATCTGTATTGTCTCAGGCTGTTGTTGTTGTTGTAGTTGAGTGTTTATTTCCCCTAAAGTCTTAAACTGCAGCAACTTAAACATGTGCCGCTGTGTAAAAAGCTTCTGAATTAATCCACACTTTTGCAGACATGTGTCGGTGCTGTGAGGTTTGTGGCCTCTTGCCCTGCAGCTGTTCTGACAGTAGGTGCATTCACCAAACGGATCCTCCAGTTCACAATCTGACGAGTTATCGAGACGAGTCTTTGGTTCAGGAGTCGTCCGCGAACTGGGAGAGGCACGCTGAATGTGTGCTTTGATTGGCCCATCGTGTCTGATAAACAATACCTGTCACTCCTCCCACAGGTGGAGGTTACACAGCGAAAGAGATGCGTTCAAGTGAGCAGCTAAATTGTGGGACATGTGCGCGCATAGTGTTGAATCCATCAGAGCTCCATTGTTTATGTAACTGACATCTTTTA
The DNA here is from genome assembly GCF_013358895.1 of Oreochromis aureus. NCBI lineage: Eukaryota > Metazoa > Chordata > Actinopteri > Cichliformes > Cichlidae > Oreochromis > Oreochromis aureus. Next base: position 15,391,286 of record NC_052944.1, on the reverse strand, counting down.
AACTGGGGGTTAGTCTTCACATTTAGCTGCAGAGATGTAGGCACTTTGAAGGTTAACCCCGGTCCGAACCTGGAATATTTAAGTAGATTTTTTAAGCTATAGTAAATATCTTGGCCTTGTTTGACTCGTCCTGTGAACGAGGACTGTCTACATCAAACCAAGTTTCAGCAAACTCAGCTAAAGGGCATAGATACTGCTCGCCAGGCTTTCAATAGAAAGACGGGTATGTGTGCTCGTTTTGTTCACTGCATCATCGTGTAGTGTATATTTATTGACATTTGTAATTCAGTTCAGTATGATTGACGTTGTGCCAATTCCCAGCAGCCGTCACGTCAAGGCTCTTTATACTGTAAAGTAAAGACCCTGCAATAAGAAATAAGAAAGAAACCCAAACAATCCTATGAGCATGCACTTGGCGACAGCGGGAAGGAAAACACCTATTTTTAGAGAAAGAAGCCACCGGCAGAAGCGGGCTGATTGAGGGGCAGCCGTGTGCTGTGATTGGTTGGGGGTGAGTGGTGAGAGAAGAGAGCGACGGGACAGCATCATCAATCGTGTGATTTGTGTGTGCTGGAAACGGCTGCAGAGTGTTATTAAGGGCTCAACAGTGTGGTCTGTGCAGCAGCCAGACAATGGTGCTTCATGTGGCTAAAAGCTACTCAGAGCTCCAGTTGAGTAAAAGGTTAATTCTTAGGAGGGCTGGCACAAGCAGCCCCTTTCACATTAAACTGAGGCATTTTATTAATCTCAAGAATCCAAAATATCACATAATAGAGCTTTAATCATTTGACTTTGTTACAATAAAATCTTTCATCTCAGAGTGGGAGTAAAGTGTGAAGTATCTGGGCTCTGCATAGCAGACTGCTATACTGTAGATACTTAGGCCACCCCACCTTGTGATTCACCGAGTTGTGCAGCACAATCACTTAAACGTGTTGTGTGCGGACACACACGCCACAGCTTTGTTTACTGGGTCACGAGGCCATCTTAATGCGGGGGTTTAATTTACCACAGTCAGTACTAGCCTTAAACCACCATCGCTCTCATTGAACACGTGAGCTCGCATCACACATGTTGGCGGTTTGCACGCTGGAAATACCAATGCCATCGACATTTGTTGCCGTTAACTCCCGCCAGTGAATTTTAGGTGAACTTCACATCTGATCAGTTTTGGCTCTCCACGTTTCAAAAGAGAGAATCTGAAAGACTCGCGTATGCTATATGGAAGGCTGTTATATGTCGAGGTCTTCAGCAAAACACTACAATATTTAACAAACGCACTCATTCTGCATCTCACATTTGTATCGACTTAGCTTGTGTTCGCTGGAAAATGTTACAGTTCTAGAGGAACCTGCATCGAAGAGCAGAAGGGTCAAAAGGTCCTGAAAGTGCAAGTTTAATATTTTAATTTGAGAAGGAAATCCTTATAACTAAAGTAAGATCACTTATTTAGTTTAAATATAGCACAAAAGTTAGATATGTAACATATATAACATAACATTTTAGATCGCTACTACGGTTCTGAAGGATCTATAAACAGAAGACTTGTTTAAACTTAGGAGGTAGATGTGGGGAAAGTGGAAAAAGAGGGACATTCACACTGACTGACAAATGCCTTAGTTTATTCTTCTTTGTTATTATATCGGTTTTTCTAAGGATTGCACAGTTTTGGTGTTTGAAGAGGCCCATTTGTATGCTTCAGTCTTTCTGTGTTTAGTGTGCTGCTGATGTTAGTTTGTACTCCCAACTCTGGTTTTTGGTGTTTGATCTGATTTTTCAGATTATTTTCCAAGTATCTCATGGTTTAGCCCCTCGCTACATTACTAACCTAACTCCATCCCGACCGGTGTGCTCTCTTAAGTCTTTGAATTACACAGGACGGCTCCGCGCAAAGTCTGAATTTAAGGCCGAAGGAGACCCAGCAGAGGCAGTGTGCTGCTCGTGGAACAACCTCTACGAGCAGCTGAGCCAAGACTCAGATATTTGCTCTCTGTTCTTCTGGCACACTTCTTTTTTTAAAGAGTCTGAACAAAGTGTGTATGCTCCATTTTAAAAAAACGAACAAACAAAATAACCTATTCATTTCCAGGCTACAGACTGCAGCAGATGTGTTTGTGCGCATTCACATTCATTAATGACATTTCTTCTCAGTGTCTGTTTCTGTGTCTCCACCATAGGCATTACTATGTCGTAGTTGCTAATAAGAACCAGCGTTGGAGAAAATTAGACACTTCTACTTTCTAATTTCCAATTTCGTGTTCCAGTTTTTTAGTAGAAACTTTTTCCCGTCAGACATCAAAGCCCCTCAATTATCGTTACAAAAAACCTTAAACTCGCTCATTTCTTTCTGAGCATCGCCTCAGTATTATCTTAATTTATACAAGTATTCAACACTAGTGACACCAGGAGATCAGAGAGAAAATTAACTTCTGTGCCATAGTGTGTGTGTTTGTGTGAGTGTGTGCGTAGGGATGAGGGAGATAAGAAAGATGGATAAGGCTGGTGTATATGTCTGTGTGCTATCTGTGATGTAATTCTTCACCTTTATTATTGCTGCACTACATCAGTCAGTACAGTGCATTTCGCAGCACACTGCTGAGAGCGAAACAGGATTAAAATCCAGATCTTGACCCGTCAAAGCTTCACAAGAAGCTCTTTGGCGTAGTTAAATCATGCTGCAGTAACACGGGTTATCAAGTGTTGCACACACTTGGCCAGTCTGGCAGCTTGAGTGCATAATAATCTGAAAGTTGTGTGCATTTTTTTGTGTGTGTGTGGATTCAGCTTGTTCATTTAGGTGAAAATGCCATGAAACTGTAAGACTGGACATGAACCCAATTAATTAAATTACAGACGGGAATCTAAAAATTACTGAGTTTAATTTAAGAGTAAGTAACAAAATATGAAAAGCCAGCAGGACGTGAACTTTAGATCACGTTTAGTGTACTTCCCAGAATCGACTCCAGTCATTAAAACCGGTCCGTGCTCCGTTTAGATGTGGCAGGCATAATTTAGCTATAATAACCAAACTAATCTCACTTTTTCCGTCCGCACGTCTGTCTTCGTGGAGGACTCTTTCACTGAAGAGCTGCACATCATCTGTCTGTGATGATGCCTTCTTGGAGTTATTTTGCGTTGAAGTGTTGTAATTTACAGTGATTTCTATTTTATTTATTTATTTGTATCCACTTATGCTTCACCTGCTTCTACTTAAGCTGCTGATTTCCCAGGATGACTTCTGACAGCTCTCAGGGAGCAGTTACTTCTTCTACCCAGCTGTGGATGAATAGCACGGTGATAGCTTGAGACACCCCCCTCCAAAATAGAGCAGCACTCACAGCACAGCCTGCCTTTAGTCTGCTTTACTGTCTGTGGTACTGGAGCTGCTGATTGTTAAATGTAAGTACACGCAGAGTACAACACAAAAAGTCTGATTGTGAGGTACATTTGTAGGTGAATACCTGACTGAGAGGTATTTTATTGCTCTCTAAGAGTGATGACTAAGGGATTACACATGCCCCATGCCGGGGAACAAGACAGCTGTACCACCTAAAGTGAACTGGAAGCAGTGAAGAGGTTGAGTGCTCAGGCGTATGTGTGTTTAATAGTTCCCCTGGTATATGTATAGGCTTTCACTTTCTTATTACAGCCGATTCAAATAATATTTGTCTGACTGAGAGTAATAAAGAATCAAACTGTCATTTAGTTTCTAAATAAAAGAGAAATAGTTCCAATTTAACACTTTAATACCCATTTGTACTAACACAAGCCATCTAGTGAGCAGCACAACACACTGTCCTTATTCCTCCCCTCATTCCCATCAGGTTAAACCTGCTGTCACCTCCTGCTTATCCAAGATTTAGCTCTTGCTGACTTTTTCAATTTATTTGGTCACACAGCTGCACGATAAGAACACATGAACATGTGTATGAAATCCAGCCCTGTCTGATAGACACTTAGCTTATTGGGAAATCTATGAATCCTCCTTTTGGTTGCCCTGCAATCGCTGCTGGGGCTGTTTCTTCTTCACTCACATTTCTTCAGTGTTTGTGTTTATACGCCACTCTGTACTTACTCATTAGTTATTATTAATCTCTGCCTCTCATCCACAGTGTGTCTTTTGTCCCGCCTTCCTCCCCTCACCCCCAACCACTTCCCTGAGTCAGGTTCTGCCGAAGGTTTCTTCCTGTTAAAAGGGAGTTTTTCCTTCTCACTGTCACCAAGTGTGTGTTTACAATCTAAATCACCTTGAGGCATCTGCTGTTGTGATTTGGCGCTAGTAAAATTCAATTAAATAGAAAAACGGTATTGAATTTAATTATGAAAAAGATGTCTGCAACAGAAGAAATGGGAAAACCATCAACAGCATGTACACTGCTTTGTTCTAGAAATCCCAAAACAAAGCCTGGCACATTACTGATGAAAAATGCTGCTGTTGAACTCGACACTTACTATTGATGATACAGAATGATGTCGTCTGCTGGGAAGCATTCAGTCCTCTTTACTTTTTGTACACCGTGTAGTGATGCAGCTGTAACTTTAAACTGACATTTTCCTCCACAAACATACACCCTGTAGCCCACAACACTCAGGCGCTCTTAGAAACGCTCCTGATTTCTCAAAATCAAAAACCGAATCCTCTCATTTACTAAAGAGACTGTTGCCCTAGCACTCCAAACTGTGGGAGGATCCATCTGCAGATGTAGTTTAGACACAGCTGTGCATATCACCTCCTGCACGTCATGATGAGAAACCCTGACTCTGTAGACCTCTTCTGTAGAACTGTGGAAAGGCACGGGTGTGGACAGGGGTGTAAAACATTTCTAAAGCTGTGGGTGTCTCAAAAACACAGTGACCCCAATAATTATGAAATGAAAGAAGTTTAAAACTAACAGATCTCTGCATACTGTCCTGCCAAATAAAGCAAGTAAGGTGATTAGGGATCCAACTCTTACTCTGAGTTTTAAAAGTCCTCTGCAGAGATGAGAGCACTCCATCAGGCCTTTATGGTTCAACAGCTTGACAGAAGCCACTCTGGCTACATGAGCACGAGTGGATGCTCAATAATTAGCACTGCTTGCTGTTTAACAGTGTGCAATATTTATTTAAAGACTTTTATGGATTTCAATCCGGTCATGCTGTTCTTCTCAGTTAATACTCTTGGGGAAAAAAGAAAACTAACAAGGATTTTTCCTGGGAATGTGTCCACTAGTTAACAGGACATTTAAACACTGCTGCCCCTGCTACTAATCAGTACCACAAATACTAGTTGGTTAAACTAACTATTCATATTTTATTAACGTGCATTGCTGGTTAACTGCTGGTCCAAACATGTTATGAATCCAGTAGCTGCAGAGGAAGCCCAGACAGATGGCGGCCTCTCTCTCTCTCTGTGATTGGAAGTTGTAAACATGCAAAGTGAAAAGTAAACAGATGAGACCTGCACAAGCAAACTCTGACACTGCGTGCGTGCATGCGTGCGTGTATAATATTACACATCCTGCAAAGCATCACATAATTATTGGTCATGATTAACAGTTTCAAATAGCTCTTAATAACACTCGCAATATCTGTATGGGCAATATTAATGTTTAGGGCTGTTTTTATGAGTCTTTTTCTAATATTTAACTGCTGGGAAATCCCTACTTTATACAGACTGTCCTTGCTAGACATCAGTTAATTAACATGAAATTACAAAGTAAGATGTACTGCGATGACACAGCTTGCACAAAATAAGGCCATGCAGGGAGCCGGGTAACTGAGTGGAAGCATGAAGTTGTACAGCAGTCACTCAAATGTATGATTTAGTATATCGAAAGGCTGACTATAGATCAGCTCCTGCCTTCACAGAACACCCTTTCTGTGAGGAAAAGCTGCCAGCTTGGTGACAACAGTGGAGCAGTGTTTTCAGGTGGAGCCTCTGGCCTGGAGTCTGATCTTGTAGGAAGTGACATTTGCCACAGGTGGAGCTCTCAGGCTGCCAGCTCAGCTGAGCCTCCTCGCACGCCGAGCCTCCTCACACCAGCTCTAAGTCAAAGCTACTGTGCATCACTCGCTGAGACACCTATAAAGACGAGCTGTCTGTGTTTGGACTATGTTAGAGTGAGCGAGCTTGCCGTGATCTGCTCCTGATCTCCTCGGTAACACGCCGGACAGAAGGTGTACAGACGTGTATGTGCGCAAGAGAAGATGGGAGTGATAAAGAGCCCGCTTGGACTGTTTGTTCTTTTACAGCGTCACAGTCTTACGCCCTGAACACACCAGTTGCCACGGTAACAGCAATATTTCTGACACCAAGGTGGAGGATGATGTAGCAGCGCAAAAAGACATCTAATGATTGGCACCGTGTCTCTGACGCACGTGAATAAAAAGAAATGAGGAGCGATTTGGCTCTCCTCGTTTGATCTGCTTCGCTCTCGTTGCTTTTTTTCATTCCTTAAATCCCGTCTCGGCTCCGTGTCGCAGTCTGAGCCGCTCTCCTCCCTTTCTCTGCCTGCTCTCTGACTCTGTCGCATTGAATCCTCCCCGTCTGGCTGCGTGTGTGTGTGTGTGTGTGTGTGTGTGTGTGTGTGTGTGTGTGCGCGCGCGCGCGCCTCTGTTTCTGCTCTTCAGCTTCCCTCTTATGTTTGCTGCAGTGCTTTGATTCAAGCCGGAGCGTTTTAAAGCCACAGTGGCAAAGAGAGGTCACACTTTCACACACTTTTGCACATGCACCGACTCACACACTTTAAAAACAGCGATGTGTTGCAGCGAGGAGCAATTGTGTGTGTCTGTGTGCCCTCTGTGACACCTGAGGCTAAGCGGGTTCTGTGGAGCGGTGTTAGCACTTAATGAGATGTCTCATCACATACACACACGCTGCATAAACTCTCCATTTCCCACTCTTCTCTCTGTCACACACTGACACACATCTTTACCCGCACCATCAGCGCAGGGTGTCACTAAGCTGTCGCATCACAAGTGCTTGACACAGAGTGACTCAGGAGGAGGTGATCGGAAGCGATCCCTGCCGTGGCCGGCTACTGGCCATCATTTGATGGCGTTCACCAGAAATTGAATTTGTCGGTGTGGTCAGCGCGTCGCATCGATCCGCCTGCTTAATTGATGTGTGCATTGTTAAGTCGTCACTCGTGAGGGTCGCCCGTGGCTTTGTGATGCACTGCTGTGTTGTTAATGTCTAATGAAGCAGCTGAAGCTGGAGCAGGATAGTTTCTTGGTTCCCTACTAGTCATATTCATCACTGGAACCCAGTCTGCATCCCAAATCTTCGGTGGCTTGCACCTTGCAAACGATGGGATCATCGTTTGTGGGCAAATTGGATGTCACCATCACACCGGATGGGACCTTTCTCTGGGAACATGTAGGGTGGGATGTTTTTACTGCCCCGCGTGCACCCTGGCTGACGGTTCTCAGACAGGTGTAAAATTGTCCCCACAAGCAATCTTTGAAGAGGGAGTAATGGAAAAGAAATGGAGATGGCAGTGGACCACACCTGCCGGGGGAGCGCTTGATGAAATCCCTCATTTGAAAGTAGCCCACGTATGATGGTGTGGCCACTGCTGCCGTTTCACCCATCGAGTTTTCATCAGCTGTATTGCGTCGGCTCATACGTCAGCTTTTTAGCATGCATATCATATCTCGGGCTTATTTCCACTGATTAGAATCATTCACTTTGTTATCTGAGCTGGCTCCTTGGAGCGCTCAGAAACGGCAGCAACTGGGCAGCATCAGTGGCTGGATGGATCAAATCCCAGCTGTGCTGATTGACAGGCGGCTCAGTGAGTGACAGAGCCATCAATCCCATCTGTCTGAGACACTGTGTACCCCATCCTCCTTGTCTATTCTCTTTTTATTCAAGCGGAGGGATTACAGCAAAGAAAGCAGCAAAGCAAGCAGTGAAGGGATTATCGAACAGCAGCAAAGGGATTAGAAGGGAAAGTTGCACCTCAACAGAGCAGCGGACCCCCGTGGCCCATGTAAAAGACTCATGCACGGGTTAGAAAGCTGGCTCCACGGACAGCTGCTGCCACACCGTCTGCCAAAACTACAGATATTCTTCAGAAGGTGTTTGACACGCAGAGTTGCCAAGACTTCACAGCTCTACCCTGTAAGCATTGGCTGTTTGTTTGGACGGTGGAAAGGCACAAAAGGAATACATCAAAGGGACTTGAACTCTCGCGCTCGGTCATAGTTTCAGTTGGGGATCCAAATGAGAAATTTCATGTGCGACCTCAAGACCAAACGAAATGAAATCATCTGCTTTCCTTGTGATGTTCAGACCTCATCAAAGCGGGGCTTTGACCCGTTCTGAGGGACGGTTTTACCCACAGAAGGAAAAGCTGCCCACTGTGGGCAAAACCTACCTTTTCCTGTATTTCAGTAAAATCTGAACGTCTTACAGCAGATTTAGCTGTGATGCGACGAGACGAAACATTGTTGCTTTATGGGTTCGATTGAGTGTTCCACTTAAAAATTCAGAGTTGAGGGTATTTCACTCGCACTTTAGAGAAATGCTTAATATAGTAGCGCCATTCCTGCCATTTATGAGTGGCAAAGCGAGGTAATTAAAGGCAAGGTGAAGTGCTATAGAAGGCAGCAGTGCTCGAGTAAAAGAAGAATAAGCCCTCAAGTTGGCGTAAACAACACAGGCTTTAACAAGAAAAGCTCTCTGAATGTTCAGTCCTGCTAATGTATCGGCCTTTTGTAAAACCAGCAAAAACTCATTGTGGTAAGTTTAGTTATTAAGCAGCACAGGAACAACATGCTTTGGCTTCACAGTAGTGACATGTTGCTGCAGCTGCTTTTATCTGCTTACATTAAGCAAAGCTGAAAGCATTAGTCAGTCGGCTGGCATGTTTGGGGTCTGGTGGCTCTTTGGAATCACCTTGTTGGGTCAGAAATGCTATTTTAAGCCCATCAGACTTATCTAACGCTTTATGCATTCAGCTAAAGAATTGGGAACAAATGATGTGTTTGTTACTAGCAGGCTGTTGGAAAAAGTACCAAAGAGCTCATTTCAAATCAGTCTTTGCCGTTATGTGTAAACACAATGTTGGTTCATCCCTTTAGTTAGGTGCTTGAATAGGTTAAGTGTTTTAACATAAAACCCCCCAAAACATCCCTCTGAAAATGGTCAAGAACAGGGCTGAACATGAGTGAAAAAGCAGCCAATGTCCAAAGACCATCTTGGAAAGACTCGGAGAACTGTTGCTCAAGACCACTTAAAAACAAACCAAAAGCAAGAAAGTGTCTCCCTGGAAGCAAAATCTAAAGAAATGAGGGGCTCAAGACTTTTGCACAGTACTGTAATAGTTCCCTCAGAAGTAAGGCTGACTGAATATCCACACAACTGTTTATTGCTCACATTTATCCTGGGAAACCTTTCAATCCTGCATTTCCAGCCGTAGGGCATGTAACATGAATAATACGTCACAGCCTTGGGGTGTCTGTCCACTTTTTGAAAGGTTGGTGGTTCAATCCCTTGTTGCTGCACGCTATCCTTGGGCAAGATACTGAAGCCTGAGTTGCTCCTGACGTGTTCATTGAAGTGTGAATGTTAGATAGGAAGAACTTAGTATGAACGGAGGAGTGAGGTTGGTAGTATAGAAAGCTGGAGCAGAGAAGTGCTGCGTACTGTAAGAGCTTGTCCATTTACCCTAATCACTAGATCGCCCTCAAATGGATCCTTTTAAAGAGGTTTGGAAAGCACAGGTGTCTTAATGATGGCCACATTCCACTCGGGTGGGGGTCCTGCTTTTGTGCATGCTGGTTCATCATGGTTTACGGAGACACTTAATGGAACCCGGGCATCATCAATCCCCTTCTGATATTTGAAAGTCTTTCCCTACAGAAGGTCAACAGGACACCTGTGAGCTAGAGATCGGGGTCTCTCCATCACCGTCATCATCAAAACAACAAGTGAGGGAACATTTTGGTAGAATGGGAAGATGAAAACGTACAATTACTAAAAATACATTTTTGGAAACAATGTTCATTTCAACAGCAAACGGTGCTGAAATTAAACGCATGATGTCCGACTGCGTTTTTAAAAATTACTTTTACTGTGTTAGATGAGTTAGATATGATTTGACCATTTTGAGACATCCTGCTGAAATGCACATTAAAGATGGAGGATTAGGACGTGCGTTTTTTTGGTGGTAGGTCTGTAGGTGGTCATGAATAATGTTAAATTTATGAAAGCGACTGCTTTAAAAAGAAATCTCGCCAACTTTGAATGAAATGTGTTAAAAAAATTAACTTTTTAGGAAAATGAGTTAAAGGAGTGGTAGCAAAAATCATCCCCTTCTATTATTATGGGGAAAATTTCTGGGAAGCTTATTAGTAAAAGTATTTACATATACACTGATCAGACAAAACATCCTCAATGTTAGAAGCAGGAAAAATAGACAAGCGTAAGGATTTGAGCGAATTTGACAAGAACTAAACTGTGATGGAAAGACAGAACATCTCAAACTGCAGCTACTGTGGGATGTTCCCAGTCTGCAATGGTCAGTATCTATCAAAATGGTCCAAGGAAGCAACAGTGGTGAACGAACGACAGGGTAATGGGGATCCAATTATAGCTCATATTGTCAAAATGGTTAATGCTGGTTCTAATGGAAAGGTGTCAGAATACACAGCATCAAAGTTTTATTCTGTATAGCCCAATCCATAGAAGCCCCACTTCACAACTTAAAGGGTCTGTTGCTAACATCCTGGTGCCAGATACCACAGCACACCTTCGGGGATCTAATGGTGTCCACAACTTGACGGGTCAGGGCTGTTGTGGCAGCAGAAGGTTAATGAGCACCTGTCTGTGTTGGTTAGGTTATGCCTGATTGGTGTATATACACAACAGTAAGGACACAATGAGATCCCTCAGAGTTGTGTCACTGACCACTTGCCAAATCTCAGTTCAAATTAAATCAGTGGTCTTTAATTCCACATCAAAATTAACAGTCCATAGCTGAGCCTTAATCTGTGCTCGTCTCTAGCCGTTTACTGAAAACATCACACTGAAAGACAGGTGTAGGCTTGGGTTTTGGTTACAGCCACTCAAGTAAACTCCAGTGCTTTATTTAGCTGCTAAGCAGTTGATTATATAGAAGGCAACAGCTCATGCCTTTGGTGTGGCCCTAACAGGGAATAAGAGCTTTAGTCTGTTTAGCCTCATTTTTAAGAGCAAATTGAAGTTTTGCTCTGCACGTGAAAAATGAAATATTCACAGTAACACAACGTGCATTACATTTCTGTTGCCACGGGAACAGATTAATCTGTTATTGCAGATTACTAGGCCTTTCACAAATGTGATCATCAGCACCCCATAAATATTCAGCTGACACACAAATGATTGCTCTGACCGCAAGAAAGTCAGCGGAGACCTAATTAAGAATAAACTTGTTGTAAATGCGTTTAAATGTTTTATACTTACCAGTCATCAATAGTTGGCATCCTGCTCAGAGCACATGAAAGCTACAGGAAGCTATTCATAAATGTGCTGGAAGTTTGGAAATTAGCTTCCCCCCCCCCCATCTGGGTAATACAGTAACACTTAGGTTAGTGTTGAGTTGGAGTCCTTCAGGTAAAGAATTTACCCACACTGAACTTCCTTTCAGCTGACATTGGTTAATTTTAGGCAGCTGCCTAAACCGTTTACCATGTTTGTGTTTCACACGACATCAGGAAACCAATCAAGGTCATAGCCGACTGTTATCATCCATCTCTGTTTTTCCACATATGCAAATTTGATTAAGTTATTATTAATCAAGGCCGTCACTCAAATCAGCTGAAAAGTGGGTCACAACATCCATCTTATCACAAAATTACCTCTGCGATTTAGTCTGACGACAATTAAGCACCAAGCTATTCTTCCATCCTGGCACCGTTTCCTCCCTCACCACCTTCAGTTAACCTACTTTACCGAGCGGATGCAAGCCAACCGCGCATGGCTTAGCGACGCTCCGAGTCACTAGATCCATGGAGGAGTTTGAGAATGTCAACCAGCATCAGCTGCCATCATGATCCATCCACTCAGCAAGCATGCACAGAGTAAGTGAAGGATGATCAATAATGCCAGTTGAACAACAAACTTGATTGATTCGGTGCGGTTAATAAGTAGGTAATCAGATCTATCGAACCCCTTTAAAGACAGCAGGATGTCAGAGGAGATGCATAACCTGCCACACAGGAATCAAGTTATTTGGAAAAGTATCAAGAAAAAAACAAAAAAAATCCTTTGACGCAACCACACTCGGATTGAATGCTAATAAGAGGCAGGGGTGGGCTGAGAAAACAAAATGAACCTACTTATGTAAAATAACCCAAACAGCCTGCCTGTAGCACACCAACAGATCCTGTCACATTCCAGCAACAAAGGTGAGAAAACGGCAGAGTATAATTTACTTGCATTGATCAGCGGGATTTCAGCGTATGCCAAGTTTGTTTTTCCCTCACTTGGTGAAATCTAATTACTGGTTGGACACATTGTTCTGAAAGGGCTGTGATTTGACAGCTTCATATGAAATGCAGGACTCCAGCTTTCAGATAAAATACACATTTTACTCCAGCTGAGAAGATCAGCGTGACGTTTGTAGGGAAACTTTTGACAGAAAGGACAGATTATTGGTTCTTAAAACCCAAAGCTGCCCTCCACTTGAGCCTTTTGTGCCTTTCGGTGCTTATGCTAAAATTAGCCACAAAATAATCGCCTAATAATGGGAAGGTGCACTGAAAAAACTGCTCTGACCCAGGCAGGGACGTGGTACTTCGGCAGGCGTCTAGCAGGTAGCAGCAGAGCTTTGGATCCACGGAGACCCTTGATGACCCACAGGACTCAATCTTGTTAGAGGGCAACCTGTGGATGCTCGACTGAGGAGTATGAGGAACACAACAAAGAGCCCAAGTCTTCAAACTGTGTGTGGAGACCATCTCCCTGCTGCTGCTTCTGTCAGGGTGGGTGCTTGGTCTGCAACATGGCGTTTCGTATGTGTCAAAGAAATGACTCAAGGACCCAGGATTTCCTGGCAGGATATCACTTCATAACAGGATCACTGATGTTATGCACCTGTCGATAGTTTCAGTGTTGTGGTGTAGAATATAAGATGCACACCAACACGATTCAGATTTAGTTAGAGCTAACTTTATTTGTAAGTACAGAGAACATGTATCACTTTATTTTTTTTATTTTTGAGATGCAATCCTTTTTCCTTCTTTCGCAATCCAGCTCAAAGGACCCAAACATACTTAGAACAGGTCAATGTAAACTACAACAGTAAATTAGAAAGAAATGTAGACTTAGAAGACAAAAGAACTGTTGAGAAATTTGTGAACATTTGGTGTAATGGAGACATGGAGAAAGAAATCAGCAGGCAGTATTTCTGCTAAATAAACAGCTTGGTTTCATAAAAAAAGACGTGATACAAGGAAAATGGAAATGTCACAGACCCTATTTTCATATTCTGACAGCTCAGCTGTAGATAGCATGAGCTCCAGAATAGGCTGACATTATATCCCCTTGTCTGAAACAAATAACATTTTCCAGCTGTGTGTACTTTTTCTCCAATTTATTCTTCTTTCCCCGAGACACTGAGCAGTAGTACATTGTCATAAGCATGTCTGTTAGAATCATTGCTGGCTAAGACAAAGAGAAGCATTGATACTTTATTGCATGAACTGCTGTTATCATCTACCATGTGCAAATATACACAGAGGGAAGCGACAGGGGGATGGAGGGATAAATGAAAAGGTGGTTGGGTAGATGAGGCAGAGAAAGCAGGTAAGCGAGGATCGCTAACCAGAAGAGGAGGCAGGAACTTTAACATTACTGCGCAACAGCTTGTCAGAAACACTTATTCATAAAAAAAAATCCCACCAATCCAAGTTTGTCTCTTTGAAAAGAGTCAAACATGGATTGATAAACCAGGAGATACTGCGAGGCACTGCAGTGGCCTGGGAGAGCGAGGAGACAGAGTCCCAATTAACTACGGCGTCACTGCAAAGTATTGATGCACGGTTCAAAAGCGGATTCATTCTCAGAGGTAATGGAGCAAAACTGCTGGAAATAATCCAGTGCAGTACAAACTGATATTTTAATTTTGTCCCCCAATCAGTGTATTCTGTTGAAGGAGCACAGATGATCTGGGGAAAGGAATCTGCTGTGATCTCTCTCCTGGCTCGCTGTCCCAAACACTTCATGCTTCACTGCCTTACGAGGAAACATTGACACTTTCTGCAGATGATGTGTGATTTTTCTGTCACCGGTCAGAGTAATTCAACATTCAGTCATCGCTTTTTAGGGTGAACAAATACACTGTTGAAAGGCCTGCAGGAAACACTGGGGCAAGCCTGAGTCTAATTTTTTGTTTATTCTCAGCAAGTTTACTGGTGTTAAATGTGCTGGACACTCACTATAGAGACAAAACCACAGTCCTCTGCACTAGATTAGATTTATTTGCTGTGATCCAGACAGCACTTAGGGGCTAGTTTGGATATTTTGCAGAGTATGGTGTGCATGTGAATACATTTAAATATCAGCTGGTGTGTTATGGGGGAGGGGCTGAATTTGCTCTCACACGCGTGCACATTGACTCATTGGTACAAACACACCCACATAGATGTATAAAGCGGAGTGCTGCTGCTGCTGCTGGGAGTCTCCAGAGTCCCTTATTAGTCCGGCTAATTTAACATCATTTGACAGAGAATTAATCCATAAATTAATCAGCAGAGCCTCAGAAAATAACATCACATGGCTCCATTACAGCACCATGTAATCCCATTTACACCTAGCATTGAAAATCCCCATGCAGACAGACCATCCACCATAATCTCCGGTTCTGAAGAGACCGTCAAACCACTTCTCTGACAACTTTTCCAACATCACACAAACCAGACACTCTAAAAAGACCTCAAACGCCACGTCTGTGTCGACATACCTCTAAATATTCATGCAGATACGCTTTGAATTAAGAGCATGTTCAAACCAACGCTAATCCGATTTGCATATATCCACATTTTGAGGGTGGGTGGGGGTTAAAATCAGACATGAGTAAGAAAACACCTGCAGAGATCCTTTAAAAAAGGAAACCACTTACTTTCACTGGCAGTGCTCGTTAATAGCCTTCGACATGAGATGTTTCTGGTGCGTCCTTGTCAACAAACCATCTTTATTGTGCTTCTCTTCTTGCAGTAAAACCCCAAACAAAACTATGGTCTAAAAACCTGATGGAGAAAATGTGATTTCATTCTTCAGCCCCTCAGTGTACTGTGCTGTCATTTCTAAGGAAATGTTGGAGGGGTTGTGCCTAAATGCTACAGTGATTACACATTCCCAGAATGCACCGTGAACAAAGCAAAACAATGAAGATTGTTCCCATACGAACAACAGTAACTGTGTAATACATCCACAAGTCTATTCTTCTCTTTTGAAACCAGCAAAGTATGAAATCACCGAGCAGTCAGAGACAAAAAGTTCAATCTACTCACGTTGAATGTGTGAGGCAACAGCAATGCAAGTAGATGTTAAAACCCTGTTAGTGTTAGATATGTTTAGCTCACATTAAGACTACAGTTTCAGCAGTGGAATGTATCACATTTCAAATACATGATGTTACTCTAAAATATTTAATGCTATTTTCCACAAGTTGACGGATGTGCGCAAAGATGCCGTTATTTGAGTTAAATACCACAACTACGGAACTGCTTTAACAGGGGACTCAGTAATTTTCTTCAAATCAATACACTGTTTTGGACTGTCGTACATTTTTATCTTTGCTCCCATCAGGTGTTTGGATATGAATACAGCCTCATTGTGCATCCCCCAGTGCACCCAAAGGAATATGTACATATCTGGGGCTACGATCTTCCTCCTCAGTTTAAATCTCCCCGTTTCTCCAGCTGCCACCATTTCCAGGATCATATCGTCTGAACGCCTGCCTCCTGCCTCCTACCACTCCCTCCCTGCGCTCTATTCTTCAATTTCCAGTATCAGGTCATCTCCCTCCAGGGAAGCATCGGGTGTGACATGAACAGCCTTAATGGTCCCAGCCATTGGGGAGTTGACCACAGTCTCCATCTTCATGGCAGAGAGGACACACAGCGGTTGACCTTTCTCCACCTGTAAGAATTGCAAGCACAGTTCAATAAATACAAGTCAAATGTACAGATGGATGAACAAAACTAGCTGGTTTCAATTTGGATGTTTATGGCTCATGAAAATCAGAAATTTAGATTGTTTGAAAACATCCCAAAATCAAGAGATGGATTTCTACTACAGCAGTGTCTGAAGTTTTTCTCTTTAGTCCACACAAGACTCTTCTGATGATGTCTCAGGTTCAGAAGTGTGCACTACTTCCAAGCACTTTGTTCTGCAATGTGCCCTTCTCTCGTTTTGAACACATTTCTCCTGTTTGTTATTTATTCCTGCTGTCTTGCTATTTATATTGTATTTCTACACAGTTGTGGTGTGGAGCACAAATAATATTGTTGTACATGTACAATGGCAATAAAGGGCTATTCTATTCCATCAGGAATGTGACAGCTGTTGCTTCTTTCCTGAAGACATCTATGCATAGTTGCTCTTCATGCACTGACACCGGCCTCAGGAATCCCTCAAGTTCTTCAATCCTGTCAAAGCTGAGGTCATCGCTGTTGCTTGCAGACCTTTTCCTTCCACACTGTTCTTCTCTTCCAGTCAACTTTCCATGAATAGTCTCGATAAAGCCCCCTGAGCAGCAGTCCTGTTACCGATCATCTATGGTTAACCCTGAGTTGAAGATCAACATCTGCACAGCTGTCGAATCAACAGTGCACCCTATGATTGTGGCTGTGTGTGCTGACCTGGCTTAAGTCTGTTTATGCTGTTTAAATAGTTTAAAATAATTAACTTTACATGTACAATGTTGATTTAATATGTTTACCTGTTTAAATTCATTTACAGAAAAGAATTTTGCTGCCGAGGCCAAAGAGACCATCTTTGAAAAGGCCTTGCATTGACTCAACAGCATTACATCAAGTATTCAAATGTTAGAACATTGAGAGCAGTTACAAAAAGCAGAAGTGTTTTAACTGAAATGAGAGATTGCATGATGAGGAGGGAAAAACTGTAAAAACCCCAAATCAACTGACCTTGGATCCAACTTTTACTTTGACCTCTATGACCTTTCCAGGCATCGGTGCTCCCACCTGACCCCGGATGGACTTCTGAGCTTTGGGATGGAACTTCATTTCCTGGGTGATGAGATAAAGAAATACTTGACGCATCCATCTGTCTGGTCAGTCACTCTTCCAAGTACCCCCACACACGCCTGTCTCCATTTATCCACTCATCCAGGCAGTGATCTATCCATATAGTCATCCAACTGCCCATTGAAATGTTCCTCCCTGCTGAGTCCCCTTCTATACTTCACAACCATCTGTTTCTATGAATAAAAATCACTAGGGATAGACTGTCTGTCACGAAATCTGTTTTTCTTTTCAAATCCGACTTGAACGTTCCAAACAATCTTCAAGAATTTTCCCTTGCATGCTTTATACAACTATAATTCAAGGATATCCATCCTTCGCTCAAACTATCCAGTCTAACAGCTCTACCAACTCACAAGTTTGTTCTTTGATTAAAAGTCTCAATTTCTCTGCAACGATCCAGCAACTTCATCAACCCGTAAACTTTCCCAGCTGTATCTCACGTCTCTCCCCAAATTTCCTGCGTACCTTCATGGCGACTGTGTCTTTAACAAGCACAGATCTCAGCTGTCCATTGAGCTCAAAAAAGACCTCTCTCTGCCCGGCCTTGTTCAGGTCACCCAGTGCCAAGGCCTTGATGTGGAGGATCTTCCCTCTCTCCAGCTCCACCTGAAACACAACAGAGAAGATGAGAAGCAAAGCAAGAAAAATTAAAGAGGGGACGGTGTGCAGGAGGAAGCGATGGCGATTAGATTGCATTAGAAGACTGAAATTAACATATGGATACTCAGTTCACAAGTCCAGCTGCAGCAATAAAACAGACTGCAGAGCCTGTTGGAAGAGAAAAAGTTAACTTAGGCAGACAATATTTCCTCCTCTTCCTGAGTTCTTATTGCTTTTAGAGTGGGCTGAAAGCAATAAGACATCCTATGTCTGTGAGAATTTTTATTTGACACTCAATAAGAGCGATTTTTAATGTCACCGCATCCAGTTCATTTCCTGTATCTATTTTACCTCGGTACTTTTTACTTAACCTGCGTGTGCTGAAGTGTGTTTGTGTAAGACGGCGAACAAAGAATTGCCCCCGTTTACAGGAAGCAACTTACATGTTAGCTTACGTGTGGTGTATGTGTTTAGGAAGCGCTGAGCTCAAACCACTGTAAGTGCCAACCATTTAGACTAGGGGCTGTGGGTTAATACTGCTTTTAACAGTGTAGTGGGGTAAAAAACAGGCTTATGCAAATTTCTTAATCACAGCCTAAAACATGCTTTGTGTGACACTTCCTTGAACGGCAGTTTGGAGTTTAAATTGCTGCTAAAATCGCTTTCTGCTATCAGAGAATCATCAAATGTAAATTTTTTGATAGATTCAATCTGTGTTTTTAGTTCACACCGCAGGCAGTGTCCCTTCAAATTAACTGAACCAAGTGTGCGAGCACTTTAAACCACACAAATAGGCCGTAAGCATAAAAATGTTCCCATTTAGTTCAAAGTTTCTCCAATATTTTTTTAAGCTTGTTAGCTATAACAATGGGAAACATCAATAATTATGTCTATAAAGAAGAAAACACAACTAAGCAATGATGCAATGGTTTGTGAGAAGGACTAATGTACTGTATGCACATATAATTACAGTTTTTTAAATTCACTTTGCTTTTGTAATAATGTGAGTTTCCTAACTGCAGGACAAATGCAGGCTCTCTCATGCTATAAGTGGAGCTTTTTAAGTGTAAGCTTTGAAAGCTTAGTCATTTTAAACAGCCTCCAATATTCAAAAGAAACTCAAAAACAAACAAACACTATTGTGAAAATGCACAAAGGATCATTTTAAATGCCATCTATCCATCCATTTTCTTCCACTTGCACTCAACAATTAACCCAGTCCCTGGACTGGGAGGAAACCAGAACACCCGGAGAGAACCCATGCAGACATAACAAAACAGGCAAACCGGCTGGATTCAAACCCAGGACGTTCTCGCTGTGAGGTGACAGTGCTAACAACCACACCGCTGCACTGCCCTGGTTTTCAATACTAGGATAAAAAATCCTCGTGGACATCACCACATGGTGCTTTTCTCCCCTCGAGATGCTCGGCCAGGCCTTCACTGCACCTGCATTGAGTTACTGCTTAGTTTTGTCTTCATGCACTAAAGAGCATCCTCTGTTGGTTTGTGATCAGGTGACTGACATGGCCATTGAAGAATATCACATTTCTTTGCCCCCAAAACTCTGCACAATTGGTTGTGCAGCATTTGGCTCAATCTGAGCTGGCCAGTGCATTCCTAATTGTCTAAGAATGCACCACATAGCTGATTTGGCACCTTTTTTGCTCTGTGATACTTTTATTTTTGTTTTGCAGAAACATCTTTCTGCATCTTACATTGAGAGCTCCAGTGAACACCTACCATGTGCAAGTGCAACACTTGAAATCGACTTCGAATCTTCTACCTGCCTTCTTTGCCATGGAATAAAAAAAATGGAGCAGGGCTCATCTGACCATGAAAAAGAATGGCTGTAAATCAAGTCCTGTACGTATTTCTTTCTTTTTAAACCACTTAAAGTCTGGTTCTGTCCCATTTGACAGACAGAGGCAAAATTGCAGCACTGCTTACAGACCACAGTGTACTTAATAGAAAGCAACTGTTGATTCAATCAAGAGAAGCGGCGTATTTTTATAATCTAGCTCCAACTCTGACCCAGGGAACCCCAATTTGATGATTCCTGTTCTTTGCCCACTGACCTGCAAATAAAACACAGCTGACAACTAAGAGGAGAGTCAGCGTTTGGCCTACAGTCTGTAAGCCGTTTGATTCAAGTTCATTTTCTCCAATCTTTTGAATATTCATACACCAGTTTGTGCCTATTTATGTCAAAGAAAACTGAAAACCCAGGCGCCAGGTGGCAGTTATATAATGCACCCGGGCTCTCTGGTGTTCTGCATTCCCGTCCAATATTTTTTCTCCTGCAGATAAACTTTTCTCATGCGACACCATCCCCGCTGAGTCAACTTGCATATAGATCCACGCTTCTGTGCTCTTTTGTGACTTGAATAGCTCGTATTTCAACTCGATTTCTCTTCATGTCAAATCTGGCTGCACATTAAAAACATGTCACACACGCCTGTGTTTTAGAATCATTTAAGGAGTCATTTTTACATCTGTCACTGAAAATGAATTATGAGCCAATACAGGATATTCAGAGGTAAACATGGAATCATGCCTATATGTGTACTGACTCATAAGATTAACTGACAACCTCTCAAACGACCCCAGAAAACATGAGCGACTCAAATGATTAGCTGTGAGTTTGTTTGGTTTTTTTAAACAAAAACCTATTATTGTACTCAGTCCCCTTTTCTCCTGCAGGTTCCTGGGTGGTTGTCAATCTGCTTCTAGTGTTATAGGAGCAGGAGGAGGAAATGCTGTGCTGCTACTGACTGAGATCACAACACTGTGTCGTCTGTGTGTGTGGTACAATTAATTCTGTTCACCATAAAAGTTTCCATTTTGGCCCAAAATTCATGTTTTGGGAGTGATGCAGAAAAATACCCCAAATTTCTCCTTAATTAGTATAAAAGAGCAAAGTAACAGTCTGTTCACTGACACTTTAAAGTCTTTACAGTTTATTACTACAGCCATGCATGACTGAAGAAGTCTGCTGGATGAGCGATGAAATATTTCTCCTATTGAAAACGTCGTTTCCAGATGAACAATTCGTTTTCTGAGAGTGCAAAGAAAGATTTTTGCCACAAAATGTGGGTTTCCATCTGCTGTATATACATATACATACAGCCATATTCATTCTGCACATGTCCTCTGAGGCTAGAAACTGAATCTGTGTGTTTACTTTTAAAGGACATATCAATTCAGACATCAAATAGAGGAGACGTGGTATAGACAGAATGACAATTAGAGAAATAAAGAGGCAGGCAGGGAGAATGACAGAGACATGACAGCGGGCCAGAAGATGCGAAAAATGCTTCCTGTCTTTTGTACAGCTGTTAACTCTGTTGTTTGCTACCTGTGAGTGTGTCTTAAGACAGACGCGGCTCATCTCTGAAGCACAAGCAGGTCGACCACCTTCTCATATCAATTCTGGTCAGTCGTGCTTTCTGGCTTGCCGGTCTTCCCCTCGACACCGGCCGCTCTACTTCTTCATTTATCTCACAGCCCTTCTCAAATCTCTCATCTCACTGGGTGGAAACTCATTTTTCCCCCCCGTCTTTCTATTTGTCCAACTTTTTCTCTCTGGCTTTCAATCTCGCTCTTTGTCAGTCCTCCCATGTGTCACGGCTTTCTATTTTGTATTGTTATTTTGCTACCTATTTCTGGGGCCACTGCGACTCTCATGCCATTATTAATTTCCATCATCTGCCTCTTTCGGCTTCTCTTGTCTGCTGTGTAGCTCTCTGCCTCTCCTACTTTGTTTATGCTTCCCTTCGTACCCCACACTGCCATCTGAGCTGCTGAGTATCCATTGATATTCCAAACTAAACCTCAGCGCAAAGACAAAAATACACGATGCTGCAGATATGTATTGATCTTAATTTTATTCTCTTTCTCTGGGTGCTCCGACTCTTTCTTTGCAAGCTTCTGCCTTCTGTCTCTCTCTTCTTCACATTCCTTTACACTAAACTTCTCTGCAGCTGATGCTGTTTTGTTAGGCCCTTGACAGCGCTTTGCAAAAAACACAGCTGCCTACCTTTTTCCATCTGTGTGTCTTCTACACTACATCTCCTCTCAGGCGTTCCTATATAGAACACTAACTGCATATAAGAAGAGTTTCTAACCATTTATGAATCTTTTGAAGATTATTGTGTTAGAGATGTGAATGTATAACCAACTATAAAATCCAACGCTTCTGTGCGCTGTCTGTAGCTGCCACCTTTGTTGCATAAGCTTCTCTACATTACACCTCTTCTATTGTTTCACAGTTCTTAACCACCTACAGTCTTCAGGTTCTGCGCCCCACAGGTAAGCAAGAGAAGTTGTTTTAGTAGGTATACTGACTTTTTAAAAAAATAATTAGTATGCAGGATGGCACCTAAGACTTATTAAACAAATTCTTCGGCACTTAACGGCATCAGATAAACTACACTGACAGTTTCAAAGTCAATAAAATACTTTTAGACCAAATCCTCAAATACTCAGCTGCCTCCTGCTTTGGTTTCTTAACACTATACTGGCTTTTTACGTCTCTCACACACACATCATGAATCTCTTCTAACCCAGCGACATAGTGCTCTTCTCGCCTTTACACACCCGTCATGCAGCCTCCTGTCAGACTCACCTGCTTAGCCATTTTGGGTTTATCATATCCCTGCGTTAAACAAGTTTCCCTTTCTGCTTAACACGATGTCTTTGATACGACTTTATTAATGACTTGTGTCGCCCGTGACAGTAATGAGATTATGTGTCGGTGTCTGCGCACATTAGCGGTGATGGTCGGTAAATAAATGACTCCATGTTTGTGAAAATCTGTGTTTATATTTCTGTCAAACATGATTAATAGCACACTGAATCATCAGCACATGCCAGATACACGTAAGGCGATGTCGCCCTCCTGCTTTTTCCGTGCTGTATGCATGTGTGGGTGAATGACTGCTATGGACAGACCAGTAACCCGTGAGTAGGTGTATATTTATGTATGTGTGCACATTAAAAAAGGCATCAGATGTTTGTTTTTCTCCACAGTGGTAACTTGTCTTATAAGAGGGACATGTGTGAACGGCCAGCTCAGCAGGACTCAGCAGGATACCCAATGACAGCAGACTGAAAAATAAATAAAAATCCAATCATAGTTCCCTACAATATTCAGAACAAATGTTTGAGGCTCACTTTCCTTTCTTGGCCTATTCGCTAGATTTCCAACAACCTTGATGGGAAGTGCAGAACAATATATGATTACAGTGAAAGCCTTTATATCCGATTCCCACAACATCAACTGCTGCAGGCTTTGGGTCTAGCGCTGAGCTCTAAAAGATGTGCTGGCTAAATCATTTTTGATCAAGACTTTCTGTGTCTTTTACAGACTATCTGCCAAAAGCTCATAAACACTGTCAGTTACAAGAACACAGTTAATAATGCATCTGCACTGCAAAAGTCATGTGTATTGACAGCTATCACCTCGGATTTGCCACAAGCACCTACAAAGCTCCAGTTCTGGGCTTTTCTCTGCTTTCACAAAACTTACTGTAATTCTACAAACTAGTCAGTACGGCCAAAGCTACAAACACCAATTGATTACTGTCACAAACCGACACGACGCTACCTACCCTTCTGTGCACTGGCCTTTTTTTTTGTTGCCGTCACTCATTTGGCCACCACGCAGTCCATCTCCAACTTAACACTCAAGCTGTCAGAGTCTCATCAAACGCAACATCTCACATGGCCAAAAAGTCAATTCGTCCGGAACTCATGCAACTCAAAACTCCCCCCAGTGACGGCTGCCTGTCTTTTAACGTTGTCAGTGCTGCTTTGATAGGTGCTCGACTGCCAGGTTATTAATATTTCACTGGTGATAACTCTGGCTTTCAAACATAAAGGCACGCCGCACCTAAGGACACTAATGCATTATGTATCAGACGGTATGTCCTGAAGAATATAGTAAGAAAAAGGCGGATTTAGCCGATAGCACAATGTCTCAACACTGTCGATACGCCAACTCCAGAGAACTACAGTTACAATAGTAACAATCCAAGCTTAAATTCAGTGAAACAGCAATGAGAAAACTGAAATCAGTCGTTCTAGTCTTTTAGCCTCCGTGAGGTGACTCATTCTGCTTACGACGGGTCACTCTTTGACATGTTTTCATTCCACGGTTTGCTCGGCACCACTAATCGGATCCGATCTGATGGAAGTGCCCATCGTCATGACAACAGGGGCAGGCTCGTTTCTGTGGCAAAGACTGATGTTGAGCACAAAACTGAGTGAAAGTTAAAAAAACAAAAAAACAAAAACGACAATAGCTCTGACGGAGAGGAGATTAGATAAACAGCAGCAAGGCGAGGTGACAGCTGAGGTTGGAAAGAAACATCAGTGCACTCGGTAAGTGTGTGAATGACAGACACTTAGGCAGGGAAAATGCAAACAGAATCATTGAAAGCTAAGATGGGCTGTGTATATGAAGTCTTCAGTTTAAAGGAAGGACAGTTAGGAAATCAATTTAAATGGATGGAAAGTCGATACGGCAATAGGCAAGACTGATTATTGATTATTGATGCTTTTTGCTTTTCTTCCTCTAAAATTGCTGATTTTTTTCTTGCTATTCACGCTGACTATTTACTATGTTGCCGAGTGTGAAAGGAGCTGAACAACGTATCCCAAACTGCAGATTCAAAGCAAATAATTATATGCTAAAACTGCTTAGGCTTAATCAAATGTTTGAAGGTTTTATTCTGATCTGTGGTTAGGGGTCTGAGTATGGGTCCCCTTACAGAATTCTAACTCGAGGCATCAAATGATTTGGGTGGATGAGCTGGAGCTGCGAGTCTTTAGGGTCAATACTAAATGAGCACAGTGGATTTTTCCTAATAATACAGCAGGAGGGTAGTAGTGCTTCCTATGTCTCCGGTAATATAAAAATCAATTAACACCAGCCTGGAAACATTTTGCTGCACTGAAATGAAGCCGTAATTAAACACGGTTGCCTTTCACTGCTCTGAATCACTGTCAGTCGGATCTGTGTGCGGCAGTCATACTGAGAGAATGAAGAGGAATTTCTGAAAGGAAGAAAAAGATGCAGGAGGATCAGATGGTTTATAATGTATGAAAGCAGTTAGGAATATACTGGAATTTTAATACTCGTCAAAAGATTAGAGAGTTTGACGTAGAGTGCAGAAAAGAACCCTTATGAAATCTCAAGAAATATGTACTATATAGACAATTCGTTTAACATATGAAAACAAAATACCGACGATGTATGAAGGCTGAGGGGAGAGTAGACCGATTACTCACCGAGCCTGCAGCAGAACAGCACACACTCTCAATGCACGTCACAAGATGCGACTTAAAAAGTAGATTTTAAGACACCATGGAAAATAAATCTGTGGGGTTTCTCTAAAACACACCCGTATTTATGAGCATGAATACTTCTGAAAAGCCTCCAACTACATTCAACCAAAACAGCAACAGGAGGCTGTACACACACAATTTCTACAAGAGAACTGGAGGGTTTGTCATATTTAGAGAAAAAAAATATGTAAAAGCAGTTAAAATATTGTGTTTAAGGATTTAAAGGTTTTCAGTGACTCATTTTCCAGGGTGACTGCAAGTACCGACGAACTGACGGCTAATTTAGTTAGCTGGCTAGATTTTGTCCATGTAGTTTAAGATTTCATAGTTCTATTTAATTTGAAATATTCAAATTTAGGCACATTTAGGGGCTTCAAAAAATATCTTTTAGTATAGATCCTGTACGCCACATGCTTGCACAGACAGCAGATGGTAACTCCTCCGGCTGCAACGGCAAATTTAATTGTATAGAAGTTTATGATGTGTCTGTGGCTCAGGTGGTAGAGCGGGTCGAACTGATGAGTATGTGTGATTGTTATATAATACAGCAGGAGGGTAGCGCAGAAAAAAGTGTTTGAATGAATGTGTGTGATTAGGTTAGCGATCCTTAGGACCAGTCCATTATGAGAAAATGCATACTCCACACTTGTATTTTTATTATTTCAGACCTCAGTAAACATTTCCTAATCAGTATATTCTTGTTTGTTTTAATTCTTTAATACATTGTAGTGTCCTTTTGGGAAATTATGGCCCCTAGCAAAGCAGACAAAGAGAACTCAATAAGCCATAACGTAGCTTTCTTGTGAGAGATAAATCACCACCATAATTCCATGAATGGTCCCTGGTTTCTACATAAATCCAAAAAAAACAACAACTTAACAGCTAAAAATACCAAACTCAAGGCTTCAGAATAGTGGCCGAACTAATGGCTGAGATTAGGGTGGAGTTGTCCACATTTTAGTTACAGTCAGCAGGTTTTCAGGTTACCGCAGTTTATCAAGGTGACAGGAATCAGTTCAGTTTCATTATGTTGTTATAATCAGCTTCATTTTACAAGGTTAACATTTAATTGTCGCGTGTGTAGGTTTACTTAAGTTAAAGAACAAAAACACAGGAAGGGCTGCAAATCTTAATCATCTTTTTATAGAATTCTTAAACAACAAACAAAAACAAAAAGCAGCAACAAAAACACTTCACAAGGTCACTTCAGACCTTGAAGTTAAAAAAGAAAAAAAATGTCACAGACATCTCTGCCTGACCTCCTGCTCACTTGTTTTGTACTGATGCCATCTGGTCAGAGGTACAACCACACCTCTTCACCCAGACTAAAGTCTCTTACTATTCTAGTCCATTACTAAACTACAACTAACTTTACTCTTTAGGGACAAAGAAGCTGAATTTGTATTCTTCAATACTGAGTCGCTGATCTTCCTACATGATCTGGTATTAAACAGACCAAAATCATGTCTAACCTCATGTAAAATTACAGGATAGATTTTGAAGGACAAAAAAAGGTTAATACAGTTTTATTATGTTAACAGACTGATCAGACGCGACTGTGACATTTGTAGCAAAAGTTTCTGTCAGCAGCTACATCACACTCTAATCTGCTCTTCAATCTGAACTTCAATCATTTAAGGCTAAGTTTCACTCATCAAAGTGTTTATGAGTAATGGGAAAAAATGGAATAAAAAAACAAACCAGTGTCCTTAAACGTGCCGTCTCCTTTTCATAGAGAACTGTTTAATAAACACGGCAAATACCTGAAATTATTTCTGCTGACTGCATATTTATTAAAGTTTAATCCCTTCTCCGTCCTGCTGATTCTGCTCGTGTAACATTATGAAAGTGGCAGAAACCAGTTTACAACTTATGTGTCAATATTCCTGCGGAGTCTTTTAGTTTAGTTACGTGACAGCCAGTTATTACCTGCACTTGGATGTAAAATGATTCAGCTCATGTATTTTGCTTCTTCTGACTGCACTGTTCAGCTGCCTCTCTGCTGCAGATTAAGCGAACAGTATAATCTTTAAAAGTCAGCACCAGTTAAAATTTTTGGCATGACATGTTGGCCCCAGTAGTTTTCACTAGCCTCGTCTCAAACATCATACAACTAAATTAATCTGCTATTTCAGTGCAGGAAGGCCGATCTGCTGGCCACAGGGATCAGAAATCCTGTTTGTTGTTCCCCTGCTAAATTGTTAATATCTCCGTCCTCCCACTGCGTTATCAGCACTTCACTGTGACTGCACCAAACCGAATCAAACCTCAGTCATCCGCACTGACGGAAAGATCATTTCCTGCAGATAACGCCTTTTCTTTATTAAACTGTTATTACATCAGAGTTAATTAAAGATAAAATTGGCCCATTAAAGGAATTAAGATTAAATGTATTATGATACAATTAGTGACAGTTACTTAACAATAACAAATACACTTAGCGCTGAATCTAACGTGCACTTTTCTTGACCCCACTCCCCTCCAAAAAAACCCCAAATGATAAAAGAGGTGTCCACAGACAGCAGGGTTTTTTGTGCATTGTTAGCATTTATTTTATTTAATATCCTTTAATATCCTATAAATGTCGGCTTTGAATGCACTCGAATTAGGCTGAAAACAACTCATTTAATGAACTCTACTTAACTCAAGTCATTTCTCATCAGCTAACTGAATCCAAGAACATTTACTCAGTGACTGTTAAAATCCTGCTTCAATAGGGGGAGAAAAAAAAAGTTTTTAACCTCGTTTGTGTCCGTGTGGTGTTTTATGCATGTTAGAGATGGTATTGTGAGCGAAACAAGCTAACAAAGCCTCGGGAGGAAAATCTTCATTACAAGATTAGTGATGTAAAAACTGTGAGAATGGTGTAAGTGGTTGCTTACCTCAAACTCTTCTGCAATCTTGGGTCCATCCAAGAAGAGCCTGGTGCTGAGACAATCCACTGGGCCAAAGTTAGCTGAAAAAAAGAAAATAGGAAATGCCGTTTTTGTTAGAAACTGTGTCGGCACCAGTTCTCTGCACATCGTTTAAAAAAGGTTCAGAGATCAGCTTCCTGATCCAGGATCAGTAATCTTGATAACGCTTGTTTGGTTCTTCAGAGCCACAAGAGAATTAGATTAGCCGGGCCCAATTCAATCATCCGAACTGATGGTGTACTCTTGTGGTCATTCAAATGGGAAACATATCGACACTGGAAACCACGACCAGCAAATCTATGATTCCATCAGGAACTTACTGAGATAATTCACACCGACAGTGAAAACACCAACAGAAATAAGAAAAGAGGAGTGTTTAAAAAAAAGCTGCTGATCTAAAATGTGAAAAAGAAATAACTGCATTACATCACGTCTTTATGCTTACGCGTCATAAAAGTCAGTCACAAGGCAAACACCTTTTTACCTTCAAGTACTATTTTTTAAATGCATATGCTGTATTTTTACAGGTCAACAGAACAAAGATCTTCTATCCTGAGACAGGATCTCCACCTCTGAGCCACTGACATGGTGCAGCAGTGGTGACTTGATTTAAGGTAAAGTTCATCAGATGTTCTGTCACATCACAGGTCCCTCGCTGTAATTACTGAAACTCATTCACAACTGTTGATGGACAGACGGAGGAAATCCCGCATTTTCCCCCAGATGTTGGCAAATTAGCCACAACCAGGTCCCTCCAACTTAAATTAATCCATCTCTAAAGTTAAAGAATCAGAAAGGAAAAAGGATTTTGATATTTGCCCAATCGATCCACCTGAGATGTTCTCCAGGAAGAATCCCACAGCTTCAGTTTAATCATTTAATCTTGTTTGCGTAATTAAACTCGCTGCCGTGTAGGATTGACTTTACATCTACTGAATGATCTGGGATCAAGCCAAACTCCTATCAACTTGATTAGACTAAAATATAAATTTAGATATGGAGAACAGGCTCCTGACATGTGCCTTTTATTAACCTCCCACCAAACTTTGCATACGCTGATGCATAAGAGCTCATTTTCATCACACAGGAGAAACTGCAGAATATCCAGCTTTAAAAAATGGCTTTTTAAAGTAAATATCGTAAATATGAAACACACTATGAAAAGAATGAGTGTTCATATTACATTCAGGGTTGTATAGAGCCTAGCCCGCTGTTGAAGGAACAACTGCACATTAATTAAAAATCTTCACATAGAGCCAACACCAGACTAACAGCTAACAACATCCTAACTCCACAAAGAATAATTAAACTCGGGTCAATCCAGGCAGAGGCTCCAAACTGCTTCTAGTCGAAACTGATTCATATGTAACCTTTATTGTTAAATTTCCTACATTAGTCATTTCTTGCTCCAAGCTCCTGCCTTTAGACCACAGTTGGAATTACAATGATTTCTCTCTCCAAACACAACAAAAATATTTGTACCAAATGGTTCAACTTTATACTCGGTACGTTCCTGACCCAAGTTTGGCTGGTACCAATTTCAAGCCCCAGTAGTAACACAAATGAGAACAACATACCACAAACCTAGACTTGGTTTTTTTTTTCTGTTTCAATTTTTGTAATTTAACTGCTGTGTGAAATGTGTGTTTAATCACACTGCATCCGTTTGATTAAACAAGTCTCTAAACTATACAGAGATCGGTTTTCCAGTCGGTCCACTCACCAGTAAACTCCTTAAACTCCTGGAACACCTTGGGGTACATGGCTGCTGACATCACATCCTCAGGGGTGATGTCATCCCCGTGTGTGGCTCGGAGCCCCTCTTCCAGGGACTTGAAGTCCATAGGTGGCAGAGAGGCACCAGGTCGACCTTCAATGCGGGGAAGAGACTTCAGCACCTGAAATAGGATGTTGAAAAGGAGGACATGAAGATGAAATGAGGGGGGGGGGGGAAGTGGGAACAAAAAAAACTTTATATAAAAAGTCATACAGTCTTTCTGGATTTTCTTCATAACGTCCCCTTGGGAGGTGGAAGCATGTGAAATATATAAAGTGATGGTAAAACCTTCACATTGTACTTCACAGCTATACATAAAAGCTTGAACCTGTCAAAAACACTAAATTGACACACACAGTGAGAGGAGGAGGAAGACAGAGATGCACTGAACACTTTGAGGCACAAAGGAGGAGAGAAGCAGTAGAAACTGAGAATGGAAAACTTATGGATTAAAGTTATTTTTTAAATTTACATAAAAACAGCAGCAGTCGTCTCAAGCTCTGATTTCCACTTTAGTTAGCTCCATCTCCCTCATTTCAGCCAGTAAGCTACCATCAGCCCATCAAACATGACTGTAGTGTTACATGTGACAAAAAAATAAATGACAATTCAAAGAAACCGTTCAGAGGCAACATACAGATACTGCTATAAGACATTTTATCTGCCCACACAGTTGTTGGTGTCTGAAAGAGACAATTGATCTGGGGCTAATAATAATGTGCGCTGAGGAGATTATGTTGAGATACTGTCAATTCATCTAAAGGCTGCTGTAAAGTGTAGGAACCCTTGTTTTGTTTCCTGAAACATGCAAAAGGAGGAAGCTACTGGAAGACTTGGCTTTTTCACTTGTGTCTTTGGTGCTGACCTTTATGGCCTGTTGTTATACTGTGAAAAACTAAGCACATCCCATGACTCAGTAGGTCATAGAAGCACCTTCAACAACAACTTAAAGTCGTACACAAAGCAATTCATCAGTTTCTCACATGCTGTGGAGGAATTCTGGCCCATTCATCTTACAAATGCTGCTTCAGGTCATTGTTGTTTGTGTGCATTTGTTAATGCACGACTCTCTTAAGGTTTCAATGAGCATTTCAATCAGTTTGAGGTCTGTTCTTTGATTGGGCCATTGCAACACACTGATGTTTTTCTTCTTCAGCCATTCTGTTACAGATTTGCTGCATGCTGGTGATCACTGTCCTGGTCCAGTTTTAGACAAGCTTTAGTTGTCAGAAGATCGCCACACAATATTGCAATATACAGAGGGGGTCATGGTGAGGTGACCCCCTCCTCCACCTTGCTTGATAGTTGGTATGAGGTGTTTGTGCTGCTATGCTGTGTTTCCTTTTCTCCACTCTGGTCTCGTCTCTCCAAAGGACATTGTTCCAAAAGTATTGTGGCTTTAGTTGAGATGCAACTTTGCAGACCCCAGCTGTGCTGCCATGTTCTTTTTAGATAAGAGGCTTCCTGGCTAGCCACCCTCCCACACAAGTGATACTTGGTCAGTCTTAACACGCCAACTGACGCCTGTAAAGTCAGAGATGTTATATTTGTATTTTTTGCAGTTTCTGGTCAGAGCATTGCACAATCTGACCTCGGGGGAGAATTTGCTGGGATGTTCACTCCTGGGAAGATTGGCAGCTGTCTTGAATATTTTCCACTTGTGAATAATCTTTCTCACTGTAGAATGATGGACATCAAAGTGTTTGGAAACTTTCAACCCTTCTCAAATTGATGGACAGCAATGGTTGCTTCTCTAAGTCGCTGCTTTTGTCTTTCCTCCTTGGCATTGTGATAATACATGCCTGAATGCTTTTATAGAGGTGCACACACACTTGCTGATCATCAGTTCATTGATTGTATTTGTTTATCAGCTCTGGGCTGCTACCTTCTCCCTTATTACCTACGGAAGCAGTAAGGTTGGACTTAACTGTTTCTGCATTTTGGCTTATTTTTGTTAACAGTGAAATAAGTTATGTTTTCTAGTTTATTTGAGGTTATACTGACCTAACTTTAAGACCTGCTGAGGAGCAGATGATTTTTATTGCATCCTGATGAAAGTAAATCCTTGGAACTGATAAAGTGCGTACTTTCTGCCACAACTGTATATATATATATTTGTTATGTTTACTAATTTGTGCGCTGCTTTGTATCTTCATAACATCAAGCGTGTGTGTGCACCCTGCAGAAATCTCTAGACAAAGGGCCCAGTGCAATTCTATTAGTCACAGAGCTAACAGTTCAAAGATAACTTACTCATTTGTGCGTGTGCGAGAAAGGCACTTCAAAGATAGCAGGTTCACTGGAGTCCCTGCTCATTAACACAGTCTCCTCTGAGGATGTCCTTACACCTAAATGCTTGATTGTTTAAGTGTGAGACACAGACAGTGACTCCGTGTGCGTCTCTGTTTCTATTAACAAATACAGGAAACTTCCTCCAAGGTTATTTGGTGGCTCCTAAACATCACACGCACTCAGTTTTCCCCTTTCCTTTCTTTTCAAGTATGCTCCTCTGAGGGATCTGCTGCATTTTTAATGACACTTATTTCTTTAGCTCGTTTTATTTCTGATGGTCTAATACACTTCTCTTTCCTCAGTCTCACAATCCACATTCGCACCTTTCCACCCTTCTCCCCCATCTTTTTCCCTTGTCCGTTGTGTTGGTCCACCCACGCCAGATGAGGAAACAACTCAGTTACCACTTTATGATTTAAAGGAATGACAATAACTCTTCGACAGCCTTTGAGAAATGAATGAATGTGATATAATTATGGAACGCCTGTTCACCAGCTAATTAACACCACCGAAGCACCATTAAGGAAACGCTGCTGCTTCTTTGCTGATAGCGTACGAATATAACCTTAAGCTACAGCATACAGCTGGGGGTATGCATGTGCATGCTTATATGCATTAATAAAGATGAGTGACACAGCAGCAACTAAAGGTCAATGACTGAAGGCAAAGTAGTCACCAGCTAGCTCTGCTTTCTAAAGATAATGTGATAAATGTTTTATTTTCTTTCCTTTAAACAAAATTCCTCTCGTGTCTTTTCACGTCTGAGCCGAGGTTATGTAAATCAGTCATGCTGATACGTGGTGTGTGTGAGTGAATATCAGATTTAGGTCTCAGCTGTGCGGCTTCCATGTCGACACAGGCAAACACAACAGCACACAAATTAAAACAATGAAAGCAAAGCAAAAGTAAACTCTGGTAGTGATTATTTAACTGAACGAACGACTGAAGTTATGCTGTACGCCCAACTGCCCCTCGGTGCTGACGGGCTGTCGGTGTCTGAATATCGAGAGATTTAGTCAGATGTTCTGGCTGAGATGAGGATTTTGTATGGAGTATTTACTCAGAGTACACACTACGATGCAACCTGCAGCTCTGACAGTTGTTTTAAAAAAAGTCTGGTGTCTTTTTTGCATTACTTGGAATGCAAATATCCACTTAAGTAACAAGTTACTTGAAAAAAAGAAAACAGTTACACTTTAGCATCTTGCAGCGTGAATGCTGACCGAACAGAAAACCACCTAAACCAAACCTGATGACCGGAATGAACACAGCAGCTATCTGTGCTTTTTAAAATGGTAATGACTCACCAGACACACCAATATACCATCACAAACTAAACAGGAAGCAGACAGAAGGTGAAAGAAAAATGGCTGGACTTCACGTGGAACTAAATAAAAATATCTGATTATGTTCGAGGAAGAAGAAAAGTGGCAGGAGGACAAGCGATGTTTCACTTGGGCAAACAAAGAAAAGGACTGACGGGAGCCAAACAACGACAAAAACAAACCGACAGATCGTTTAAGATAAAACTAAGCTATGAACTGAGGAAACACCTTGATAGGGCTGTAAGAAATGACTGAGCAGTGGGGAAATACATTAAAGTATTAAAAATTCACTTTAACTGTACATCTACACACTTACACTGTTCAAAATATTAGATGGAAAAGGAAAAACTGAAAAAAAACTTTTCAGAAACGTCAACTAGCCACTATGTTAGTAACATTCAGGGGAAATTGTGACATTTTTTAATCCTCTGTGTGTTCTTGTAACTCCCAAGGAGACGTCATGCTGGCGGCCCCCTGATGCGCATAGCAGTCGCCCTCGCTTTATGCACTCGTGAGGAGACGAGAAAAGAAGAGCAGAGGCAAAGAAACTGTTTGCAGCTTGTGCCAGATGAGATAAAGCATGAAACAGAACTTGTGTGTTTGCATGTGTGTAATTACATGCACACCTTTAATAAAGCTCTCTGGCCCGTGTTTGTTACAAAAAAGCACAAGTGAAGAAGGACGTGAAGGACAAATGTTGGGAGAGTATTTTGTGATCTAAATAGCCGTGTCCATTTTTTCCAGCAGATAGGGAAGTTAAATGGTTTTTAAATAAATAAATGAATCTTTCGTACAAATCCTTATTGGAATTATATACAAAGACTCAAATATGAGTACCTTAGATCTGAACGGCTCAGGGAATCCTCCATGTGGTATCCCAACGTATCCCTGAAGGAACTCAACGACAGAGAGGGGGAAGGACAACTCGTCCGCTCTCTCCTCCACCTCTGCTCTGGTCAGGTTGTTCTGCACCATGAACTGGGCCAGGTCACCCACGATCTTTGAGGAAGGAGTCACCTAGCAAAGAGGAAAAAAGTCTGAGTATTTGTAGTGTTTCGTTTGGGAGTGTTAAACCCATTTCTGGATAAAGAAGAAAGTTAATATTAGCCTGATGTACCCTTCAGTTAGATACTTCTATTTCATCACAGCCTCTGCACACAGATTATCACAGTTTGCTTAGGACAAGCAGAGCCGCTGTTATTCACTGCGCCTTTTAAGCTGACAAAAAATATATATATCCACATTCATAGAGAAAAAAGAAAGTATTAAGAGAAATTCGAGCATTTTTTTAGTTGGGTAATGGTAGAGTAGAAGTTGCTGCAGTTTGTCAGGCTACAGCATTCTTCCACGCCAAGTCCTCCCGTCTGCAGAGCACAGGTATTTCTGCACATCCGCGGTGATTTCAGCAAAAGAGAAGTGGTCACAGAGTGTTTGTTTTAATGAAGATGCTGTCTACAAAGATTAAGCACAGAGAGACCCGGAGAAAGGGAAACGAAAAGATGTTTACATCTACACAGTCTCTTTAATCATCTGATTTGGTCTGCTCTGTGAAAACAGAAAGAACCTGAAAACGAGGAGGGAAGAAAAAAGGGTGCAGAAAACATTCATTAAAATCACACGTATTCACTCTTTCATTATTTATAATGGCATATCATTATGGTAATAGCGATCCCTATTAGCATAATGGTGATAGGTAGAGTCTCTTTAGACTGAACAGGACACTGGTGCAAATATCAATTGCACACATTACTCTTATTGGAATGATTGGAGACGCAAATTTAAGGCTTTCCTGTTGACTCCCATCTGGTGCTTGGACCATTAAAGTGAGAAAGGGGTCAATTAATATGACCCACCAACTTCCAATCTCATAAACAAACACTACGGTTTGTACTCAGTCCTTAACATTTTATTATCTGTTAGAAAGAGAGCTAAGGGGGAATAAAACAGAAAAGATGTTAGTTTCCCCTTCCAGATTTAACCTCTTCTAAATTTAAAAAACATTTTCACATTTTGGTTTTTGGCAAAAAAAAAATCTGGGGTTGTTTTCAACCCCGATGCATCGTCTGTAAATGTAAGAACTGACAGCTGAAGGAGCAGCGCATGCAGGAAGCGGGTCCACGTTTTACATAAAGTCTATTTCCAAGGCAATTAGAGCACTCAAAAGGAGAGAGAGCAAGGAGAGAGAATGGATGAACAAATCTAGATTAAGCTGACATTCCCTGAAGAATCCCCAAACAAAGACCTTGACACCTATCTCTCAAAGAAGCGATACCAAATTATTGTGAGGAAGAAATAAAGCACACACATCCCCTCTGGGATTACTACAACCTCCTGGGATTTGGGTGCTTGTTAGGCTACCTGAGCTCATGGGATCACTTCAGTCTTTCAACAGCTACAGCCGTGTGTGTGTGTGTACGGGTATTAACATCTTCACGGGGACCAAAAAT
This sequence comes from Oreochromis aureus, assembly GCF_013358895.1. NCBI lineage: Eukaryota > Metazoa > Chordata > Actinopteri > Cichliformes > Cichlidae > Oreochromis > Oreochromis aureus. The sequence continues at coordinate 15,355,340 of NC_052944.1, read as the reverse complement.
TGGTAATTTACTATACTTGTGGGGACAAACAGCCCTTGTGGGGACCAAAATCCCGGTCCCCACTAGTTTGACGGCATTTTTGAGACTCAAAATGTGGTTTTAGTGTCAGGGTTACAATTAGGTTATGGTTAGGTTTAGGGTAAGGGTCAGGGTTAGGCATTCATTTTTGATGGTTAGGGGTAGGGTAAGCAGCTAGGGAAAGCATTATGTGAATTAGGTGTCCTCACTAAGATTGCAAAATGAGAATGTGTGTGTGTAAGTGCTTTTTGTGTTTAGACATAGCAATACTGACTACTGACTGCTGTAAAAATAGAAAATGCCATCAGTGGAAGAAACAGTATAAACGATTTAAGCTACACTGTCAGATCAACCGAGCAAATCCTGATACAGCATTATAACATCTTTGGTCAAAAAAACAATACTTAAGTGACAAAATAATGAAAGTGTCTCAAACAGTTCCTGCCACTGTGCAACTGCATTTTAACAAACATCAAAACGATCGGATCAGTTTTTTGAAACCCGTTTCTGTGCAATCAGAAGCAAAGTGTCGAGAACAGCCCCAGGATGCCTGCTAAAGTCCAAAACCATTTGGACTATTTTCAAAGGACATGTGCAAGTGATTACGGAGCAAGACAAGAAACAAGATAGAAGAAATGCACCTCCCTTCAGCATTCTCCGCTACAACACCTGTAGTTCAGGTTGACAGGGTTTGTGAGTAGAGGCTATAATGACACCCTGCTTTTACACAATGAACGACTGCAAAGAACCTTGAGAGATTTGAGTCGGTTGTTATTATACGCCATAAACTGTGGAGATGTCAAACAAAAGCATACTGCTCAGTTACTTAAAATCTATCAAAACACAGCAAAGCTCAGTGTTGCTTAGTTTTCTCTGCGTCTGGAGTTCATGTTTCTCCTCCTTTCACTGCACAGGTGTTATATCTTTCCATCTTTATTACCCATCTTCAAGGAACAGCCTTCTTACTTCATCCCTCACTCACTATCTTGACCTTTGTCTTTACACTAAAAGCCAACATGTTGGATTTTTACTCTTCCTTCATGAATCAACTTGGTCCCGTTCCCATCCCTCTTCTCTCTAGTCCGTGTCTGCCAAATATTTCTTTTTGCTTGATCCACAGTAACATCAAGAGTGTTACTCTCATTATCAATCTCTGTTGATGAATCACCCACCTCCAACTCTCTCCGGATGCCTCGCACACGGGGAAAAAGAGAAATCATATTTTCAGCGGTGTATGAGCTATATATGATGTGTGAGCTTTCCTATATTTTTAGACGAGGAGTGAGGAAAATCACATTGTGGTCGGGTTAGAAAAATCTGATTTCCTCTGTTCCTGCGCGAAGCCGAGCTCAGACTCTTGGCTGCTGATCGCTCTCCGTCTTACTGATAAGATGGTGTCTTTATGTCACTACTTTAGAGGGAAGTTTAGCTTTTGACTGGACTGACATAAGTAATCAGCTTCTTGAGCCTCTGAACAAAATGCACTGCAGTAAAAAACGCCTGCTGTTATCTTTTTCCCCTGACAAGACCAAGAAACCGGGTGTTAAGCCACACTTCTTAAAAGGTTGACAGTGCTAAACACTGCACTGTGTTACATCTACATCTTATTCAGCCAGAAACCTTGAGGAGAGTCACTGGATTCCCTCTCTGGGAAAGACATACCGGGACCAGATTGGATATAAAATGTGTAACAATCTGCTCTGAGATGTTGAGACGCGCAGAGAGAAATCTGATCAATTTAAGGTCCTGCGTTTAATTTCAGAGCGTCACTAAAACAGAAAAGGAAAAAACTAACAGTCTTTATTCCTGGGGAGCAGACGTTTCTCCGTAAATGTTCATGTTGATCCTTTCAGCAGCTGAGATTGCAGAGAAACTGACCCACTTACACTTTGGCAAGGCTGAACATAAAAATAAATATCTACATACATGTTTACCGTTAGTGTTGTATAGATACAGTGCTAAATAATTTACACTGGACATATTTTACATTCTGTTACCCAAAGCTACTTTGGAGACTGAATAGGGAGATTAAATTAGCTCCTGCCATTTCTGCCTCTCCCCCATAAATGCTTTTTATCAGGAATTAATGCCGATTAATCCAAATTAAGGCTCTCATTATCACATCTGAGACACAAGCCCTGTTCCACCCTCACCCACCTCCAGCGGCTCTTTCTGTTCCCACCACCTCCGTGTTCCTTTTCTCTCACACTGCTCTTCCACCTTCTGTCCATCTTTCTCACTTCAACTAATGTGCAGTCCTCACTAAGTGGTCCTGCGTGACTTCACACCCCTGGCAGCAGAAATCTGGTACAATGGCACGTTTGAGTGTGCGGCATGCCGGTGGATTTTGTGTGTGCATGCATGCATCTGTGTACTTTGCTCAAATTCGTCTCAAAATGCAACTCTACCCAAACCTGAACTGCCCAAAAGAGCGTAGGATTATATCATCCAGATCCGCGTGTGCGCGTCTGTTTCAGGGAGAAGGCAAATGTAACGAAAACACATACACACACTGCCCAGACAGCCAAGCTAGGAGCAGAGTGAAGAATGGTACCTGTCAGGAGGGGAGGAGACGAGAGAGGAGCGATAATGAGAGGCTTAGAGAAGAGGGGGAGGGGAGAAACGATAGAAAGATTAGAGATACATGAAGGAAGTCTAATCGAAATGAGGGAAGGTGGGAGGCGGTGATGAAGGAGGAGATGAGACCAAATGAAACTGGAGAGTGAGAGTGGGGAGAGACTGCAGACGGGGTGATGAAGAGTGAGGCAGGAAGACTAAGAGGGAGAAATAAAGGGATGGACAGATTAACCGAGGGGAGGAGAGACAGAAGCAAACAGAGAAGAGCAGTAGACATCTGCAGCCCCACAGGCAATACAAGGAGGTGGTCCACCTCGAAGTATGAGAGACCAAGTGTGTTTTGAGTTGGGGAGGTGAGTGGATATGTGCTTGTAATTGCAAGAGGAAAGTGACAGGGTAAGGGAAGAAGACAGAGCACACTCACAAATACATATACAAGCTGTCCTCTTTATACCGACAAGCTCACGCTGAGACAGATGTAGCTGAGAGAGAGAGGAGGAGACTGGAAGTTGATAGCAAAACAAGTTAAAAGCAGGGAAATCGAGGAAGGGAGGCCCTGGTGAGTTTGACAACTTATGCTCCAGCAGTATGCAAGTCATTGCCAATTAATCCAGCAGCTCTTGCTGCAATGCATGTCGCGCTGACATTTGCGTAGATAAAAATTAACTTTAGAAATGCTCATTGCTTTATGTGCATTTTCAGTTCATATCACTAACACAAACACTGGAGCCATCTGTTCATGTGTGGGGTTTTCTCACTAGAGTCTTCCAACCAGTAACGAGTAGATTTAGAACTAAACAAGACCCCTTATCTTCCAGACAAGGTTTGTCGGCTCAGATGTTTATACTGTACATATACTGTGGACTATGTGACCAGTAGGCTGACAGGAGGGCAAAGGAGACTGACATCAACCAAAACATGCAGTGTACACGATGTGTTACACAAGGTGGAAAAGGGAAACAAATGTCTCTATTCTATAGCTGCTCACCAGTTTCAAGGTCCCCGTCATCAACGGTTCTTTTCAGCTTAGCATTCCCAGCACTACATTTTACCACATGCATGCTTTTAAAATTGAGATTAAACCTAATTAAACTGTATGTGATACATACATGAAAACAGAGCACAATCCCAATCCTAGTGCAGGTGTCATATTTAGTAGAGTCATTGTAGCTTGGGTCATTAAATAGTCATAGTTCATAATTCAACTGCCCTGCATGCAAACGAACAGCTGATCATTAAGAGATTCAATCTGATCTTTCTGAACTCCATGGTCACTAACGCGAAGGAAAACTAATGAGGTAGTTTTATACCTGTTTATAATTGTAAATCAAGTCTGTGGATTAAGGCAGATTTACAGAACTGGCACAGGGTACTCAGCAAGCAATGTAATGATTATACTCAGCTGCACATCTGGAATTAATATTAAGATATGAAACTGTCAGGCTTATGAGCATTTTATGAAAATCTCCCAGATTCCCATGTCGAGTTTGATGTTGTCTGGTACTGAGTGAGAGGCCCATGAGCTTAAGGCCGGGCTTTTCCTTTCATTTCTAATGATGCGGTTTTGTAAGTTGAGACACATCCTGTACAAATATCTTGATTTCTTAATTCAGAACATGACACCCACTGCAAGAAAACATGAATTAATAGACTCTGAAGTAAACAATCCCTTTAATGCAAATCACTTTTATGTAAATGCTTTGAAGAAGATTAGACATTTAACTTTGTTTTTTAATCAAATAATTAGAGCTGTGTTCTTGATTAAAATGAGGAAAGTATCCCCATTTCTCCTTCACTGACGGCACTAGACTTCAAAGATATGGGCTTCGCCGTGGTGCGTGTGGGCATATACTTTAGGTGCACTGCTTACTGCCAGTGCAGTATGTGGTGTGTGTGTACTTCATGTCTATATCTGACAAGCGCACTCCTTCTCCCTTATCGACAAACCAACAGTGTGAGAGACACAGCCATTGTCGAGCTAACAGGATACAACAGAAAGCATAGCAGGGCCCGTAGGCACATTAAGCCAACATTGGCTTGTGCAGTGAAGCCCACAGAGTCTTAATTGAATTGATAGAGGCATGGGCAGAGGAGTAGGGGACGTCGGGGGGGAGAGAATTGATGAGGAAAACAGAAAGGGGGAGAGAAAATTAGGGAGAAGGGACCAGAGGGAAAATTGAGAGACCTAAAGAAAGGGAGAAGGAGGTGGTAAAATAATGGGGAATCCATGGGAGCATGTCTAAGGTAAGAAAAAGCAAAATAAAGAGATGGCTGAGAATAAATGCAGAAAGCAGCATGTGGAATGGAGAACAGAAGGAAAGTGAGAGGGTGGCTCGATAATAGAAGAAAATGCAAAAGAAAGAACAAAATAATTACAGGGAGAGAAAAAGAAATGGGAAAAACATAGTAATTAATGAAAGATAATAAACAAGAAGCAGGCAGGAGGTCAGCCTAGGCACAGAATGACAGTGTTCCAGCAGAGCTCCCTGTCCATGACTACAATTAGTGATGGCTGAAGTTATGTTAAAACCACCTGGTAAATGAGAGGATAAACGAGCCTAATGTAGACTAGCCGGGAAAAGATAAACAAGTCTAGCAAGGGAAATGACAAAGCTATAAAAAGTTAGGCACACAACAAAATTACTCTCAGAGGAAAAGGAAGCTGAGGAAAGCCAAATATACTGCTGTACTGAAAGTGAATTCAGACTGCACAGAACAGTGAATGCACCTAACTTAATCTGGGATTGTTTTGCTCAGCCAAGCCAGGAAAGAGGGGCGGCTTGGCAGAATGAGTCAGTGTGAGCCAGGCCGATGAAAGAATATCGAAAACTCCTTTCTAATTGTGCTTTCAGCAGGAAATACACGTGACCCAAGTCAGACATAATATTACAAAGTAAAACATCATTAACGTTGCAAATGTGCCCGACCTTGTGCATTCTACTCATTTCCCCAAACCCATTTATACTGCTCCGTTTAAGAAGATAATAATATAAACCACTACAGCTGATGCTCCTAAATCAAGGACTTTCGAATATAGTCTTATCTGCCAAGTTAAATTAGGACTTTCTGGCATCAGTTACTGCAGCTGGGTGTTGAGGCCACTATCATCACTGACTCCAAATGCATGTTTGTTGTGCTGTGGTGCTGGTAAACTAAATTAAAGCTGAAACGACACAGTTTGATCATGAAAATAAAGAGCAAGCTGGGACGCTTGGTGTCCATGTTTTACCTTAATAAGGTCTCCAAGTAGTTTGTTGGCTTCTGCGTAGGCCTTCTTCACCTCCTTGAACTTGTTGCCCAGTCCCATACTGTGAGCCTGCAATAGACCAATGAACCGAGTAAGCTTTTCTTTTCATTACAACCAATTTAAGAGAAAAATCAAGGAATGCTGGACAAGCCAGTCCTGCAGCTGAACACTTGGGAGGAATTCTACAGCGACGCTCCTGTGGTTTAAATCACTTTGAAATTATCTGTTCCATTTTTCAGTGTGACTGTAACAGTACAAACGCTGCAGAGTCTTGTTTGTATTCACAAACACTGGAATAAGCAGCTTTTACTCGAGTTTCTGAGCCAGCGCTGATGACTGTCTCGTTTTAGTCATATTTGTTGCATCTCCTGGAGCTTTGAACTTTAAGCACAACCGTGTTAACAACAGTGACTGAAACAGATGATATCTTATGTTATATTGAGCTAATAGACACAGAGAACCTATTTCTCCATTTTAAGTTAACCAGATACAAACCCAGTTACAAAACACTGGGACGCTGTGTAAAATGTAAATGACAACAGAACGCAAGGGCTGAAAATCGATACTGGATACGAGTGATCTTTGGGACCTCAGGTGTCAGCGCATTAAGTAACAGGCACAGCGTGAACGCAGTTCATCGTACCAGTCGCAAATTTTGGAATTGGATTCGTACAATGCAGCAATCTAATGTTTTTAGCCTCGAAATAATTCACTGACAGGCAAAAAGAAAACAGCAGCATTTAACTGTACCTGGAAGTGAAGGTTGGTGTACTGTCCTCCGGGTATCTCATTCTCATACACGTCAGCATTGCCAGATTTCATGGTGGCAGTGCAATCAAATGGAGCATACAAGCCTCTGGCTACTTCCCAGTATTCACTGTAGTCAAACACCTTCTCCAGAGCGATGCCTGCAAAACAGGACAGTAAACTGACATCAAATCAGTGCTCAGTGCACACAGTTATGCGACTTGGCGTACGGTGAACTGAAAATTACTTTACACTTAAATGTCACGTGGGGCCACTTAACAGGTAAACCTGTTAAACTATGTTAATGCAAATATCTAATCAGCTGATCACAGGGCAGCACTTAAATGCACGCAGACCAACGTGTCAAAGTTCAAACAGAGCATCAGAATGGCAACAAGGTGAGTTCAGCGACTTTGAATGTGGCATGGTTGTTGGTGTCAGACTGATGCAAGCATTTCAGAAACTGGAATTCTACTGGAATTTTCTCAAACCATCACCTTTTTCTAGGGTTTACACAGAATTGTCTGGAAAAAAGCAAATATCCAGCAAGCAGCAGTTCTCTGGGTGAAAATGTTTTGTTGATGGCAGAGGTCAGAGGAGAAGGGCCAGACTGCTTTGAGCTGATAGGAAGGAAACAGACTCAAATAACCACCTGTTATAACCGAGGTATGCAGAAGGGCATCTCCGAGTGCACAACATGTTGAACCTCGAAGCAGATGGGCTACGGCAACAGAAACTTGTATCAGCTCAGTATAGGAAACAGAGGCTACAATTCTCCACAGAGTCACCAAACTTGGACAACAGAAGATATAAAAAGCAATAGATGATCTTTTTAAATGTTTATTCTTTTATAGCCACAGTGTGACAATCTCCTGATGGCTCCTTTTAGCAGGATACGGTGGATTGTCACAATACTCTCAAATAGCCTCCAGAGTCATAGATCTCAGAGCACCTTTAAGATGTGCTGGAACGGGAGATTCCCATCATGAATATATATCGCTGACAAATCTGTGTGATCATGTCCAACTCAGTACTAACACAGCGTATGAAGCGGCTGGTGAGATTAAATGCATTCAGCATTAAACAACAATACTGTTGTCATCATGTAAAGTACCAATCGCCAGATTTAGCTTAAAATCTGGCTTCTTTCAATTGGTGAAAAGAGGGAGATGTGATACTGTCTATAAATACAGATGAACTGTTAGTGAAGCCATGGGAGCCTGCCATTTATCTGAATTAGTCATATTGACATCATGTGCACTGTGCCAGCTACTCAATTGTGGGCTTATGATGCTGATGCTAATGCAAAAAAAATAAGCAGCATGTTAAACTGAGCAGTGTGCTAAACGTTTGTTAACACACACCAATCAGGTATGTTTGAACACATCTCCAATGACACTACAGTGTGCCGATTCCTACTCTCAGCTCTGTCTGCATCACATACAGCAGAGTACCATCAAATGGACAACATCTTGTGAAGGAGTTGTGCCTGCTTGGTAGGTTTCTATGTAGTCTTAAAAACATGTTAGTGGAAAGTTAATCCCATAATTTTCCCTTCTCTATCAATAACCCAGTATCAGCCTGTAGTTTTTATAATGTACTTTCCACAAACTAGTCTGCATCAGAAGCAGCAGCTCATGCTCATCTCTTCTGGAAGGATAATATCTAGTTTACCTATTGTGTAAATTGTACTCTGAGCCTGTAAGCATGCTGGAAAAGTCACTCCGTATTTTAATCTAGTCTTTGCTACATCAAAGCTGCTTGTTAAATCCCTCTGATATTTTGAGATCTTTAAAAAAAACCTAAAACAGCATTTGTTGCTGCCACTTAAGGTGTGTTAAAGCAGATTACCTTGCAACTGCTTTAATACCATGACAGAAATGGCAGTACACTGAGCTTTTGGCTAATGATGACAAAAATCAGCCATATTAACGAGCCAAACTTATTACTTCAATAACTGAGAGACAAGCTTGTACTTTTTAGATTGAAAGAGGGTACATACTCCAAAGTGTTTGCGTGCCTCGACTGTGATCTTGGCGGGTAAATGGAGCTACTGTGAAATTAATGTGATATTAATGTGCATGTTGTTGCTCCTCAAATTCAACCGTCTGCCAAGTCAGGCAGTAATTGGGTCCATTTTCTTCTCTGTTTGTGAACACTTATTTTTAATCTTTCATTTGTGCTTCCATTGTGAAATTATAGTTTGGATTAATACAGTGCGGGGACATGTTCGGCAGCTGAGTCGGATTCAAAGGTCACCGTGGGCGAATCTTCAGCTCCTCCCTAACACCGGCTGCAGCTGAGCCGCTACGCTCAACTTTATGCATGTGGGGGCTTTTAGCTGATGGACAAAGAGACATTTGCAACTTTAAACCATCTAATTTTAAGGCCACCTATTTAAAACTGTGCATACAACAAAGAGGAATGCCCTGTAACCATGGTAATTCAATCACTTCCTGTCAGTGAGAGATCTGGGTGTGAGAAGAGAGAGCTTTTTGGAACCAGAGGTCATGGGTAAGGGCTATGACCCAAAACCATAACCTCCTTTATCATAACTTCTGACATTAATATAACCACAATGCACATAATTAACATCACGTTTTATTAAATAAGACTCAGTGAGCAAACTAGAGATCTTAAACTCATCAGGCTAATGTCTACTTAGAGCAGGAGGGTTACTTTTTCCTCCATGAGGGTAACATCAGGCGGGCAAACTCAGCTAACACTGATTTAACTGGTTTAGTATTTTGCCAACAGTACAACTGTAATCTCAGCTAACCTAAAGTCTGGTAGGCCTCTCTACACCAAGCAAGTTAATGCATGTGTTAGCCTATCTGCTCTTTTTCCAAGTCATAATTGCAATTATGCTAAATGGCACATTTCTCACTTCTGTCACACTGCAGGGGATTAACAGACTGTGACCGCCAAAGAATGATGTGTGACTACTAAGGCTTTGACCTAATCAACTCAAATAGTTATTCAAAATGATTTTTTAAACTGGTTTTAATTAGTTGCTAAACACGGTGTGACACTTGATATTGTTTAAAAAATAAACATAAATTACATGTGACTGAGTTATAAGCTGAAATAAGGAGATAATGAAAGGTTAAAACATCATCTTATAAGCCAACATTTCACATAAACGGGTCTGAGGGAAACCAAGTGTCAGCAAGTAGACAGATTTACACATGTCGAATCTGAGTCTCAGTGGAATTTGGGGGGATGAAGATAATCTGCAATAAGAGTTGAACAATGACACTGTTTTTTGCAAGACATTTAAAGAACCAAGAACATCTTAGTGGCGTCATATTCAACAAGAATGAACAATTCAATATAAGAGAATTTTGTGTCATTTCTACAGTTATTGAAAACATCTTCAACGACTCTGAAGATGTTTTGAAGATGTTCTACACATCTTTGTCTCACTCTCATACTCACCCCTCTCTCTCACCCTGCTGCCACAAACCTGCATTTACTTTACTGAAGAAAATGCTAATTTTCCTATAAAGTGGATAATTTGGCATCTATAACCATTTACTTGCCTAAAAGGGATGAAAACGGGACCATTTTAAAAGTATTCACATGACATACTTTGTTAGACAGCTTCAGGATAACGAGACCACCCATGGCCCAGTCCTTGATGATTTTAATAAATGGTGTGATGAGTCCCATCTTTAATTAAACATATCCAAAACAAAACATATGAATTTACTCATGCACAAGAGGTCATGTCCATTAAGTGAAAGACTGTGGAAGGTGTTCAGTCTTTTAAAGATCTTGGAATAATTATTGATTCAGATAAACTGAAGCTGTGTGCAAAAAAAGGACAATGGTCTGCCATATCTGAGGAAACTCATTTCCACACTGACAAAACTGTGATGACTTGATTTGATTGCTCTTCTGTTGACCCTCTCTCATGGTTTGGATATTTATTTGTAAGGAACAGAAACTCACAAATTAAATGGTCCAAGAGGGCGACTGGCGAGCCACAGCTGAACACAGTATCCCAGTACACCAGACCGTTACAGACCTGAACATATAATCCATTATAATACTTTCCACTATGTTAAAAAGATTTCACAATCAGTTTATTGTATCATATCATCTTATGCAGATGTGATTGTTTAGAAACGCATGACACATTCAGTCAGTAAGTAACACAATGACTGAATGACTAGTTTAATTTAGTTAATTTAGTTTAATTTTTGTATAATGTGGCACCCAAATCTTTTGTGTATTTTGGAATAAGTTACATAGTTACACCACAAATTCTGAAGCCTGGTGTAGTTCAAGTAAAACAATTCAGAGTCTAAATCAACAGCAGCAGCTGCTTCCTGCTGTGTGCCAACATCATCTGGCTGTGTCCTGCAGAACCTCCTCAGTCGACTCCAGCCAGACTGTCTAAAAGACCCCTACAAATTGAAATCTGCAGATGTGCTTCATTCCCAGTAAAAGTCCCAATGATGGCTGCCCAACCTGGAGAGAGGTGCTGTAACTCAAGCCAGCCTGCGACTTCAAAAGCAGGCAAACAACCAGCTTCAGCTGCCGTATGATCAAATTAATGCCCCTGGTACTCTAAAGACAATTAAGGAAAAAATAGTCTGAAAAAGTCTAAATGATTTTGAATTAGTCTGAAATAATAAACAAACATAAGTTTGATTAACTTTGCAATTAGTTTTATTCATTAGTAAACTGAGAATCAGACAAATCTTCCCTTTTTCACAGCCTAAATGTTTTAAGTTCAAGCGTTCATCTGCTCACCCCCTTGTTCCTTTTGTACACAGATCTTTGTAAATAAATCCGACACACACGCAACCGCATGACGATAAATCCATAATTAGAACACACAAAGAATGATAGCACAAGCTTTTTCCATAATTGAATAATGGGGATTCGTTTGCTTCACTCGTTCCCCCTGTTTAGGCACCCATGGGAACACACATGTCCATAGATCACTCATACAGATGGCTGCTTGGTAGTGACGAAGCGCCATCAATATTCAGCTCATTAGCAGCACAAAATCACTAACAGAGGATACAAACAGACAGACGCATACTTCTGCTTTCATTAATCTATACACACATTTTGTAGACTGACACACATATATACAGTTGTAACACACACACACACACACACACACACACACACACCAGAGGCTGATGAGACGAAGAACGTCAGTGACGATGCAAAGACGGAGACATGACACAATAACGTTGTGGGAGGAAAAAACCCAAATACCAGGGCAGATGTAACAGGTTGGATACATTTAATGCCTCTGCTCACCGTTTGTCTGGGTTCAGCTGTGAGTGTGTAGGGTTTGACTGTCTACACAGTTGATGCATAACCTCCGAGCAGAGCGTCTGCCATTTGTTACCAAATATTTTATCAATTAAATCCAAGCATGATGCACAAGAGAAGGCAGTAAATGCAGTGTCAAATAAACATGAGGACCATTTTAATATGTGTCATCATTCAGCTGCATAACTATGTGTGAATATGTATGACTTTTAAAACGCATGGGTATGTACGCACGTCGTGGCTTACTGCATAAACAAAGAGACAGCATGAAGACAAACAAATTAACCACAGAGCCAATGCTTTGCCATTTCTCTGGGAGAAAGAGATACCAGGGGAGATTTTGAGGGAGACGAAGGGAAAGGACATGCAGAGGGGGAGTTGGGGGGTGCAGGCATGGAAAGTGCTGTTAATTGGTTTGTCGCCGATTGAGAAAGAAGGAAGAGGAGGATGACGAGGGAAGACAATGTGAAAGAAGGGGGAGTAATAGGAAAAGGCATAAGAGCAGAGAGAGGGTGGGTGATCGAATAGGCAGCGCACACTACACTGCACTGATTATTGCTTTGAAAGAGAGATGGAAGAAAGCTGGGAGGGAGTAAAGAGAAGCAGTAAACAGACTAGGGTCAGTAAGGTATGGAAGTATCAGGCAGTGCTTTTCTTGATTACAAATGTAGTAAGATGGGCAAACAGAGAGGGAAAAGGAGAGAGGCACAAAAATCACACGGTGATGAAAAGAAGACACGAGCCCAAGATGACAGGTATAAAAAGCTGGATGCGAGAGGGAGCCGTATGCATAATGCATTTACCAGGGTCACCCCAGGATACAGGATAGAGCACGAGCGTGCACAAATGTGTGCGAGACAGTCTGCAAATTGAAATTCCATGAATAACCTGAGAGACTTGAAAAACTCTGGCTCTTGAGTAATGACCTTGTCTTTCTGTTCCCATTATTTTGGTACTGTATGCTCACAAATTGATATTGTGTCATTAAACCAGACTGCGCCAAAATGACGAGATAATTTCTTCCACTGAAACATTTATGTCGTGCTCTACAATGTTTCCTGCTTCACCCGAGTCCAAGAACCTGTTGCATCCAGCTGTGGGTTAAACGAGCACTGAGTGAGCAGCAACGATGCAAACAGATTTTCCTTCATGGCTCAAGCCACACATTATGCTGCGAACACAGCACGTCTAAATGGCTCTGTTACTACGTTGCTTTATGAACAAAAATCACTTCCTCTTCTATGAAAGGGTTTTAAATGTGAGTGCTCATTACATTTTGCTGCAGAAACAATAAGCCAAGCAAAGCAGCTCATTCACTTTGAAGGACTCCTTCAGGTACCACCAACACCCGAGGTTTACCATCATTTTCTGAAACCACTGTAGCTGCACTGTAATTACGCTTAAGACTTTTTTAGTCACTCAAAAGTGGAAATTACTTGTGCTTTAGCCCAGCCTAATGTGCCCAGTACTACACAACTACTGTGATGTGATATCACCACGATATAAAAATTATTTTCTGATGTTTCTCTAATGGTTAATCCACCAGTATGTGCAAGTTCTTTAACTGAAATTATATTTTTAATGCTGAAATTATTATAATTATTGTTTTCCATCAGTTTTCAAAATGTGCTACAAATTTAAAAAAAAAGAAAAAATAGAAAAAGCACATTACTATTTCTGATTAAGATGCCAAATGACAGTCATTTACTTGCATTTCTCAATAGAAAAATGTGTTTTAGTAAGTGTTACGCTTGATTAAGGTCCAGCGACTCGAGTCTGGGTGTAAAAACGTGAACCAAGCCTGTTATTTGCCTAATAAACAATATGTTTTTAAGTTTTAAACTATTTTTGTATATTTGTGTTTTCATGGTTTTATGATACGGTCTAATCATTTTTCTAAACTAACAGTTTAAGGAGGAAGTTTTCTCATGTACGGGTTAATTATTTTAAATGTTAAGCACTGCTGTTTACTCCAAAGAAAAGGAAACCATGTAAAACAAACAAAGGCTTTCTAGATTCTGCATCAGTTTAACAAACAGTGATTTTATTCGCGACAGGAACTGCAGAACCCTCTTCAGACCATGTCTGAGAATACACCAATAAATATGCAAAGCAGGGATGCAGATGTGTGTATCACTACAGACTGAGTAGTCTGTGCTTGAGGATAACTGCACTGGGGCTCAGCATTTTTCCTCGACTACATAAGAGTCGCCAAGCGATCAATGATAAAACTAAGGACAATCACCGCACGGCAAAAAACAGGCGATAGAAAATATTGTGTCACAGGATATCAGGGCGACATGCCGGTCCATTTAAAACATAATCGGCAATAATTTACCCTACAGTGCCAAACTTCTTATGTTAAGAACATACTGCGCTGCAGGAGCTGACGGTGCATTAAATGTGCAGTGTGAATATCATGTAAACAAAATTAGCTGGGCATTTTAAGGTTCTGAGTAATGGAAATGAGCTATCACATCTGGTTAGCAGAGCTGAGTCAGTATTCCCAATAGCATTACTCGACATAACTGAGCAGCAAACTCCACATCACTTTTAATTCCTTTAACCCGATTCGTTTCCCTTCAATTTTTAAACAGAAGTTTTACGACTGAGCGCGTTAACACATCTTTTCTGCTGCCCTCGCTGTGGGAGGTCACCGAGCCCAGTCGCTGATCAGAGGTGTGGGAGAATATAACATAATGCACAATACAAAGGCCAACAACAAGATATCTGACAGAGGCTGGTACGATGCTGTTTGGGAAAGCAAATCAGTCACTAAGTGTTACATTAAGGCATTTTTAGAGAACCTTAAACCCTTAAAATGCTCCAAGGATGCTCCTGATGTGCTTGTGCTGCACATCAGGTTTCAATTTTTAGCAAACTTATGAAATACGACCACATTAATAATGGCTACTGCTGATATTGTTTATATAACCATGCAGGGCTGTGGACATCAAAAAAATCTGCCTGTACTTACCTTTAGCTCACAAGTGAACCATTTATCTTATAGATAAGAGGAGGAGTTTTTTTATTGACCATAGTGGTTTCCTTGTTTTTGCCCGTCTCCTTTTCTTTACATCGCCCTCTCACAATCGACTGTGTACATTATCACTGGGCAGAACACATAGGTCTGCCTGACTTTGACTCATGCATTGATTTGTTGATCAATGCCTTTCCTCCTCTGAAGCAGGACACTCAAAAATGTATTCTGAGCTTGATCTCATTAACAATTCCAAGCTGCAATACAAGCTGAAGGTGTATTTTTAAACATTTAGTTACTCATCGCAATACTTACTAGTGCTCCTTTGGCCAAAAGTAATTGTAATTCTTTATATGACTTTATTTTTTAAACAACTGACCTGTGGGTGCTGAGAGGCTAATGAGTGTGTGACATACCAGTGTCAAGCTTGGTCCCCTTGGTGCAGGCAACCATGGCTCCCATGCTGGGCTGGGAGGTCATCCCAGCCATGGAGTCAACCTACAGAGAAACAATCAATATGAATACCGTTTGCCCGAAAACCTAATTCATGACCTTTGTAGATTGCCTGTACATGTAGTCCTTCCCAAAGTCTTCAGCTAATTACACTGATCAGGCAGCGTTATGGCCACCTGACCAATATTGTATTGACCCCAGTTTTGCTGCCAAAACAGCCCTGAGCTGTTGAGGCACAGACTCCACTGGACCTCTGAAGGTGTACTGTGGTATCTGGCACTAAGATGTTAGCAACAGATCCTTTAGGTCATGTAAGCTGTGAGGTGAAGCCTCTGTGGATTGGACTTGTTTGTCCAGCACCTCCTATGCTCGACTGGACTCAGATCTTGAGAATTTGGAGGCCAAGTCAACGCCTCAAACTCTTTGTTGTACTCCTCAAACTGTTGCCAAACCATTTTTTGCTTTGCAGCAGTGCACATTATCCTCCTAAAGGAGGCCACAGCCATCAGGGTGTACATCACACTGCCAGCTTGCCTTCTTCCCATAGTCTATCCTGGTGTCAGGTGTTCCCCAGGTAAGTGACACAAGCACCGGGTCCATCCATGTGATGCATAAGAGAACGTGAGTCATTAAACCAAACTGTTTCATTGCTCCATGGTACAGTTCTGATGCTCCTGTGCTCATTGTTGGTGAACAAACTGTGATGCTCTGTGTATTCGGACACATTTCTATTAGAACCAACATGAACTTTTTCAGCACTTTGAGCTTATCTGTTAGATCGGACCACATGGGCCAATCCCCACGTGCATCACCAAGCCTCAACAGCCCATCACCACAGTTGCTTCCTTTCTGATAGATACTAACAACTGCAGACCATGAACATCCCACAAGAGCGGCAGTTTTGGAGATGCTCTGACCCAGTCAACACCAAGTCTAGCCATCACACTTCAGTCCTTGTCAAACTCAATCAAATCCTTATGCTTGTCCATTTTTCCTGCTTCTAACATCAACTTTGAGGACAAAATGTTCACTTGTTCTCTAATATATTCCATCCACCTATAGGGGCCATAATGAAGAGATAATCAGATTTATTCACTTCACCTATCAGTGGTCAAAACATTATGCCTGATGAAAGCACAAAGAAAAAGTAATTTTAGCACACTTTATTGCAATTGACAGATAAACCAATGAATACAAATGCTGAGTGGGTGTTTAACCGATCCATGGTGGACAATCAGTTGTTGCATACGGTGTTACAAGGGACTGAACAGCACAAATAGCAAATAGTAGCCAATTGTTATAATGAATCTGCCCATGCTGGCAGCATGCGTCAGTGATCGCAGTAAGGGAAATGATCCTGGCTTCAGCAACAGTTCCATCTTAATTTCAGTGACATTTCACAATGCAAACTGCAGGAACTGGTAGAAAATTAATGTTTGTTCATGTTGTGAGGATAACTGGCGTGTAGACTGAAATAATTATTTTCTCATTATTTGTAGAATAGTAGTTAGCACTCGCCATATGGCAAGCATCCTATAATGACCCTGATATCAATTTTAAATCAAAGTTATGGAGAAGTCCAACTTTATTAAGTCTCATAGAAGAAACATAATACTTACCGCCACATCAACTACATCAGCACCCGCTTCAGCGCAGGCCAGCATGGCAGCAACACCAGCTCCAGCTGTGTCGTGCGTGTGCACATGGATGGGTACGTCTGGGAAGCGGTCCCTCAGAGCGCTGATCAGAAGTTTACTGGCTTCTGGCTTCAGCAGGCCGGCCATATCCTGGCGGGAGATGGAGGGGAGGAAAGGTTACAGGTCTGAGGAATACATGCAACCAACTCATTAGCACAACAAAATGAAGACTCACATTTTCTACATTCATTATGAAGTGTAAATTATAACTGATATTAATACAAATTGCAGGCAGAGCTTAGATGTTTAGTTGTGCTCCCTTTGATGATCATTGCACTCCAAGAAATTATTATACATGCCTGTTTCCTCCTTTAAAAGTTAACCTCATTAGCTCTGCCAGCCTTTTATGAGATTGTCACAGCTGCGTGTGATGGTGCACACTGCGGCAGAGTGCGAGTTTATCATTTCACGTCTCAAAATATTCGGTCATGCCTGAATAAAGAAATTAATTCATTGTGAACATTATCAGTCTATTCATTTAGATAAGAAGCTCAAATATACAAGTTAATTTAATTGAAGCAAGCTGAAAACCTTCAGCTGTGTTCAACAGTTCACTTGTGAGAGACGGCTGTAACTCAAAGTGTCACTTTAATGTGTGAGGTTTGTATGCTGTGGACACTGGTTATTGATGGCTGGGATATTAAACATTACATTAATTTTCATACTAATGGCACCAAATGTAACACTATCAGAAAAAGATCAGTACTGTAGATGCAGCGCACAATATTACAGTTTGCTCACATGACCAAATATTGGTCAGTTTTCAAGTTCTCGAATTAGTCAAGCCAAAGGAGCTTTACCATGAACACAAAAGATATTTGCATTCAAGTGCTACTGGCACTGTACACAACCCATGTTATACAGCTAGACAAGGTTTAGTTTGTAGTTTAAGCTCCAATCATGATGTATATAACTTACATATACAACTGCTGGTGTAAGAAGAGTGCGTGTGCATCTGAAGATGAAAGCCTTCATAAAAGCTCTCCACCTGATACTATTTATGTTATTTATGTCTGGAAGCAAGCTGGCAAGGATTTCCACACAGGAGCAAAGCAAGTGCCAAAAACTTTAGATTTTCAGAGGGAAGGAAAAGATGGCCTGTGCGGCTGCCAAAGCTGAGTAGCAGTAAACCGCTCCCGGATCCTTTTTTTATTTACTTACCTTGATAGATAGGATGTGGGTTCCAGCTTTGACAAGCTCATCTGCCAGTTTGACATAGTATTCCAGAGTGTACTTCTGCCTCATTGGGTCAGACACGTCACCTGTGTAGGAGATGGCAGCTTCAACTACGCCACCTGCTGCTCCAGCAGCCTCCATACCCAGCACCATGTTAGGCAGGTAGTTCAGAGAATCGAACACACGGAAGATGTCCATGCCGTTCTCCTTGGCCACCTCGCAGAACCTTAGGGTGGGAGCGGGAGAGGCGATCATGTTAGTCGACCCACACACACGGTAGTGTTTTTAAATGTTAATTGAAATCAGGTCATGGATGCTGTCAGGACTTCCTGTACACTGTGAGATTATCACACAGTCTCACTCACACATACATAACGAGTTTGTCTTCATGCACAGTGTACTCCAGATAATGGTGCACATCCGGGTAGGGATAAGCTGTTTATATCCGTCTCCATATCGGCACTCATAAATATTGCTGTACCTGAGTAAATACAATATTCCCACTATTTTCATGAAAAGTACGCTTACACAGCCCGCAGGAGCTCACAATGACTGGAGAGAAATGTATACCCGCCTCATTATCCGAGCTGCTAGTGGTAAATCCCTCCTATTATTGCCTTGGCCTCGGTATCTTAATCAGGTTTTTCATAAATGGGGTGAGTACATACTGTAGCTGTGCTACTGTGAATGCAGTATTTACACAGACAGAGCTTTTATTTTGGTAAATAAACAGATACGCATTGTGTGTTCATTTGTGCCACAAGAGGATTAGCTGTCAAACGTCTGTGTCCAGTCTTTATTTAGAAATACAGTACAATGTATACAAGCGCCGTCTAGTCTATGCTATCTGGCACCAAATGGAAAAACACTGCATTGCCCTAGATATCCAACTCAGCGCTGAAGTGATCATCATTCATGCAATGCATGAGGATAAGTTTTGTTGTTAAGAAGTTCATAAAGTCCTAATCTAGTTAGCAATCATATGACCTCTTCATTTCTTTAGGCCGCAAACATTTCACATCCCTCTCCCTCCAAAGTGTACTGTGACCCTGTAAAATAATTTAAATCAATTAAATAGAACGGAATTACTCTTTGATTTGATTTAGTTAATGAAGACGCTTAGGTCACTTGGCTGTTAGCCGCTGCAGTGAAAACATTGCGGGTGAGGGAGTGAGCGTGTAAGCGGGATGGAAAGGGAGACGGGCAAACAGATCAAAGTCATTAATCACAATGATGTGCAAATTTTCGATGGCACTCTCCCTATGGGACGCAGACTGAAGAGGGAGACGAGGACCAGGAGGAACAGAAAGAAAGGGGGAGTTAAAAGGAGGGTAAGAAGTGTATTATGCAGGGAGACGAATGGAAGCATAAAAATGGGAGTTATGAGTGGGTATAAATGATTGGTGTATGGATAGGAAGGGTAGAGTAGACATCGAAGGATAGGGTAGTTGTGTGATCCAGTCTCTAATATTTGTGTATGCACTGCAGGTGTGCAAGCTTGTATATATATTACTCATGCACATCAACGAGGTAAGCTTGTCAATCCATCTGGAAAAGAACTGCAGGCGTGTCGATGCATGTGTGGAGGTAGTGAAATATTCATGGCCCTAAGTGCATTACTAATATACAGCTGTATCAATGATGTGTACCTCGGTAAGCATGCCGAGAGACAACAGGAACACATCAACCAACTGACCTGATTAAATGTGAGTAAATTGTGTGGTTTGTGGGTAGCCACCGTACGGTGCATCTAATTAGATATATCGAGAGGGGAAGCAACTGTGCTGGGAGGCTGGGTTGGACATGTCCAGCTTTTATTTTGTAGGCGCACTACTGATGGGTAGATGCTATAACATAATTATTACAAACACAAGTAGCTACAAAACATCCCTAATGTCATTAACTTGAGCTTCAAGAAGCTAACTGCTGAAAAGGTTGGAAAACAGCATGAAATATGAAGCTCGTCTCATAAAGCTGTCAAAAAGAGTGTCATTGTATGCTGATTAATTTTTATCGATATGGGAAATCTAAATTATATATGACACTTCGGCAACAGTTCTTAAAAATTTAAAAAGCCAATGTGGTGTAAGAGTGCTGTGCAAATTTTATATGAGAATTGAGGAGAATATTCACTTTTCAGAGGTGGAAAGATTCATTTAAGCTTCCTTCACTTTCAAAAGGCTGTGCAAGTGTACAAAACAAAATCCACAAAGGTGATTCTGGAACAAAATGATGTAACCAAAACTCAAAAAAGGTTTATAGAAAACACATTTTGTTATTTTGAAATTATTTTTCTTTTTTATGTATAAAATAATTCTAAACTACATCATGAGTAGAAAAGAATGAAAAATGTGTGAATATGATTAAAATGTCTTCCTCCAAAGAAGCAGACACCTTTCTAAAATGTTCTTTAATAGTTCTCCAGCCTTTTTTGAAGGTCTTTGAAAGTTTGTCGTTGGACATTGTTTTGCTTTTTCACTTATTTTCAGTTCAGTCTTTGGAACGTACCATTTCACAGGAACTTTAGGGAGGAACCGGTGTTGTGTCTACACATAAGAGAAAACTTGACCAAGAACTTGCATTATGGCACACCTTGCCTTAAAAATTTTGATGAAACTGGATAAGCAGACAACATAAGAATAAGTCGCCTAAAAGATCGTCTACAGCAACTGAACATGTGAGAGTCATGTCCTGAAGAACTGGAGGAAAGAATCCAGCAAAGACCTGACAGGACCCGAGACACGCATCTGGCCCTTCAGTTTGTCAAATGACTTTTTGATGAAGCCTCAACAGAAATGGTCTTAATGGAAGGGCAGCTGTCAATAAGCCATTCTTAAGGAAGAGAAACTGTGAGAAAAGGTTGACGTATGCCAAATTATATAAGAACTGGACTGAACAATCAGTGAGAACGGGTCTGATGGAGGGTTTAATCCAAATTTGAAGTCTGGAGGAGAAATGCTTTCTGCTGTACTTTTTGCTTAGAAATAAACACATCTGTGTGTTACTATTCAAGAACAACAATACATTTCATTTTCAATAATTTTACAAAAAAATTTTTTTTAATTTTACCAAAAAAAAAAAAAAAAAAAAAAAAAAAAAAAGTGCATGCATGAACCTGACAGTTAGCGACGTTGTTCCCATAGAAACCACATCAGAGAAAATTTCTGAAATAATGTCACAATGACAGAAAGCAGAAGGAGCAGCAGCTGGCTTTAAGAAAATCTGATTAAATTCACGTTTTTCAACAAATCAATAAAAACTGTTTTCAATACAGCTAAAACAAACAAAAACAAAAAAAGCCAGATGGGGAAAATCATAAACCCGCTCCAGTGTTACAAAGTGTCAGCTGAGCTGTCCAAAGCTGGATGACCGGATACTGGCTTTACTCTGAATACTGAAAACTACACCAGTGGTTTGTAACAGTCACTAGATCTCTCTGACAATGCAACTTAAGCTGGACATGTTTGCACGTCAGGGCATTCATCACTGGATTACTGGACATATTTGGATTCAGAATACACATATTCACAGTAAAACTGAATGATTTGACTCTTGAACTGAATCGAGATGAAAAGCAGGATGACAAAATGTGCGCGTGTCACTCACTTAAAGACCGCGTTGTCAGGGTAGTTGGTGTAGCCCACGGCGTTGGCTCCTCTCAGCAGCATCTGAAACGGGACATTTGGGATCAAAGCTCTCAGCTCCTGCAGCCTCTTCCAGGGACACTCCGATAGGAATCGCATGGCCACGTCAAAGGTAGCACCTACAGACACACGCAGGTTACACTTTACGTCAGCTCTCATCTCCACTCTCATCTTTCACGCCGACTTTGATCTCAAAATCAAAAAAATAATAATATTTCAAACTTCTCCCATTACCCACAAACACATGCAGATATAAAACACAGTAATGGCTGCTCAAATGAAATATCTGATGATAGCTTCACATATTGTTCATTCAAACGTATTCATTCTTTTTTTTTTGAAGTCACTTTAAAATCTAAGAAATGTTGCAGTGGTAGACGCAAAGAGGAGAGATAGCAATCCTCTCATTTCCCTTTCTGGGGGAGTAGATTAGCGATTCTCATACCCGTTTATCATATCAGCCAGAAATATTGAAGCCTCCAGTGATATTCTGCTGATCCAACACTGTCATCATTAAATTTCATTTTCTGAGCACTCATATGTTTAGACACGGAGAGAATACTAAGTACAAGTGCTTGTTCCTTACTCAGATGTAAGGATTGCCAAGAAAAAACCCTCCTCTTCATCATTTTTAAAAAGATTTTGGGGGTGGGGGGATTTTAACCAATGTCAGCTTCTCTTAAACCAATAGCTTGGAGCGGAAATGACTTCAAGCAATCCTGTCTGATGTTAAACATATTAGTATGAATGTTTCATTGCACGTGAGATAGCAAAACATGATGCTGGGTGAGCAATTCATCTGGGACGGCAGAATGTACTCTGATAATTTGATAACGCAAATGAAGACTGACAGCTGGTCCCACATGCAGGACGTTAGGCAGGAAAATGTTGCAGCCTGCCTTTTTGGGGGGTTTTTTGGAAAAAGAGGCAGTTTTCACTCAGAGTTGAATGTTGAAAGATAGAAAAAAAGCCCTCTATCAAAATTCTTGTAGTACTACAGTACCTTGAATTAAAGCTGAAAGTCTGCACTTCAATCACTTCTTCATTGTCTGATTTAAAATCCACTGTGGTGGCATACAGAGAAAAAAAAAAAAAACCATTGTCCAAATACCAATAGATCCAACTATACATAAGGATGATTAATATCTATGTGAATTACTGAGTTACATAAACCAATGTCAGCATTTATCGTTTTTGCCTGCATGCCCAATACGGCCTTGATGTAACATTCATTCAGTTTTTATGTCCTCTGAGATTCCACTTTGTTACTGTAGTTTGGTTGAGCCACCTTTGTGCAGTCAAGTCTCTCCTGCTCGTACCGACAAACTGCTTGCGTCCCCTAAAACCTGCGAGATGCCTGATTACACAACTGCTTGTGTAATGAACAAGATCCAAATAGGAGCATGATGGCATAGAGCAATTAACAATCTACTTTTTTTGTCCCCATCTGATAGATTTCCCAAGTGTAAAATAGATGAGAAAACCATATAGACGCATTATGTGACCCAGTTCATTTTACTGTATCTTTGCTGGTGTAGGGAGGAACGCTATATCAGGAAAGGACTTAATCCTCAAAGGGCTTTCACAGGCTTAATCTCTTCAATGATTCATTCTGCCTCTAAGCAGCTGAAACATGTGAAAGCAATATTCCCCATCTAAGACCACTGTGTTAAAAAACAAAACAAAAAAACATTCCTACATAGGGACATTAAGTAAGGGTAAGAGAATTCAATATTCACACGATCATCTCTCTTTAGCATAGATGAGTAATATTTTCCACCTCTGATCTCTCGGTAACAAAAGTGCACTGTACAGGGACGCTTTCTTAAGGGAGGCATGGTCGTCATTTCTCCAGTGGTTAAGTGATTTACGAGGAACTGTTTAGAGATACTTTTACAAGCGGCCGCTGTGGGACAGTGGGTGCTAGAGCCAACCTTTTAACTGCACGTAGTCCAATTTGTTTTCCACCCTAAATCAATAT